>NW_020664530.1:8709885-8878105 GCF_002925995.2 Terrapene triunguis
AGTTGCAATCATTTTTTTATTTTTATTTTTTTTGGGGGGGGGGCAGATTACATGGTTAGGATTGCTTTGCTTTCCATTGTAGAGATAACATGGACAAATAGCCAGTGACAAGTGTTACTAGAGCTGTATGATTTGTTCAGAAACATATCAATTGGTTTTCTGTGCCTTGAGTTATTTATGGTTTTACTCCCAAATTTGATCCCCAGATTGGTTTTTGGGTAGTCTAGAGAGATTTTCTGGTTTTTAGTTTTGCAATGAGATTCTGATTGCATAGGTATAAGTGTGCTTGTGGTTTGTCTATTAGGCCAAGATTTTTCAATAAGGAGTTGTTGGGTGCTCAACACTTTTGAAAATCTGACCACTTATTTGGGTTCCTAAATATTGATTTAGGAGCCTAACTTTAAGATCAGGATTTTCAAAACTAGGAGTCTAGTGTATTTTTATTTTCCTGAAGTCTAGATCAGTTATAGCATGATCAATCACAATGCTTCTCTCTGCTGAGTTAAAGGTAAATCTGCCTATGGCATGCCCACTTGCTCTACCACTATTAAGAATCTACAGATCAAGGTTTTCATACGTACTTATTTTTTTTCTGTACGTTTGGACAGAATTATCAAAACAACTTCTTCTATCCCGCGATGTGTTGTGGTGAGGTGCCTCGCCTCTAAATATGTGTTTATTTTAACCTGTAGAGATGAAGTCTGATTCTTCCCTCCCCACCTTCACCCTCCCCTAACTCACATGAATGTTGTAATGTCTCCACGTATTATAATTCTTAGCATTCAGATAGATGTAGAAAGTTAGGGCAGTTGTCCCAGATGGTGGAGAGATCATATGCATAAAGGACTTATCACTCCCTGAGAGTGAGAGAGGACTAAGTGTGTTTACTTGGGGGTTTAATATTAGCTTGGTGTGACTAACAACAAAGGCATGGTTCAAGGTTGGAAATCAAGAGATCCTTAAGCAAGAGAGGAAACGTCTCTGTTCTGTGCTGCACTATGTGTGAAGTGCCATCTGCTTTACCATTTCTCTTGAAAATGAGCAGTGTCGGTGAAGATGCCGTTTATAATGCCATCACCTTAGCAGCAGCAATGAGAGAGGATCAGAATGACAGTATTATTGTCAACTTCATAATGACAATAGAATGCTGCGATTATCAAGTGAGGATCAGATTTACAATGCCATGACCATGGAACGCTTCAGTGTATAGCAGCCACTAGCACACACATCTCCAGGTACTTGCCTGATTAAGAATTATGGTAGCACGTAACCGACGTTCCTTCTGATTGTTTCATTTATTTATTTGAACAAGACCCGCCTTGT
Organism: Terrapene triunguis; assembly: GCF_002925995.2. Lineage (NCBI taxonomy): Eukaryota > Metazoa > Chordata > Testudines > Emydidae > Terrapene > Terrapene triunguis. Next base: position 8,711,209 of record NW_020664530.1, read on the forward strand.
GTAAAGTAAAGCAGCTTTTCAAGCTGTGCTTTTAATATCTCACTTCTTTTTCTACATCTGTTTAGCACGTGTAGCAGGATTTGGACAGTACTGCTGATATGGCTGGATAATTAATCTAAAATGCAAACACACAAACTCGGTGGGTCTGATCCTGCTTCTATTAAACTCACTGAGAGTTTTACCATTGATTTCAGTGGAAATAGGAGGTGCACAGAATATTCTTAGTTCGCCATAGAGAACACAAACATGAAGATTTGAAGTTATGTAAGTGGGTGGTATTTATGTATCTTAGGTACTTATGTGACACCCCCCCACACACACACACATTAGCAGAGTATGAGAGTGCCTTACAGTCCATAATATACCCTCAGGGACTTACACATGTACTTCCCACTTGAGTTGATAGGAGTTACATACAACCAAAAAAAGGAAGGAGTGTGGCCCTTAATGTGGGGACTGTAAGACAATAACACTTCTTAATTAGTATATGTTTTCACACCTTTAATTTAACAACTTCTAACAAACATTTACTGATAGACTATGTCAGCTTCAAACTTAAATGAGTTTGAACCCTTGCCTCGAAGGGGCCTTCTAAGCTTCCCAGGTATTTCTCTGAACAGCTGATGTCATCGATACTCCTAGACCTTTAAACTCTTTGAATAAAGTAAAATGTTTACTGAGCAATGACATGAACAAGACTGACATATACAGTTTGTGGTAAATGTGAAGGCTTACCACATTGCCTCAGTCATTCTGTCCTTGGGAGGAGAACACTGATATAAGGACTGTGTGAAAATGCAGGATTTAAGTAACACTGTTTCCATAATTATTGAACATCCTGGCGTAGTGTTGGGGTTGAAGGACTTTGTCAGGGCCCTGACACACACCGTCTGGTAAGAATATCTCTATCTTATGATAACTCCTCTCCTCCCAGGGCACTACTCCCTGGATGGACAGTTTCACCCCTCTCTAATTTGGCTGAAGTTCTCAGTTGCCATAAAATAGGAACAGTGAAACCCTCCTACTGTGAAATGTCTTTTTCTTGTCTGAAAACTCTCCCATCAATATAAGCAGGGTTTTCTTTATAACAGGGAGAGGGTACAAGTGCTTTTCTTCCTCATCACAATAGCAATACTAGGAACTCAATTCACTCTTTGCAGATGATATGGCACTGATAGGTTTGTGGGGAGAGAAGACCTTATCTTAATCTGTAGTAGGAAACAGCTGCAGTTATGCTGTTCCATTTCCTTTGCATTCCCTGTTGGTAGCCACTGTAGAAATATTTACAGCCTCTCTTCTCCCACACTCCTTGCTGCTTAGTTATGCCTTCTTTTTTCTTCCTCCCATTTACTCTTCTCTTTGGGAACAGAGGAGGAAAGGGAGGTGAAATACAGCATTCCACAGCAAGCTGGTAAGTGTTGATTGTGTCATTTCAAGGAGATTATCAGGGTGGCACCAATTTGTAGCAGAGTGAAACTTGGACTCAACTGAGTAACAGTGCACTGAAATGCAGTCAAGTGGGGCTTTCATTCCATCTCATTATGAGCAGAGTTTCAGTACAAGTGACGCACTCTGTGTATAGCTCCTGCTAGATTTCTTTACTGCCATTACTGTGTCGGAGAGACTGGGGCAAGCAATTTCATTTTCTGTGTAATGTCACTAGCTAGCTGGCTATGTAAATGTAGTTTCATTTCATATTGTTTGTTTCCAAGAGAAGGCTCTCCGTGAACTTAGTAAAGATTCTTCTTTTTCCTGTCAACAGATCTCTGATCCTCTTATTGACATTGAACTTGCAGCTTAGGTTTCTGTCGGCTAATAATGTGTTACAAAACAGCAGACTCACTAAAAAGTTGGTTTTACCACTAGAAATTGCTATTATGAGGTCAGAAATTCACCAGCTGCCTCTTACATATCAACAATGCTATGTGTGTAGAATGTTCTCTACCGTACCAGGCCTAAGGAGGGGACTGCTCTTGCATCTAAAGTACACCTGTTTTGGGATAGGCCACTGATCATTTTATAGCCATTGTCAATTAGGTTTCAGTGGTGTGGGAATGTCTCCCTGGGGAGTGCTAAGAAGGGTTGCGTGAGGCTGATGCTGCTATCATTTAGCTTGATTGTCAGATTTACGTCTGGTAGCTTCAAATGACAAATCACCTGCTAGGTGTAAAATCTGCATTTTAACAACTGATCATCTTCTAGCATAACAGTCCAGTGAGCCACCAGCTTCTCTGATATTCACAACCCGTGTATTGCAGTACAGCATCACTAATGATCTTCAACAATTATGATTTCAATAATAAAGCACTAACAAATTATCATAACTTTTGAGACATTACAATAATGCTCTGAAACATTGCCATCTAGTGGTCTTTTAAAAAAAAAAAAAGCAAAGTCATCTTAATATAGTAGTTCTTTCCTCTAACACTATTTAGGGAATACATAACAATAACACTATATTCACAACATAATTTAATTTAAAATAATGTATAAATGAAGTCTTCTGCCTTTGTTTTACAGCTTACAAGAATGAATGATAGTAAACGTCACATGGTTGTTTGCACTGTGCTGTAGTCATGTTGGCCCAGGATATATGAGAGACAAGATAGGCAAGGTAATGTCTTTTGTTGGACCAACTTCTGTTGGTGGAAGGGACAACCTTTTGAGCTTCACAGAGCTCTTCTTCAGGTATGGAGAGAGCAACCAGAGTGTCTAAGCTAAATACAAGTTGGGACAGATTAAGCATAAGGTGTTCACATATGCTGTAGGCTACCACTTAAAATGAAGTGGCAATTAAATGTTAGCAGGCAACAGGGTGTGTTACAAATTGTTGAAATGGGCCATAAAACTAGTATCTCTGGCTTTTCGTGTCTAGCACAGTTATGAATTTAAGTTCCCAGACTTATCTTGTAAACGTGTTGTACAGGTTTTCTTTGGGGATGAGGACTGAGAGGTCAGATACGGAGTGATCACTTTGTGAAAAGTGTTCACCCATGGATGATGGGTTGTCTTTGTTTTTTATCACTTTTCTGTGTGTGAGTTCATTCAAGAGGGTAGTGATTGTCTGGTTTCACACATATAGCTCTTGTAAGAAAAGATATTGCCTCACCTATCTTGACTCTCTCAGTAAAGTTTACATAAAGTTACTGTGAGGGCATTACAGTAGTTTAGCTCTAGAAGGAATTAAAATAGCTATGCAATGTAGTGTAGGGGTAGCAGAGAGCCTACTGCTCAGTGATTTATCTTAAAACTGATGCAGGCATGCAACTGATGCAGGCATTATTGTGTAGCAAGTGATAATATTTAGGGTGCATTTAGGAGTTTCTGTTGATAAAGTAAATTCTGAGCTCCCAAATGAAAGTAAATTGAACTGTGATGCTCTTTTATTAATGATATTAGTGCCTTTTTTCTCAAAAAGAAATAAAAACTGAGATGGAACCTTATAGTGAAATAACTCATTACATCTAGAACTCAAACAGAAGTTATGGGCTTGAGGCAGAAATTACTGAGTGAGGTTCTATGACCTGTATTATGCAGGAGGTGAGCCTCCCAATGGTCCCTTCGTGCTTTACAATCTACATATCTATTAACTTCTCCCCTCAAATTGTCAACATAAAGAATTTTACTATAGCAGGAGAAGGACTGGTAAAATATTCCTGTTCCTTCACCATGGATGTGATGCAAGCTGTTTCTACCTCCTGAAAATGCAAAGGACTCTAGCAATTGTGAAGGTGTCAAGAAAATCATATTTTTTTTAATCCCAGCAGGTAGCTGCTGAATAAGACTGTTATGCATACATCTTTATATGTTCTCTTAATGAGAGCTATATAAGAGGTCTGAAAGTTTTTTGGAATGCACTGCAGCAATTCACTTTACTTCGTTCTAAGCAGTGTTTCACTATAACTGAATGCTGTATCTGGATTCTACTGGAGATATATACAATACCACCACAGCACAGGGATATTTTTGCTAATGGAGCCCAAGGTGAAACTCAATAGAGGTAAGGAAAGGGCAGTCTACATAGAAGGCCTTTGGCCTTTTGGACATCCTGACCTATCTTGAAGATCAGTTTGTCTTACCTTTTTTTAGAGCATAAGGGAGGACACCTCCTCTCTTGATAAAGTAATCTACAAAACTATCAAATGAGATGTCCCTTTTCTTAAATATATTTTTCTCCTTTGATGATCCTTAAAAATATGACCTGACATAGTGAGGGGGCAGCTAAGGTGTTCCATGCTCGGACTGTGATGTTTCTGCTACTATTAATTGTTCTACTGACACCTAGATTTCATGGTATTTTATGAATTCATGGATGCACTAGAAATAGATTATTTTAAATGAAGAGCATAAACGGAAAAGCAGCCAGTTTGTGGGTAGACAGTTGTAACCAATCATCCCACAGCACAGTGTGCAACAGAAGGGAGAGGGGAAATGTTGGCGAAGAACATTATGGAATTTGCTGATTTGAGACCGATGTTCTGATGGGAGTTTGGTTTCATAAGTGATTTACAGATTGCTGAAAGGATTCAAAAATGTGTCACAGCCATATCCCATATGGACACTGATACAAAGAATTTCATAGAAAAATAATAGCATTTTATATTGTGTTGGAAGCTATTGTTTGGGGGCTGCCTAAAGTGTTATAAATCAGTATAGAACCTTTAGAAGGAATTTGTTTGAGAAAGTATTGAACGTTTGGAAAAAGAAGTTAAATAAAAACATCTGAGTTAAGCATGTCATTCAGTCAAGAATGCAAGTGAGTTAAGTTTGACTTGGTTCAAGAGGCCTTACATAAGAATGGCTGATTTCAGGCTGTTGAATAGCTCTAGATCAGGGAATTTATAATCTCCAAAAGTCTAATATCACAGAATCGAGGAAATCTTAAACTCTGGAAGTTGAAATCTTTCCTTGACTGTGTATGTGGCAAGTGTACATCATGGTGGTTTTTTTGGGTGAGTTAAAGTTCAGTTTTTTTAATTAGTTTATTTTGTAAATTTAATATAGGTTAATAAGCAGCAATACAAATTACCATAATTCAGTATTAACTGAACATGGTAAGATATATTCTTTGTACTGTACAAGATGTAAGATTATATAAACCATTTCAGTTTTTAAGTAATAAAGTACAAAAATCTTATGTTAATGGCAATTTAAGTTTGGAAATACAGATACGCAGGAGATGAAAGTTATAGTTCCAATGTACTAAAATATTGAAGATTTTCCTAATACAATAACACTGCCCAGTACTGGTAATTCCAAAAATACATTGAGTGAAATACTGTTCATCTTGAAGTTAATGGGAGTTTTGCCATCAATTTCATTTATTTGAAATATCTGTTTTGGGGAAATCAGAGTAGTAAGTCACCATATTCAATAACTTACTAAAGATGTGAGAGTTTGTATTCTCAATCAGTGTTGAACAGTGTGCAAAACAAAATACTATTTTGCTCTCCTAATATCTGTTACGGCAATGGAATTGTTTATCTGAACAATACTATACGTATAGTTACAATGATGTATTATCAGAGTAGCCAGGAGAAGAAGATGAAGACAGACTGTACATTCCAAAATAACGTATACTGTCTGAATTTGTCCATTATATTAGTGAAATTTATTGTGTGGCTAGAATATAAAGACCATAAACAAAAAGAAAAGGTATAGTTTGAGGTTTTGGGGGCAGTTATTTTGAGATTTTTTTTTTTTGCTAATGTCCAGATTAGACAATAACAATGCAATAGATCTTATTGTATGGCGATCTTTTATGTATCTTTTCCTTTTGCACTGTGTGCTTAAAGTTAGTGTTCTATTGGTCAGAATAGTGACAAGATAAAAATTGCCATTTCCCACTTTGTTTACCATGTATATTCTATAGGGTTACCATATTTCAGCAAGCAAAAAAGAGGACGGGAGGAGCCCCGCCCCCGTCCTGCCCTAGCCCCGCCCCGCCCCTGCCCCTTCCACTCCCTCCCACTTTCTGCCCCCCTCAGAACCCCCAACCCTCCCCCCGCTCCTTGTCCCCTGACTGCCCCCTCCTGAGACCCTCCCCCCATCCTAACTGGCCCCCTAGGACCCTACACCCTACCTGTACCCTGACTGCCCAAAACCTTATCCACACCCTCCCCAGAAAGCCCCCCCCCGAACTCCCGACCCCCCCGTCTCTTGACTGCCCCCTCCAGAACCTCCCTGCCCCTTCTCCGACCCCCTGGCCCCCTTACCCTGCCGCTCGTCCCGGCATGCTGGGCAGCAGGGGAGGAGGAGCGGGGGAGGAGCTCCAGACTGCCGGAGGCGATCTGCGAATGCAGGGAGGGAAGGAGGGTGGGAGTGATCTCTGCTGCAGGGGAAGCGGAGGAGGGGCTCTCTCTGGCTGTCGGAGCCCCGTGTAAATGGCACCATCCGGCCGGCTGCCCTGTTAGTTGCGCGCTCTCTGCATGGGGGGGGGGGGAAGTCCAGACATTTACAAATTCCCCTCGGATGCTATTTTTAGCTCAAAAAGCCGGACATGTCCGGGGGAATCCGGACGAATGGTAACCCTAATATTCTAAGTCATAGCTGCTGAGTTTAGTAAGAAAAATATTTTTACTACTTCTCTTAGCAATGCAGAACCAATATAACTGTGAGACAGTGATCTCTGGATTCTTTTCTGACTCAAGCATTATCATTAGAATTAACTAAGTTCCATTCACAGAAATCTTCATTAATGATGAGACATTCGGCAGAAAGAGCCAAGCTTGACATTCCCAGATTCCCAGTTGAGTTTGTAAGACTGGCAATTAAAATACAAACCTAATGCAACATTGTTAATGGAGGACATTTATAGCCTATTCTGCCATTCCTTGGCCTAAATGAGATTTTGTACAAGGAATGCCAGATTGGGTCCTCTAGATGGATAGACCATAAACAGGGAACCCTTCAATGTTTTTTCGCAGAGTATGACCACACTTTAAATCCAATAATGTTTGTGGAAGATTGACATGTTGTGAATGGATTGGATACAGAATAAAAATACTCTAGCTGAAATCATGGCCCCATTGAAGTCAGTGGAGTTTTGCCATTGTCTTCAATGAGACCAGCATGTCACCCTCTTTGCAGTGTCCAGCTACACTGTAGTGTTGGGGTATGTTTAAAGAGTTCCAAAGGTCAGCAAGAGAGCCAGATATATCTTTATATTTTTCTGTGTACTGGCTGAGTCTGTTTGTTTGGATCCAATATGATAATGCACTAGATCCTGATGATATATGCAAGACAAGGCTGTTTGTCACTAAAAAGGAGGCCTGCAACGTATGTGGTTTTTCCTTGTCAAAGTTGTTACTAATCCGTTGGTACTCCCTGTTCTTCTACCTGTTTCACTTTTTTCTGTCATCCTCAATGGCAGCAGCTGCTCGAGCATGAATGTCAACACAAATGTTGCTTGTTATGCTGTCTCTTGTTCCCATTCAGTGTTCTATGCAGCCATGCTGATCTCCATTCCTTGTCTCTTGTGTGGGTCTTTTTTGTCGCCCTCTCTGAGAAAATGAAGATACAACACAGTGGGGCTCACTTAATGGAGATCCAGACAATGCTGTTTCCTGAACCTGATCATGTTTCTGCATAGCTTGGACTGTTATTTCCTTCATAGGTCCAAACCCTGGGTTTCTTAACCAGTCCTTACTCAGGTAATCTGGAATTCAATCCCATATTGCTTGAAAGAGCTCAAATTTTGGCCAAAAAGAAATGGGCTTTTCTCATGTTTTTTAAGACAAACTTTTTGATGTCATCTATGGGTGGGTTTGTTTGTTTGTTTGTTTGCTGCTTTATACGCTAGAAAATTATAAATTCTTATACTTGCCAGCCTCCCTTTTAATTGTTCTGCTATCCAACCCTTCTGCTACCTCCCTCCTTGGTCTGGAAAGCTCGCCAATGTCTGTCCTCTTTCCAAGGATCTACTGTAATTGGACTTTACTCATTCAGTCAGTTCTAGGCAACTAACCTTGTTTGGGTAAAGGTTTTGTGGCTGTTGTGCGGTTGCTAATGACTTGTTTTGGCAATGTCTCTAATTTTTGTTAAAATAAAATTTACCATGAAAAAAATCTTTTAAAACATACTTTCTTGTTATAGCCAATTGAATTCCAGCTCAGATGTGTACCTTTCCTGTTAACACATGTGATCAGCGATATGGTGGTGCAGCCTGCATTCCATCTAGACTATGCAGTGCCTCTCCCACTCCCTTCTCTGCACTTTATGGAGCTCTGTACATTTCTGATGTGTACTGTGGGAGCTGTCCCTATGTTCCTTAGGGCTGGTCTACACTGGGGGAGGGGGGATCGATCTAAGATACACAACTTCAGCTACGAGAATAGCGTAGCTGAAGTCGACGTATCTTAGATCGATTTACGTCGCGTCCTCACGGCACGGGATCGACGGCCGCGGCTTCCCCGTCGACTCTGCTTCTGCCTCTCGCTCTGGTGGAGTTCCGGAGTCGACGGGGAGCACGTTCAGGGATCGATTACTACCCGCCGATCTGGCGGGTAGTGAAGACATACCCTAAGTGAGGATAGGGATTACGCAAGATATCCCTTCCACCCCCACTCACCTTTGTAAGGGTCTGTCATAGCCTGGCCCACTAGGGTTTTTTGAACCACATTGTAAAATTCTAAGAATATAAGAATGGCCGTACTGGGTCATCTAGCTCAGTATCCCATTTCCCAGCAGTGGCTGGTGCCAGATGCTTCAGAGGGAGTGAACAGAACAGGGCAATTTAATCGAGTGATATATCCTGTTGTCCAGTCCCATCAATAGCAGGAATATAAAATTACACAGGTAATTAAACAGAAACTTATAGTGAGAGTATATTTTCCTAAAATGCTCTAGGACTTTTCTGAAAGGGAATTGGTTGATGTATAAAGCCACTCACAAATATTTAATTTCTGCATGTTCTTTGACTTTATTTACTATAGTTTATACCTGGATATTAAGAAACCTAATTATAATTAATGGGACTTAATTCTCATTTATGCTAAGGTCCATTTATGCTGCTACAGGGATGTTAAGGGATGTTCATTTACTGTAAATGAGAATCAGGGGTCAGTAATCTTTTTCTTGCGAAATTTAACTCACTCCTCCATGATGTAAATATCTGAAGCATTAGCCTTTGGAAGCAACACTATAGGTCAGAACTCAAAGTTGGAAGACTTGTGTTGTACTTTAGCCCTGTCCCGAGCTCATGGCTAGAGCATAAGGAGTATGTGGTAAAATGTTACCAAACAATGCAGAGCATTAGTCTGAGCAGACCTCCTATTAACCACTTCTCTTTCTCCATTCTCTTTCTTTCTTTTACTGTTTATTTCACTTTATTTAATTTTTGTCCCCTTTATTTTTCTTGGCCAAATGAAATAAGGAGAAATGTTGGGCCAAAGTTTGCTCTTGGGCAGTCATTCACAACTCCCACCATTTTAGCTCTGAACCTTGCAGTCAGATGTGGCAGCCTGGATTCCATCTCCCATATGGGATGCTAACAGATCTGATTGCAGAGTTGGGTCCTTACATTCAAATGCATCTTAGGGCAAAAATTGGCATATTTGAGTTTTAAATGTGAAGAAGTGCGGGTGCTCAGATTGTGTTCTCTTTGAGGACTTCTGGGACTATCTAAATAGGGTAGCCTTCACAAGTTTTTAAAGTGCCTATGAGTAGGTCACCATTTGGGGAATATAATTTAACCAATATCAGAGGGATCCAAAACCTTTGGAAATATGGGATTTTGGGTAAGCAGGAGAGCGACATATGATAAAACCACTGTTTCCATGCTGGCCTATATTTTATAAAAATGTACCTTTATTACTGTTCAGTTGATTCAGGCTGTGTGGAAAAAATTATAGCAGATTGCACTGTTTAAAAACCTGCTTTAATAGACCCAGTAACACTTTGATTAAGTTCCAAACCAGTAGATACAAAAGCATAGCAAATGATCTTGGAATTCCTTCCCAGATAAATGATACTGGTGATACAGTAAGTTGTTATTATTAGTTTTATGATTATAAGTATAATTATGGACAATGATTTACTCTTGAAACTAGCTGTTTCCTTACTGTATGGTCTCTTATGTTGTACAGAGGAATTTGAAAAAAACTCTCCCACAGGCAGCAGAAATATAAGAGAGGAAGGGTTCATGTTCTTTATGGAACAGAAATCCTCAGGACATATGCTGGAATAGGGGAAATGGTTCGATTTTATTCAGAATTGCTGACTGGGGGGAAAATTACACCCCAAAACTAATGGATTTGCATTTTCTTTTAGGAGCGTCTCCTGATGAGTCTTTTGCCCAGGAACGTTGCCATGGAAATGAAGGAAGATTTCCTGAAGCCACCCGAAAGGATTTTTCACAAGATTTACATTCAGAGGCATGACAATGTTAGGTAGGAGTGACACCAGCTCACGAAATAATGTAAAGCAGATAACATGTAGTGCAAATAGAGTGACACACAGTGACTTTGAGATCTTACAGCACAAGAAAGCAAGCCCAATGGAGATGCGTTGTGTTGGTTTGGGGGAGGTTGGGATGGCTGAGTGGTAACATGCCTATAGAGACTGTGGATAACAATTTTGAGTTGATAAATAATTTAGAATAGTTATCCTAGGAGGAACCAAAATTTATATGACCTAGTAGTCATCTGATACAGTCTGTTATATTTGTGGTGGATACGAATATTTATTTTGCATGATCGTGACAGACTATATTTCCCTACAAACAGGAAGCATTGGTTGTTTGTGCAATAGCTCATTTATCCAGACAATGGGAAGGAAGTAAATGTTGGTGCAGTCCATCCATTTGTCATCCTAGGAAAATGTATATCTATCCCCATCACTTGATCATTCAGCCTCTCAGATGATTGACTGAGGGCCTGTTTCTGCCACCCTTCTCGTGTTAAGTAGCATGCTGTTCCATGTGCACTCCCTCTGAAATCAATTGTTGTTATCTCAGTCTTGCTATTCTTCTCAATCCCACTCCCACCCTTCTCCTCTCAAATGACCTGGTCCTGCTAGTGCTCAGGAGTACAGTGCCTTCCATTCCACAAAGAGTCATTTTTTTTTCTTACTACTGCAAAGCCCTGGTTAAATGATCCAATAGTTCTACTAATGGTGTTCTTAGCAGAAACTTGTATTATAAAAACCGAAAACATTTTTAAAAACACTGCTTTCCACCATTAATGCTCTTTGTTTTCATTTGCTTCTAATGTTCAGCTTGGATAATGAAAACAGAGAAATTACTTTCACTGAAATTTGCACTCAGTTTCTAGTCAGTTTCACTTTGTTTCCTCTGAACAAGGGCAGTGCTGCAGGGTTTGGGTTTACCTCAGAAAAATATTTGGTTTCCAAACACTTCTGCAGGAAAGTCCAAATAAAAAACCTTTTTACTAGGGTCAGGAAGTTAACATTTATAGTGTTACCAACATTCATGATTTTAGTGCAGGTCTCATGGTAGATTTTGGTTTTTTTAAAGCCTCAGTTCCTGGAATCCTGTGATTACGTGAGAATCTCAGCTTTTCCTTTTTATTTTTAAATAAGTTTCTAACCCTCAAAGTTTCAGAGAAAAGCTTGAAAATGTGACCCAAGTGCCTCCTACAGGCTCAGAAATCAAAAGGCAGGTAAGATTTAAGCCAGTCTCATTATTTTTGGGGGGTCCTGGCTCATGATTTTTGAATGCTTAGGGTTGGTAATACTGCATTTATATTGATCTTGGATTTCGCAAAACCCAAATTGAGAGTTTCAAAAATAGGTGCCTGTAACTAGGCACCTAGGATGAGATTTTCAAAGGTCCTAAGCGATTTAGGAGCACAAGTCCCATTCAAAGTCAATGGGACTTGGTCTCTTAAGTCACTTATACACATTTTGAAAATTCCTCCCTTAAAAAAGAACTACCTACTTTTGAAAATCAGGCCATTTCTTTAGGTACAAGAATGGATTTAGGAACCTAATTTTAGGTCCCTATTTTTTAAAAATCTTGCCCCCTATCTTTATTTGTTGTGCCTAGCACTAAAATGCCACCCTCCCCATCATCTTTGCAACTCATAATAGTTTACAGATGGCCTACAAATGATAAAGTAATAAGGATGGGAGGTTGGAGAACTGATTGAAGAAAACACCTTCTAAGCCAGATAGATTGTATCACATTCCTATGCTGTGACTGTGACCGAGTCAAAGGAGACATTCTCTTCCTCAGACATACCATCAGCAAGTCCTTGTCCAACAGAACCAGTCGAGTTGGGCTCTGTAGTGAACCCTTTTTATCTTACTCTTTTAAAGAGTTGAGTTTCTCTATCTACAAGCTTTCAATCTACAAGCTTTGCTGCAACAATCTACCCAAGCTGAGTGAGTGACACTTGGAATCAGTGTCACCAGGATGTTTTCAATGCAGTACCATCTTGGGTGGATTTTGTACAATTTTGTTCAGTGAAATCTTCAATGTTGAGGTAATTACAGCCAGTTAGCTGGCAGGTGGACCTGCACTTCTTGGCTTGTAAAGATGATCAAGAAAGCTTGGGGCTAATTATTGAGACCTATTAATGCTTTCCTTGGTGAAAGGGTAATGATTGTCATAACAGGTCATCACCGGGGATTGAATTTGGGACCTCCGGTGCTTAAGAAATGTGAGTCTCTATCAGACTATCCTTTGTAGAGCATTCACTAGGGAGGGATGCATCATATTCACTGAATAGTGAGTTATTAAAGTGTGGTGCCAGCTACCAGTCTCTGCCCTAATGTTTTCAGGGAAGGTTATTGAGAAAGTGAAGTGAGGACAGTACATGTCACATCTTGAGCTCTTGGGTGTCCTTGACCCACTCTTCTGGATTTGGCCACCATTGTGGAGCAAGCTGGAAATGTTAACAAATGTTTCTCTTAGCTTATTCCAAAACATTTTTCCAGCATGTTTCTCAGTGAGTTTTGTCTCTCTTTATTCTCATCTGTTCACAGATGAATCTCTCCAGCTGTAAATCACTTCAAGCTTCCTTCTTAATACTGTAGGGGTTTATTCTCACTCGGCAGTTCAAAGCATTAAACTCCCCTTAACATGAATGGAAGCCGTGTGTGCAGAGTGGGGGCGAGATTAAAACTTTAAACTACATTTGCTTTTAACTTGATGCTGCTCCATAAACCTCAATGGATCACATTTAAACCTTTCATCCTGTCAAAGAACAAGCTACCTTCTTCCTTAAGTCTGACACCATTATATTCTTAAGTTGCAACTGTAGTGATATCAGTAAATCCTGCCCGCCCAGAAGCTTGCAAGCATTTTGGCAATTTCAGTAATTTTGTAGTGATTTATTTTCCAAGTGATGATCCTAAATGAAAATAAAATTAATACATTTTAGATGAGAAATTTTAAAAGCTTACTCAAAGGAATTTTCACTTGGTCTTACAGGTGCAATAAATCTGTCATTAATAATCATATCAACTAAATAATAATTTACACCTGTAGGATCCAGCACATTGCATTCAAGGATGTCACAAACATTAAGCCATGAGCATAAAATAATTAAGGCTCTTAACACTTCTGTGAGTAAAAAGGATAAATAAAGTCTTGTTTTAATGATGAAATAGCCTGAGGCAGAGAGATTAAGTGTCTTCATTTAGCCAGGTGTAGGGTTAGTTATAATACCCAGGAATCTTGACTCACCTTCTCTCATAGGCAAACTCCACAGAGGAGGTTAGACTGGACAGGAAGACAAAGTCACAAGCTCTTGCCTAGGGGGAAAAAATCAAGGTAAACTCCTTGGGAAGGAGCCGTTGTTATGACTATTATATGTGAAGTGCCACCAGTAATGAGACGGAGATTGTAAGGTTGACACTCCTATCACCCTGCTTTTAACTTCAGTCACATAAATGGAGTTACTCCAGTGTAAGAAAGAGCAGAATCAGGCTCTTGTTCACGCAATGCTGTGCTAACTGTTGGTGCTAAATAAATTACCTTAGAATGTTAGTATTAATTATGATTTAAAGTGTTCTTTGGTCCTTATCAGTGCTGCATTTCTTTCCCTATCATCATTCATCTTTTTACAGATTTTTTTCTTTGAAGACAACTTATTTTCTGCCTATATCACTGTAGCTATATCATTCTGAATTTAAATGGTTAAATGGGTTCTCAAATAATTACTTACAGCCTTTGTTTTTTCCATCATACTCACAGCCACAGCAGTGATAAGCTATTCTTGCTTGCTTTCTTATAACTGAAGTACATGGCTGTTTATAGCATAGTATCTTTTTATATTATTTACAGTTAAAAAGACAGTATGTTAAGAAAGGCTTTACATTTTTTACCTGTATCATCTAAAGCCATAAAGAGCATGAAAACTTTGGGTTTGAGCTCTGTTACCTATCGAAAGAGAAGGATCAATGAACCCAAAATTGACCACAGACTTAGAAGCCAAATAATTGCACAGGAAAATATTATGTTATGGTAGGCTTCTGTGTGTGTATTTATATGTGTGGGTGCGGGGAAGAAATCTTTCCAAGGCAAAGTTTCACTGTATCTAGGATGTGGCCCGAGGTACATAAAAATCATGATTAAAAACAGAAAACATTGATCTTTGGAAGCTTTCCAGGGAAGAGGTCAAATGGACTTTTCATAATCTGATGGGAGTCAATATTGTGCAGATGAAATCTGTACTCTTCTGGGTAGCTTTGTTTCCTCTTCCTACATGTTGTGTGTAATAATTAGTGATTATCTAATGGATGGACCTTGACCTCAGAGAGACAATTGTTGTGTCAGTTATCAAGAAAGCAACAGAACTGTTTGCTTGCTTGCTTATGTTTTGTTTTTAATGGGGCTGTTCGATTTAACAATAGGAACAGATGCAAATGCCATGGGTTACCTGAAAAAAGTTCTTCATAGAATAAATGGATGAAAGCAGAAAAGAAAGATGTGGCTACATTTGCTTGTCTGACATGATCACGGCATCAAGAAAGATGTGGAAAAGGCATTGGAGGGGGGATGGTCTTGAAAAGCAGGTTTAGAGTGGCACAAAGAGGGTGGATCAGGGCAGAAGATCAGTCTTTGCCTTAGTTTTCTGTAAAATGGGGATAATAATACTTTCTCCCACTTTTTGTCTGTCTATATATACACATACAGTGCCTAACACAATGGGACTCCAATCTTGGTTGGAGTTGCTAGGTGCTGCTTATAAGACTAATAAAAATAACATAATCATCTCATGTGCACACTTTATATGGGGCCTCCAGAGAATCTGCCTATTCATCTACTTTGCAATTAGCTTTTCTCACTCATAATCAGGTGCTAATAGAGATATTTTAATATATGCAGCTTACAGAAATGTGGCCAGTTTAGAATGTAAACAGACAAGTACTCACTCTGCTCTGTGAATCAGATTCCTCAAGATATAAATGGATAATGAGCATTCAAGCTACTACGAATTTTCTAGTCTCTACTATGGTAGTTTAGTTTAGCCTAATTTTAATAATACACTAAATGCAGGCAACAATATAGAGTGAAATTGAAAATATTGATCTCTTACAAACTGAGCACCTGATCCAAAGCCCATTGATGTCAGTAGAAACATTATCATTGTCTTCAGCAGGCTTTGGGTCAGACCCTATAGGTTCTTTGGACATTTACTTGTGAAAGTAGTCCCACTGAAAATCTCTGGGATTATTCCTGTAAATGCTTGCCACTATGTAAGAGTTGGACATTCAAGGCCTAAATAGAGGCTACTATTCTTAAGAAACAGTACATTTCCTAGATTAATAGTGGCATCTTCAGTCCCAAGAAAGATCAGACCAGAAATACCAGTCTCATTAAAAATCTGATTTTATGAAATGTCAAGATGACTTTAAAAATGCCCTTAATTTACCCTGTAGCGAGGTTTCAAAGCTTGTGTTATGTGATGCTCCTGAGGCAGATGGTTCATTGGGAATTGATTTTAAGGCAATTTCTAAAAAAATAAAGAATACATTTTCTTCTTTTCATGATTTCACTCCAACAACCCCATGTTCTTTTTGTGAGCACCTAGTTCATAATTCACACAGCCTACTGTAGATCTTAGTGACTTAGAATGTGTCTACATTGGAGGTGTGATTCCCAGCTCATTCCCATAGACATACTCATGCCAGCTGTGCTCCAGCTACCATGCTAAAAATAGCAGCATAGCCTGGGTAGCAGGGGTGGCAGCTCAGGCTAGCTCATGGACTATGTACCCACCCAGAGCCCCTGGGTACATACTTGGGTGGCTAGACCAACTTGCTGCCTGTGCTATCCTGGGAACGCTGCTATTTTTAGAGCTAGCACAGGTTCATCTACGCAAGTTATGAATCACACCTACCAGCTCAAATGTAGATAGACTCATAGACTTTAAGGTGAGAAGGGACCATTATGATCATCTAGTCTGACCTCCCGCACGATGCAGGCCACAAAAGCTGACCCACCCACTTTCCCTTAACTCAGCTGTTGAAGTCTCCAGATCGTGATTTAAAGACTTCAAGTCGCAGAGAATCCTCCAGCTTGCGACCCCTGCCCCATGCTGCGGAGGAAGGCGAAAAACCTCCAGGGCCTCTGCCAATCTACCCTGGAGGAAAATTCCTTCCTGACCCCAAATATGGCGATCAGTAGAACCCCGAGCATATAGGCAAGATTCTCCAGCCGGATCCTTATTTTACCAGCGATGTACCAGTAGAAACAGTTTTATTTATCAAACTGTTATAGATTCCGTCCTGTGACAGTATATTATACTAGAAAATTGTTCTTATTTTATGTTGACTGAAGGTGACCTAAAGGCTCAGTTAGCAATCCTTACTCACACTGCTGAGCACTTACTTATGTGAGTAGTTCCAATGAAGTCAATAGGACTCTTTATGTGAATAAAGTGTATGCATGAACACTGTTAAAAAGTGAACATTTGCCATCTGTAGAATTTAAATTTGCTATGGTATTTGCAGTGTTTTCCTTCCAAAACCGAGGATGCTATATAAATAATGGGATATAGCAGTGAACCGTAGCAGCCTAGATCTGCTATGCTATGCAGCAGAATTTTGAGGCACACTTTTAGCAGATGTTGGAACCCAGCAGAAAGCTGCTGAAGGTCTGCTGACTCATTGTGGCAGGTGCAGCTCGTTAATGCCATCAAGGCTATAAGGGCGGTGGGAGGGAGCTAAGGCAGAGAAGATCCTCGAGGGATGGATTAGGCATTATTTTTGAGGGAACAATAAAGCCAAACCAAAGGCAGGGAGTGAGTTTGGATGCTAATTCAGGGTCGGTGTGCTCTGTTGAGGACCAAGTAGGACTTGGATCATTCACATACTGGTTGCATTACAAATAATTAGAAGGTTACAACATAGCTCTAGTGTATTATTTTCTTGTAATTTCTCTATTTAACAACTTTATAAATCCTGTGGCTACACAAAGCATATAATCCTCTCATGTTCTTACTATAGGGATGAATTTCTCCTCCTCCTTTCAGTGTCCCTTCCATTCCAACAAATGGGGAAGGACATCATGAAAAGCAATGTGTTTATCCCACAAAATGGAATTACTATTATTATTTATTACTTGTATTACTGTAGCACATATGAGCCCCAGTCATGGATCAGAACCCCATTGTGCCAAGTGATTTACAAACACAGAACAAAAACATGGTCTGTGCCCCAAGCAGCTTACAACCAAAATATAATACTAAAGATACCGGATGGATACTGACGGATGGGGAGTACATGGAACCAATGAAACATCTTGCTGACCAGTACTAACCTATATGGTGTTAAATATTTTTGAACTGGAAAATGAGTCTTTGTTCCACTTTTGTGTGTGTTAAATACTTTTTTTTTTTCATAAATAGAAGATAGGGCCTAAATGCACCCCACTCTTTGCACAACAACAAACCATTTAATGAGCGAGGCTGCAATACAGCAGAGGCCTGGGATTTGGAAGACCCCTACTTCATTCATTGCATACTGTCTGTTCTCTGTGCTGAGGACTCAGTTTCGCTATCACTTGTTCAGAATAAATCCATGCCTAAATAATAAATAATATGACTTATAGAATGAATAATATGACTTACAGAATAAATCTATGGCTTGCTATAGGTTTTCACTGTGGTAATGGAAAAATATAATTTAATCCAACATAAGGCACAGATTCACAGGACCTCTGTCTTATTCAGTGTGTGTTGTCCAAGCTATACATGGAATGAGGCAGGTATCCTGCAGTTATTTGAAATAATATAATTAGACTGTATTGTTGTGCATACGCACAAGAGGGCAGAGTTAATTTTGAGTCCAATTTTGACTTGACATTTTCACTGCCTTTTTACTCAAAACAGCCATTTTTGAACATTGTACATTTGTAATAAAGACTTGTGATTAATATTCAGCTGTGTATAATTGGAACATTACAATTAAAATGTTCAAGAACTTACAGTTATTAAAAACAAACAAAACCCCTAAACCTTAAATGGAAATGACCATAAGGTAAGATAACATATATAAAGATTTTGTTAACTTTAAAAAATGTCTGCATTTAATTAACAGTATTGATATATAGAAATTCACCTTTCAGATTTCACAAACAAATGTAACAATATACACTTCAGAACTCTCTTAACACACAACTATTTATATATTTTACATAGTTAGTTATGCATATACTAGTGATGTATGAAATGAAAGTGTTTGCAAGTATGTGTTGTGGGTCACTTTATACATCCCCAATTTGGCCTGTGGCTAATAAATGAAAACCCTATGGACCAAATGGTGAAATAGAAGGATCAACATATGTGCCAAATAAATGTTCCTTTTAAATGAATGTATTTGTTGTATAACTCATTGTGTCAATTCTGTAAAATAACCCTCCTTTAAGCAAACAGCTAATAAATGAGCACCTTTACTGTAGGCCATGGTTAAATAACGAAGAGCTCTAGATGTAATTCCCTACAGCATACCTGTTCTTAACAGTAACTGTAGGTCACCTACTATATTTAGCATTTAAGAATTTGAGCATTTACATTCTTTCCATTAAAATATCGGGCAGTCTGTGTTGTGTGTGTGTTCACCCCGAGTGCCGATTTGAAAATTTCTTGATTAGCAAATACTTGAGTTTTACTGTCTTATATGTTTTGAAAGATTTAAAGAAGTGTCCAGATTTGAAAAACAAACAACCATAAAATTCTAAAGCTACCATTTTCTAAAATAGTAGCCACTAATTTTGGGTGCCCAGTATGAGGCATCTCATGAGACATTTGGCTGTCTCATGTTGAGCAGCCAAAACCAGTGACCACTGCTGAAAATTTGGCTGAAGCCAGGAATAGGAAAACGCATAGAGCAATACATCAGACATAAACAGAAAAACTCATCATATGCTTATATAGATCCTGGGAACTTCTGGCGTGACAGAGAAACCAAATAGAATTTCTAATCGAATAGTAATAATTCATGAAAGAAAATACCAGTGATGTCTAATTGAATATAATTGAAGTCTGACAGCTAGGTGGTACATTGGATTGTAACAGTCCTTGCTTTTTACCTTTTGGATAGCTGAATTCCTATGTGTTTGGGTCAATTTCTAGAAATCTTTAATGCACATCTGAGTGTATTTCAAAAACTTCAGGGAATTTAGTATGATGATTTGGCACTGGCTGACTGATTTCATGAAAGACAGATCCAGGTCTATCAAGCAGTGATGTTGTAGGTCCAAAATGAAGTACATTGGCAGAGCTTTGGGGGTAAATCTGAAGAGCACTTATTGGCACTACCATATTTATTTATATTCTATTTCAGTCTTTCACTGTGCCATCTCCATGGTGTCTCATGGTCATGACACTGTAGTCACAAGGCACCAGAGATTAATCTATCCATACATATTTTATATTTAAAAAATCTTTACTATGATGATAAAACACATGTATGATGTAAATGATCAAATTCTGGAGTGTAATATGTTCAAACAATGCTCTAACAAAGTATGTTCTAGGAAGTGAAGAGGAGTTGCTCTAAGGATATGCATGACAGCACATACATGAGCTTCTAGACCTGTATTGAGGTTTGGAGCTGTTGAAATTTAGAAGGTTCAGTGTTTTGTTGGGCTAGGTTACCAAGGTTGGGGAGGTGAAAAGGATTTTGGGGGCAGAAGTTATTTTAGCAATTGCATGGAATCAAATTAGGTATTGGGAGGATTTGTGGCAGCGGGGTGACTTCTGTGCCTTTGATAAAGGGCTGGGTTGGGAATTGAGAAGGTTATATTTTCCCTTTCTTGGGTTTTCGGGTGAGGGATCAGATTTGGTGACCTTGTCTGGAAGCAAGAATGGGGGACTGGTTAGGTTTGTGTTTCTAGCATCTGTTACATTAATTGGGAGGGAAGGAGCTGCAATTGTAAGAATGGAGAATTGTTTTGGAGGAGGGAGATTTGTGCTGGGTTATCTTAAATTGCTGTCCTCAAGATGTATTAAGTCATGCAAGCACATCTAGAGCATATGGGTAGGTGGCATTTTTATAAACCTAAATAAATAATTATTTGATGTTATTTAGGCTGGGTACTACATGTGAGTAGATCCATAGCATTTCCACAGCTGCCACAGGGCCTGGGCCAGCAGGTGAGTAAATCTAAATAATTAATACTTCCGTAGCCACTTCCATTCAAGGATCTACTTAGGTATTTATATGGCCCCTTTCAACGCAGTATCTGAGTAACTCCCAAATACGTTTAGATTTATCCTCTCAACATCGCTATGAGGTTTGGAAGTGTAATTAAGGCAGAGAGGGCAGTTGGGCATACAAGTCCCACTGATAGTCAGTGGGATTTGGGTACTTAACTCCCTAAGGATGTTTTGAAAATTCCAGCCTAAGTGATTTGCCCAGGGTTTTACAGTCTGTGGCAAAGCAGGAATTGAACCCAAATCTCTTGAGTCCTGATCCACAGCCTGAATTCCTCAGAGTGTTTTGTAAGCATTAATCAGTTGAGCCTCACAGTACTTTCTGTAAATTAGCCCCATTTCTCATGTAGGCGAACTGAAACACAGAAAGCTTATACAATTTAGAAGTTAAGCGAGGAAGGATGGTCGAGTGGTTAGGGTGCTAGCCTAGGACTTAGGAGCTCCAGGTTAAATTCCCTGTTCTGCCATAGATTTCCTTTCTAATGTGGGGCAAGACACTTCAGCCTCTCTGTGGCTCAGTTCCCATCTGTAAAATGAAGATAATAGTACTGTCCTACCTCACAGGGGTGTTGAGGCACTCAGACCCCATACAGTGATGGGGAGGGGAGCGATATAAGTACCTAAGACAAAACTTGCTTGAGGTTCCAGGAAGCCTGTGGCAGAGCCAGGAACAGAACACAGATTCCCCTGACTCCTAGTTCTGTGCTTTAAATGCAAGATGATCCTGAATCTTTGATATTTGTGCTCTGCATAGCACTTTAATGGTGGCAATCCTCGTTTGTCTGAGTTTGTGTTCTGGGTTGCACTCAGTGCATAGAAGAAGATAATTAGAATAAGAAGGTGTGTTTTGCACTAATGTTTCCATGTTTCCTTCCTTCTCTTTACAGCATTTTGTTTGCAGACATTGTGGGGTTCACTAGTTTGGCATCACAGTGCACTGCTCAAGAGCTGGTGAAGCTTCTGAATGAACTCTTTGGCAAGTTTGATGAATTAGCTACAGTAAGCATGTCATTCTCTTTTTTTTTCTTTTCTTTCCCTATTTAATTTAATTGCTTTTTGAATAATGATGTCTTGGGTGGATTACATATGTTAGAGACATTAAATAGATTGATTGCTAGCCCCATTTCCACTGTGAGGCCCATAAATCGTGAGTTTCTAAAGTTTCTTTTCATTGATTTATATTTTTGAGATAAAGCAATCCATTTAAATGGTAAGAAAAGAAACTGCAGTTGCTATTTTTAAAATACTTTTCCCCAGTGCTCTTGACTGGACCTATTTACAATTAATGGAGGTAACTATTAAAAATGTAATTTTTTTACCATTCATAGAAAAGAAATAGTATAGTGGAAGATGTGAATATTGAATGTATAGTATAAATCTATTATGTGTTGGTGACAAGAGTTCAGAGCCTCAGTTCAGTTCCTCGCTGACAGTTGCCCATGTCACAGAAACTGTGATGGCTCATCAAAGAAGCTATTATGGATATAATAGATGTATTCTGATTACAAGTATTTATTATCTAGTCACAGCACCCACAGAGTAGTAGATGCCTTATGGAATAAAAAGACAGACACATTCCTTGCCCATAAGATCTGATATTCTAATGGTACAAAGACGTAGCAGTCGAGAAATACAAACAGTTGGTGGGGAAGTTGGAGGATGTGTGATTGCAGATGACCAAATGAGTTCACGTGGTGTTTGTGTGACACCCATGTCCTGTTCCAAATTATGTTCTATATTATGTACAAAATGTTTCTTCCACAAATGTCCTTTTCAATATATAGTGATCCCTTAATCAAGACTCTCCATTCCTTCCCACAGGGCGCTCACCATCTAAAAACATCCTCCCATGCACTGTGCTCTCTCACCATCCTACCATCTCCTCTCCTGACTCCACACAGCAACCCAGACTGTGTCCTTCTGCACCTCCCAGGGATTAACCTCCCTTAATTTCCTCAGTACACATCCCCTGTCCCTGTATATAACTCTGATGTCAAGCTTTGAGACAGATGAGCAGTTTCCATCCCCCCCCCCCATTCCTTTGCCAAACTGCCTGCTGATAAGTGTCTCCTGGGTGGGAGGAAGTCTCCTGCTGTATGCGATACCGGAGGGTGGGGAGGGTGTGGTGACCTACAGGCCCTCCTTTTCTCTCAGTTGTCTAAGGGAATGGGACTTCTACATGAGGTGATCAGGGCCAAACTGTAAAATGTCAGTTTCCTTCTGTGTCACAGGAGTCCAGAAACTGTGAAGGAAGACCATGACAGAACCTTCTCTCCCATCCCTTAAAGTCCCCCCACCCAATGGTGTTCAGGCCCAAAGAGGTGCACTGGCTGTGCTGCAGCCTCCCTGCCCCATTGCTGCAGCAATTCCAGCTGAAGTGCCCTCCATCCCTCTGTACAGCGGCCATTTCTGGGCTTCTCAATTCCTTGTCCTGCAAGTGGAGTAGCTACAGTTTCTGCTGATGCCGTGTTTGTTCCCAGGGATCTGGCCCCACCTCGGGAGATGTTCTTCCTTCTGTAGCCTGTATGATTGGGGGGCAGGGCTGCTAGTGTCCCCTAAGCCCCATCCCACATGTGTTAGCTGTTTCTGTAGGGGCTGCCTGTAGCGTAACAAAAGTGAGGGAGAAATTCACTTTTCCTTTTAGATCAAAGTAGCCTAAAAACTTGCCTCATGTAGCCACAGAAGCTTTTATAATTATCTTTAAAAATTATTCAACCTCGGAGCTGCATTTAGGGATGCCAGATGCACCAAACACTAGCATGGGCAGAGCTGATTAGACTGATGGCCTACGGGATGGATGCCAAGTGACAATGGATTTAGGTGGGAAGCTTTGCATAATTTCTAAATACCAGCACAGCTCCATGAATGTCAACCCTGTGTGACAATAAATAAGCATTTGGGCCATTCCCGATGCCCTTTACGCTTGAGGGTTTTTCACAATTAAAAAAAAATCACCAATCGCAATGGGGCAAAGTTCATTGTAGTCAATGGGAGTCTTTGGATCAGGCCTTAGGTCCTAGCTCTCGACCTCAAGGTGACTTCTGCATTTTCTTTGTTAAGGAACTAATAAGAACAAATATTTTAAAATAAAAATATTCAAACTCCAGGAATTCAGTGAAACTTATTCTTATTATTTTATTTATAAAATGTGCCTACAGCATTGGTGTCCCTGGCCTTTGGCCAGATAGGGTATCTCTGTATTGGATGAATTCTGATTGAGCAGTGGTATATAGATGGTGTGAGTTAGCCTGTCTTTCTCTGGATTTTAATAAGGGTGCTTGCATTTCCTCTGATTCCTATGACTTCCATAAGAGGAATCTATTACACGTTGTGTGCTATAGAGGGGAGATCAGAATGAGGATAATGCCTGTGTCAGGAAACAAAGAGGAGCCTAGTAGTAAGATCATACAAGGACACCTTGGGAGGACCTGAAACTGCCCTTTTGTAGGGCATGTGCATTGAATATATGACTATCATGGGAAAGGGATTGTCCCTGCCACCAGTTCTCTTTTCCCTGTTCTGAGCTCTCACCATCTTGTCTTGCTCCATTTCATCTTGTTGACACTTTATCTCCTGCAGGTGTAGCTCCTACCTATTCTCTGTTGTATATCATTCATTTCTTGCACTGTATTTCTTGTCTGGGATGCCTTTCCCAGTGGCAGGACGCCCTCCTGAGGAGTATTGTAGCGAAAGCATGGACACCCTTTGAGAAACCAGATGAGAAAGTAGATTAATCCTCTGAAGTTTTCAATGTGCCATAGAGGTCCAGCCAGAAGACTCAGAGAATTCTTTAATGAAGACCATGAGAGCCAGACATGATTTAAGTGAGCAAGATCTCTTGCAATTCCTTCCAACAGCATGAGGAGACACTAAAGTGTTTCTCAGCATTAGAGTAGGATTCTTGTCAGTGGTTCACAATTATTCCTACACATCTATTCATTCTTCTCACTTTCTTTCCCAGAACTCAAAGATGCAAGTGTTTGATACCCCAAACAGAGAGAATGGCACAGAAGGCGATCTATCTAAAGTACTTAGGTGCAGAATCTGAGCAGCTCACAATCTTTAATGCATTTATCGTCACCCCGGTGAGGTATCCCCATTCTACAAATGGAGAACTGAGCCATAGAGAGAGACTCACTTTTTCAAGGTCACACAGGAAGCCTGTGGCAGAACAGAGAATTGGACCTAGGTCTCCTGAACCTCAAGCTCATGTCCTAACCACTGGACCATCGTTTCTCTTCTAGGGAGGGTCATCAAAGTCTTGTTTCTGCTTTGGCTGCATTTATGCTATAAAAGAAAGCTATCTAATTCTTATGATTTATTTTCTTGTAGTAAGTCTGTTTCTGCACTGAGGCCTATGCATCTAATGAGAACATGAAAGGCCTGATTCTCCTCTCATGGTGTGTCTACTCTAGGAAATTCCACACCATCATTCTAGCACTGAGGCAGCATGCAGTGGGTTCATGCAAATGGTGACAATAAACAAATCAAGAGCATAAATCTAACCCAGATATAAACACTAAAGAAGGTGTATGGTAGAGTTTTAAAACTACGTGGTGACTCTGTTATGCACTTGCAAGATAGTCAGTTGCACATAAATTCCAAGTATTCAGGCTGCATGTGAGTAGAGCATGGAGCAACTGGAAAGATGAAATCCATTGCCCAAACCAGGGCCAGGGTGCAGGGCTGCTACTGTAGTTTATGGACTAGAACAGCCCAGTTGAGCTGTTTGCACTGAATATTAGCACTATTGGAGCTGCATAAATGTGAATGTGTGGCTCGTTCCCATTAAAGCCCCGTTGTGTCCTGAGCCAATATATGTGGAGTCAATAGTGAAACTGTTTACATGGCACACTGGGGTTGCACATAAATCTCTCCGAGATCAATTCACCATTGGAATCCCTGCCCAGAAAAAATGTGGGGCTTAGCGCCCAAGGCACTTAAGCAGATGCATAACTTTGAAGCTAATGGGACTACTATGTACTTAAAACTACACATGTGCTTAAGTACCTTTCTGAGTTCTTGCCCTCTGGAGCTTCACTTCATGGGTAAATTTCATCCTCTGATTGGGGCAGTGAACCCCCCTCCCCCCGCCCCGCCTCAACTTTCTAAAATCTTACACACAGTTTTCCTTTGAGAATGAAATGAAATCTCTTGTCTCTTCTTAACGATGCAAAGGCATGAACCAGCATTTGCATGCGACGGTAGTTTGTAATGTACGGCAGCAGAGTGTGAAAGAGGACAAAACCTGTCTTTTTTTTTTCTGCAGTAAAGAGAGTCTTGTAATCATGTCTCTTTCAGTCAGATGAAATGTGCACAGAGATACATGATTTTTTTTCACAGGGATTCTAATCTACTGATTAGAACAACTACTGCGTGTGTTTTGTACCTGATTAGTTCAAAGTCCTAGTCTGTGTTGGTTAAAAACAATGGTGTGCATTAAAACTCCAGGGTGTGTGTGGGGGGAAATGCAAGGAAAATCTATGGTCATTTAGTTGCAATGTGTAGAGTCCCTGTGACTACTGAAGTGTGATCTGTGATTGTACATTGTGTTTGTTGTTGGTGCTTAGGAACCAACATCAACAGGAAGTGGCAACTTGTGCCAGCCCTTGGTAAAATAATTGCCCTGTCTTACAAAGGTAATACAGAAAAATGATCCCAGATAGCACTGCAGTAAGTGTGGTAGGAGGAAAGGGCAAATATTAAAACAGCATTTACTTACTGTTAGTAAATCTTATGGAAACAGGTGGGCTTGAATGTTTCTCAGCATTAACAATTTAGTAAGTTTTTTTTAAAAATATTTAAATAGCACCTTTCATCCCAAATGAACCCAAACTAGGTTAAAATATATTATAATAATCATTAAGGGCTATATTGAGTCTTTGTTCCTAGCACTGAGTATTGGTTGGCATGTAGCAAGTCCTTAGTCTTTAACCTTTCCATTTCTGCTATGTCCTTTTTTACAATGGAGTGACCAGAACTGAACACAGAGGGCACACAACTGATTTACATAATGACGTAATATTTTCTGTTATTCTCCATCCCATTCCTTATGCATCCTAATATTTTGCTTGCTTCTTGACTGCTCTTTTTACACTGAGCAGAGATCTTCACTGAACTGTACGCAAAGATGCCAGGACTTTCTGGAGTTGATGCAATTAATTTAGAATCCAGTAAGGTGTATGAGCAGGGGAAATTATTCCCTCCAGCATGCATTACTTTGTCTTTGAATTTTTCCCCTTGCTGTTCATCCTGTTTTCCACATCATTAATAAATCCATTACACTGCACAGGTTCTAGCATGGAATCTTTTGACACCCTGCTGTTAACCTTTTGCAATGATGAACCTTGACCATTTATTCCTACTCTTTGTTTCTCTCTCTTAATCGGTTTTTGATCCGTGACAGCACTCTCACACCTGCCTTTTACGGTATGCCTATTTATTTCCTTTAACAGCCTCTTGTTTAGGACTTTGTCAAAAAGACCTCTTGAAAGTTTAAATAAACTATATCAACCAGTTCTCCTTTATCCACTATTTCATAGGCACGTTCAAATAATTTCTGAGAGATAAGGGAGGCACAATTTTCTTAGTAGCAGCTGTGCTAGTTAGAAGCGAATGTATCTTCTAGGTATTTTAGTTTTAATTATAACTTCA
This sequence comes from Terrapene triunguis, assembly GCF_002925995.2. Classification (NCBI taxonomy): domain Eukaryota; kingdom Metazoa; phylum Chordata; order Testudines; family Emydidae; genus Terrapene; species Terrapene triunguis. The sequence continues at coordinate 8,738,487 of NW_020664530.1, forward strand.
GTCAGTTCACCAGGTACCAAAAGTCTTACTGGTGTGTAAATCCCAGATCACTCTATTAAAATATAGGTACAATACTTGCTGCACTTCAGTTCTTTTATATGGTGTGATGCCTCCTAGGGGTATCCAGGGTTATGAGGCACCTCGATACCACCTGCCCTTAGCAAGAGGAAGTCATGACTGCACCTGCTGTGAGTCAGCTCCCTAAATCCACCAGACTCTGGCAACACAAGCACAACCTTCCAGTCCTCCACAGACCTCACTGTCTCTGTACGGTTAGCAATAAGCACACACGAAGCCCTGAGTCCTCCAAGCATCCCTCTGGAGTGCCCAGCCCCTGATTCATTGAACACTCAGATCTCTCTTTCCAAAGGAATAGTACACACCAGTTTACTAGTTTAACTCAGGATCACTGCTCTGCTTAACACACAGCACTTAGGTATCTTTATAGTGGAAATGATAATAAGTTTATTATCAAAGAACAGAGATTCAAATGGTAGTAAGCAAGAATATTTTAAACAAATAGTAAGGTACACAGCAAAGTCATAAAACTCTTTCTAGGGCCTAAACTTAACTCTCAGGACATTCCCCTGTCTCCTACAGGATAGCTTGGCCCAAGTCCTTTTCCTAGCACTTTTTCCATCAGGATGGATGAAATTCCCATTTCATAAGATCAAGCCCACTGCAGCTTGTCTTCACAGATGGAAGGATGCCAGAACATCTCTCTGCATCCCCAAATAAATCAGACCTTTGATCTTCACCTGAAAACAGCGTTCCCTCCCCACTGTTTACCTCTTCCTGTTGATTTCCTTCTGAAGTCTCCACAAGCCCTTCATTAGCGTTTGACTCAGTATGCTAATCAACTTCTGTTGTAAGACGCAAAATGGTCCACCGGGAGATAAGTGTATTCCACCTCCTGTCTCAAAGCACGCTATCTTTGAGTAACCTGGCTTTAACTACAAGACCTAGAGAATGTAATTTTCAGCATATATATGTAACTCTTCACATATTATTCCATACATACATCTTACAATGATTGATGACCACTGTGACGGAGGCTTTCATTAGAGACCTTATCTGACATTTCTTGGTGAAGCTATGGGATCCCTGTGTATCCTTGTGCCCACTGCCAATTGGCATCAAGAGGCCCTTGGGTCACATGTGGTAACTTGTTCAATGAGAGATTGTGTATTTTTCTTAACAGCTCATCCACTTCATCCTCACCTTCCTTCAGAACTCTTGGGCGTATGTCATCTGCACTGGGTAACTTGTTGCTTTTTAGTGTGCCCATTTGTTCCAGCACCCCTTCTTCTGACACTTTAATTTGTGGATAGTTCCTCATCTTTATTACCAGAAAAGAGTAGGTATCTCCCCAACATTCTGTGTAGTGAAGACTGAACCAAAAACAAACTAACAACCAACAAATATTCTGGTCTTCTTTAATTGTTCCCTGTAATGGTCATGAGCTGGAGCAGGTTCTCCCCCTAGTGGTTAGGGCCCAAGGCAGCAGTCACACCCAATGATTCATCCCCAGCAGCAGTTCTGCCTAGTGGGTGCAGCTCTCAAGCAGCAGTTCCACCTAGCGGGTGCAGTCCTGGGGCTGGGTAGGGAACCCGGGACCTCCCACTCCATCGGATTTCCACCTAGGGCCCTGGAAGGCTGGTTCAGCTTTGCTCACCTTGTGGTGTCTTCTTTCAGCCTCAGTCAGCTTCCCTGGGTCATGTCCTATCTCATTCTACATCCCTGCCAGCCACCCCTTGGGAGAACTGCCTTCAGGGCTTCCAACTGTGGTCTCAGTGTCCAGGTGCTGTGGCTCCCCCGTTCCCTGGCTTGGTGAGGGCTCGGCTCACATCTTTCACAGGTGCTCCCAGAGCATGTCCTTCCCCCTGGCCTGCCAGGCCCTGACTGAGCTGTCTGGCTACCTGTTAAACCCCACTTCCAACCCAAGCACGGGCAGAGGTGCGGGGCCTCCTTAGCCCACAGTTGCTTCTTAATCCCCTCCTGTCCAGTGAGGGCTTTATACTCCCTGTCATAGTGGTGAACCCAAAATTTCCCCACAGGCTTCCTACATCTGATATACATAGAGAAGTTCTTACTATTTGTATGTATGCCTTCTATTATCTGCCTTTCAAACTCCACCTTTGTCCTACACCTAATTTCCTTCTTACAAATTGCCTATTGGCTTCACTGGGATTGGGCTTCCATATGCTGAAAGATCTCTGATTGCTTTGTATAATGTCTTGGATGTTGCCATTTAGTTGCACTGATTTATTTCTTGTATGCCTATTTCCCTTTCAGTTTAGAGTTATATATGCTATGAGACTCTGTGTCAATGGAATCCATGCTAAATCTAAGTATTTTAATTTATTTACTCATGACTTTAAGACCTTTTTGACTAGCTTTCTCGTTTCTATTAAATTCCCCTCTTTCTAAAGTTAAGCGCTAGCTTGCGGTACCTTTCCTCCCTCAGAGACCTTGAACTTAATTATAGTATAGTCACTGTTACACAGAGGTTTAACGGTAGTTGCTTCTTGAACCAACTCTTGTTTCTTACTTTGTACTACATCAAGAATGAATAGTTTCTCCTCTTTTGTGCTTTAGGACTAGCTGTTTCAAGAAGCAATCATGTAAGAAATTGTTTCTGTAAACATTATCCCATTCTGACTAGTTAATATATACAGATAATTGAATTGCTCCATGATTGCCATTTCATTAAACATTGCCTCGTTGTGCTTTCTCAGCACTGTGCAATTCTTGGCCTGGTCTGGAAGCTGTTGGTAGAACATAGTCAAAATTCTTACCCTGCCAGTATTCTCGTAACATGGGATTTGTATCCACACCGATTCAGTTGTGGTCCTTTCCACTAAGAATTTTTATCTCCCTAGATTCTGTGGTATCTTTTAAATACAACACTACTCCCCCCCGCCCTTTGATCTGTTCAGTTTATAGCCAGGTATTACAGCAGCCCTTTGATTTTTCTCATTTCACCATATTTCAGTAATGTCTATTATGCAGGGTCATCTGCCATTGCCAGGCATTTACACATGCATAATTTTCCAAAATATTCACCTTGGGGTGTGGCTTAATTTTCCCATGTTTAGTACCTGCTTAAAATGACATTATTTTTGGAAAGCTTGAACAAAATCTGTTCAGTGGTTTTTGTGGGGTGAGAGACTGGGAAAGAAATCCTTTGATTTTTCCCGATTTATTTATTTTTTCTTCAGCACTTGGCTTTTCAACCTTGATGTTGCATTAGTGCTAGTAGTTGCATAGGACATGCATAAAGCATGACCAAAGTACAGCCTCCTAGGGGCACAGGCTGAAAGCTAGGCTTAAGACCACAACATCCACACTGTACAACAGTTAGAGTGACAATGAAAAGTTTTGTCTAAGTCTGTCATGTTAAATTTCTCTTAGCAACGTGCCTTATAGTAGTCAAGCATGTAAATTAACATATGTGACTATTAAACTGGTCTCAAGCCAGCGTTGCGACCACTTTGACATTCCCATATTGCTAAATTAGAGATAGATCTCAACTAGATTAGAGGGGAATTCCAAGGCGGGAGAGGTGTTCCACATACGAAAAAGTTTGAGAAGCCACTGGACTCTTACAAATTAACATACATACTTAACACTAAGTAAAATTGTATGAAACAAAATGTGTCTTCCATTTCATGGTTACTCTAAATAACTCTGCTTTGTTTCATCTGTAATATAGTTCCCAGGATGGTAGGGCATTTACTATGACTTCACTTCATCCTCACAAACACATCACTGAATTGCAAATTTATGTAGGCTTGACTGGAGACAACCAATTTTCTGCCATCAAAGCCATCAAGCCATTTGCTGTGGGACTTTCTATATTGGAGTCAGATTTGTTTTCCTTTTCTATTATTCCTCTCATGTTGTAAAAGGCCTTACTTCCCTTTAAGCTCATATTCACTATTATTGCTATGCCCATGTCTCCATTACCCAGCTAAATTGAACTCGGTAGAGTCTTGCATGCTGCTCCTTCTTAAGCTTTCTGTATGCATGGGATCATGGAATGAAAGAAAACTAGTGTAACTTTGTAAAGTTACTGTTACCGACATTAAATTCCAGGAATGTGACTGCACTGAAGCCAAAAAGTTTCCAGAGCAGTATTTTTTTAACCTAAAGTTCAAAATTAAATGCAGCAGAAATATCCTTTAAATATGTGTACTCTAATGGACAGGATACAGTGAAATACACTTATAGTTAAGTAATTTGTTTTAGACAGTGTAGCGGGGTGGCTACCCCGCTCCTAAAATAGAAGGGGTTAAAAGCAGCCCTGGAGAGGGCTGTGCCTGCGGATGGCTGATTGGGGAAGCAGCTGCAGCTGGGCCATGCCCCAATCAGGCCAGCTGTGTATAAAAAGGCTGTGAGCCAGAGGTCCAAGAGAAGTCTCTCTCCAGGCTGGGAGAGAGCAGGGCCTGTCTGCCTGCAGAAAGGGTACTGGGAGTGAAGCAGGGCTGGGGAAAGGCCAGAGGAGCAGGGGCGCTCCAGGCTAGCAACTCCCCAGGCTGCATGGTCTGGTCCAAGGCCCATAGAGGTACTGGGAGGCAGAGGAAGGCAGGAGGTCCGAACCCCCTTGCCTATGATAAGTGGCTTTTACACTGCAGTCTGCCCCAGGGAGCGGGGGCTTGGTGATGACTGGCAGTAGCCCAGACTGAGGCAAGGTGGGGATTAGAGGGTTGGGGGTTTCCCAGAGAGGGGAGACCCATAGAGACTGGTGGGGGTATTGCCAAGGGGCAGCCCCCAGGTAAAGGGGCACTGGGGTCCGGGAGGGACACGAGGGCCAGCGGCAAGCGGGAAAGCGGCCTGCAGAGGGCGCTCCGGAGCTGGAAAAAGAGCTAATTCCCAACGACCAGCAGGAGGCGCCGCAGGGGTGAGTCCCGCACCGTTACAGACAGCATTACTTCTCTCATAAGTAGAGAATCCCTCTAACTAGAAGTGCTATTGGCACACTGCAGTGCATTGAAACAAGTTATAACTCATGCTACTTCACTATAGTGGGCGTTTCACTACAGTGTAAGCATAAGCATCTCATAAGCATCTTCTACTGTATACACCTCTCCTGACAGCCACCCACAAAATATAGAGGTTTGGAATGCTGCACGTATTTCATAAGCCATTTTCCCTTATTCACAATAGCATATGGACCCAGAAATTTCCATATTGTATCAGACCCATGGTTCATCTAGTCCAGCATCCTCTTTCCTACAGTGACTGGTACCAGATGCTTCAGGGGAAGCTGCAAGGAACCTCAAAGTGAACAATTACAGAATATCCTGCTCATAGGGGAAGTTTCTTCTTAACCTTCATCTGTTAGAGGTTGGCTTATGCCCTGAAGCATGTAACTGCTGCAGTTCTGTTTTGTTTTTACTCCTACTTAGTGTTACAGTGATGTTCTCCTTATCCATATAAATGTCCAGTCCTCTTTTGAATCCTGCTAACCTCAATGATCTCTTATAGCAGTGAGTTCCACAGGCTAGTTAGGCATTAGGTAAACAGTTTTTGTCATATGATTTTTGCATTTGTTGCCTTTCAGTTTCATTGATGGGGCCCTTTTCCATGTTTTATGAGAAATGGTAAAGAAGAGCATTCAACTGATGTTATCTGCACCATTCATTACAGTTTGCATACCTCCTCTTTTATTAATCTAGTCTCTAAACAATCCTCATCTTCTTTCCATTCATCGAATAACTTTTGTCACTTTGGGGGGGGGGTCACTTTCCTCACCTGTTTGACATTTCTGCAATATCCTTTTTGTTTATCATTACACAATGTGCAGAGGTTTTCATTGAGCTGTCCAGAGTGATGTTCAGGTCTCTTTCCTGAGTGGCTAAAGTTACTTAAGAGTCTAATGAGATGCCTGAGTAGTTCAGGAATTACTCCTACCCATGTGCATAGCCTTGCATTTCTGAACCATGAACTTCATCTGCCATTGGGTTGCCCATTCACCTAGTTTTCTTATGTCCCTCTAAAGTTCCTAAAGCCATCTCTAGGCATGAATGACCTAAGTAAATTGACAGGTTTCAGAGTAGCAGCCGTGTTAGTCTGTATCTGCAAAAAGAACAGGAGTACTTGTGGCACCTTAGAGTCTAACAAATTTATTTGAGCATAAGCTTTCGTGGGCTACCTCTGATGTGGGCTGTAGCCCACGAAAGCTTATGTTCAAATAAATTTGTTAGTCTCTAAGGTGCCACAAGTACTCCTGTTCTTCTAAGTAAATTGGTGCAGTCTGCAGTTTTTGACACCTGCCTGTTTACTGCCCCTTCCAGATCATTAATAAATAATTGAACAGCCCCAATGCTAGTAGAGGACATTGAGGCATCCCATTATTAACTTTTTGCCATCATGAAAATTGACTTTTTATTCCTAATCTGCCTACTCTCTTAGCCAGTTTCTAATCCATCGTTTTCACCCCATGACAATTTAGGGAATGTCTAAATTGCAGTCAAGGGTGTGATTGCAGTTTTTGTAGATATACCTGAGCTAACTTTAATCCAGCGAGCTTGGGTACCAGTAACAGCGCAGCTGTGACAGCACAGGCTTCAGCGTAGGCTTGCTACTTGAGTAAGTACCCTGGTGTTTGGGTGGGCTTCTACAGGCACTACCGTGCCTTCACTGCTACCAATAACCCAAGCTAGCTAGAGTAGGTCTATATGTGCTATAGTCACACCCCATGATTGCAAGGTGGACATTGTTTCCCTGAGACCATCCTGTGAAGGACTTTGTCAAAGGCTTTTTAAAACTCTAAAATTGTGAGAGTCAGTTATGCTTTATCCACTATTTTGTTGTCATGCGCAAAGAATTCAAATAAATTAGAGAGACCTATATTACAAGAGATACCTGAGGGAAAATGAGCCTCAAATATTTTGTTGCCAACAAATATTGTAATGATTAAGCCACTGGTGGCATGTTCCTGCTTCCAGAGACCACTTCATGTGAGAGTCGTTGAAGGTCAACTCCTTCTTTCAGGGCTGATCCACTTTATATAATCACTATAGTATCTACATGCTACTTCAGAGACAACAGTTCCTTTGGGCGGATGGGATTGCGGGAGGGGCGGGGGTGCAGAGTGCCTGCTCCATCCATCTTCCAGGGACAGGAAGACTCTTCTGCCTGATAAGCTTCTAAATCCTTCCCAAGGCTCATTTTGAACTAAGGTCAAGTGATCTCATAACTGTATTTGTTGGTCATTGAGACATGTGCTCTTTTCAGCACTCATGGATTGAACAAGTTTAGTAACAAAGGGGGGTGGTTTTATAATTACTTTTCCACATTCTTCAACAGCTCTTCAGTATTGTTGGCTTAAAACGAGCTGCTTATACACTTGCCATTTTGGAATAAATAACACTTCTGTAACGCCCATTGGACCAACTCGGTTGGTGAAAGGGACAAGCTTTCAAGCTACCTGAAGAAGAGCTCTGTGTTGCTCGAAAGCCTATCTCTATCACCAACAGAAGGTGGTCCAATAAAAGATATTACATCATCCACCTTATCTCTCTCCTATCCTGGGACCAACACAGCTACAACAACACTGCAAACAATGTATATAACTTGTCAGTAGCTATTTTGCAGTCTTTTCAAAATGCTGTATTTTTTAGAGACTACAAATTTTGCTTGGAGCCACCAAATGGTCAGTTGATTTACTAATTGAAATAAAAAAATATTTTTCTTGTGCGGGGGGAGGGGGGGAGAGGCAGATGTTTATGAAAGACACAGTACAGATAATACTATTTATTCAGTTTGATCAAATGCCAACTATTTTCTCCATTATGTTCATATTTCACATTTCTAGTGACGGGAGAACACATTTCACATATGATGTAGGAAAGGGAAATACGGGATATTGTCCTGAAAACAAACAACTTTAGGTTAGCATCTAGACAAAAAGCTATTAGATTCAGGTTGTGTTGAACACCCATACTTTCCCACCATCTTAAATAGTTTCAGAATTTCCAACAGGTGCATACAATACAATATAGAATGCATAAAACAGTAAGCTGAGATGCTGATCCTGCAACTGCATTCCTGTAGGCAAACCCCTATACCTGCACACTGCCCCAATGAAGTGAGTTGCAGTAGCAGGATTTCTATTTAATCTAATAATTTAAGAAAATCTTATGGATGGGAACTCACCCATCCTTTATTATTCTTGTTTTATACTTCCTTTTTATTTTCTAATCTGGCATGTTTCTTTCCTGGACTGAAGCAGAAATAAAGTAGGCAAGAAGAATAAAGAGATCTGGTTTTTTTAAATGTGATTTTAATGTGGTATGGGAGTATACATTTTATTCAATTTGGCTTTTACAAAGCTTCCTACAATTATTACCATTAACCTTAGTTAATAACTGAATTCAAGGAATTATAGGTCAGAAGCTGAATATTTGAATGTACAGAATTGTGTGTATGAATGTTTGTGCAGTGTTATACCCAAGATAATCTGTTTTTCTGTCTCTGTATAAAATATTCTAATTTAATGGAAAAATCTATAACATTTAATAGGGATGAAACCAGTAAGGACCTATAGATTTTATTTTTTTTTTAGCCATCCTATATATTTCTGTAGTAGAGATGTACAGTACTTCCCTATTAAATTCTATAGGGTGATTCAAAAAGCCTCTAAAACCATTTTAATTTTCTATTAAGCTTCATAGGGCTTTACAGCTGGACATGTTTATTAAACTGAAAAGAAGCTAGACTGGATAACAACAGCAACATTACTTATTATCATTTTTATGGCACATCTTCAAAGGTCTGTACAGCCATTAATGAAATAATAGGGGCCTTATCTTGTTCCCACTGAAGTCAATGGTAAAAATTCCATTGGTTTTCTGTGGGAGCAGAATTAGGTCCTAGATTAGGGAAAACAGATTAAATATTGAGGGGGTTGGTTGTTTTTGTCTTGCAATGATATGATCTTGTGGGGGGAAGGAGGGGTTGTTCCTCTTCTAACAATCATTTTATATTTAGTCCCTAAAACAAGGATACATTTGTGATGGTTTCAGTGGGTGTTAAATAGGTTAAGGGCTGGATCCTGAGAGCTAGATGCTTGACTAGTGTAAATCAGTGTAGTTCCATTGAAATCAGTGGTGCCATGCCACTTGTCTGCAGCGGGAAATCTGGTCCCATGTCCCTAACTCCTGTGAATAACTACAGTGGGCTCCTCACATAAAGGCTGCAGGACCAAAACTGCCAACAAAGCTTGTGGCTATTCTGGACGTTGGGCACTGGTGTAGAGGAACAGAAAAATGAGGGGAGAGGGGGGGTAGCAGAGAGAAGTGAAAATGGGGAACAAAGAGAAGCAAGGAAAATATATAAGGAGAGAGGGAGTGCAAAGAGACTGCTCCCTCAGTCAAGGGCCAGTTACTCATTGATCACACCTGTGACCGCCATGAATTGAAGACACCCCAGAGATAATAGGGGGGCGATGAGGCCCTGCAGTCCTTCCTCTCTTCTGCACTGGCTAGCCACAGAGCGGGGAGCTTGCTCACCATGCTGAGTACATTCCCGTTGCACTCCCTGGAGCTCTTGCACAATCCCTCCTGGGGCTTCAGTGAGAAATTGAAAAGCCAGAGATGTTCCAGTTTTAGCAGTTTCCCTCTCCTCTTTGACATGCGAGGCGGGAAATGAGCATAAAGGAAACGTATTTTTTAAAAGACCAGGGCAATAATGATTCCAAATGTGTATGGAGGAAGAAGAGCCCAAGAGCTGTTGTCTTTCCAGCCTGCCCAGACAAGACCCATATGCCTACTTCTCTGTTCTATGCGAGGCCAGTCTCATGATTGCAGCACCATGGAGGCAGGACTGAGAAATCTCACAAAAGCTTGGGTCTCTGGCCAAAAGCCTGAGGTTAGGTAGGAGCTTCCCCTGAGAGAGTGAAACTCAGCACCATCGCCAATGCAGGCCTGTGCCTATCAAGCACAAACTGACTCCCGTATTTAATTTAAATAGCTGAATATGTATATGGGGGGTTATTTTTGTTGTTTGCATTTTTTAAATACTCTGGTTCTTGTAATCATTTTAAATAGGTTGTTAAGCAGTAACTGAATTCACATTCATCCTGTCTAGCTGGTATAAGAGCTAAGTATTACTCTTTATCATGTCCATGAGCTGTCTGAGAGAGGGAGTAGGGCTATTGGAGTCTGTGGCGGAAGAAATGGGGAGCCCTGCTTCTGCATCTTTTCCTAGTTCTTGTTAATTGTTCCTGTAGCTCTGCACAGCAGAACTGAGCCCAAATCTAGCTCCTATGGTGAACGAGCTCTTTCTGTGGCTCAACTGATATACATTTTCTTGCTTTTTCTACTAATAAAAAATGTTACCTCTTAACAGATTTCCCTCCAGCCCCCATTCATGGATTGTGACTCCAGAGGGGTTAAGCAATAAACTTGTTCAAAGAACATAACTGCAAAACAGGTTAAAATAGGCCTACAGAAAGTAAGTTGGATCCATATGTCAAACACTGAGTTTAACTGTATTTAAGTCAAATAAGGTCAAATTTATCCCTGAAGTTAATGGAGTTACCTTAGGGCTACATTTGACATTTAGATTTTAAGAGTTTGTTCGTCTTAATTAAATTTAACTAGTCTTCATTTTTTGCTCTTTTTGGGGGGAGGAGGAGGGTTTGGTGCGCAGAAACTATGTTGTAGCCCTGATAGATAGTTGCAACCCTAGAGCTTCCACTGTGTTCTAAATAGAGAAGCATCTGATCTCTGCATTGGTAACTTTCTAATATCTGTAACAATAAACTAAAAGCATCAGTGATTACATTTATACTTGAGCTGAAGGTGTAATTTCCAGCTTGGGCAGACATACCTGTACTAAACTAGAAGTGTAGTCATGGCAGTGTGGGCATTAGTATGGACTAGCTGCCTGATTATGTACCCAGGGTCCTGGGCAGGATTGCACTTGGGGTGGCTACCCCTTCCCGCTTCCCATGTTGCTGCAGCTATACTTCTATTTTCAATGCACTAGCTCAAGCAAGATGTCTCGAGTGTAGACATGTCCAATATTTTTAAAGTGTTGACCTAGATCTGTTCATGTAACAACAAATTTCTTTATCAGTCCTGTACAAAAAGGGAGTTGCATTGATCAACAATATGATGCCTTGTCCCTTTAAATGTTCAGGGAGCTCTATGGTCTCCCCCGTCCCTAGTGCAAAGCCTCACTTTCATGTTAGTTAGTTTCAGTTTTGTAGCCAGAACAATAAAGCCTGCAGAGCAGACAGCTGTATGCCCATCAGCATCTGTCTATCTCCTCTGCTGGCACCAGACAAACAAAAAGCAATTCTAGAGCTTGTTAGAATTTGGCAGTTGAGAAGGTCTCTCAGTTATAGTCCTAAGTGCTGAGCCAGCAAAGCATTGGCTTCAGGGGGACTCAAGCATTTATTAAGAGTTCCTTCAAGGTCAAAACTTTAATACCTTTTTATGTGGTCCTTTCTTCCTCTGTGAATTCTGTTCCCTTTATTTTGTTTAAAAATCTTTAACCGCTGAGCTTGAAACATAATTTGGGTTGAGCGGTACAAGGGGCTTCATCTAATGTGTCTGAGATTCCAGTTTTGTATTCCGTATCCCGAGGTGGCAAACAGGACTTTTGCAAGAAAATTTGAAGAGATGTAAAAACAGCAGAACCCTTTCTGAATTAAGAAAGCTCCCCTTGTCCCACTCAGAGGAGACCAACGGGTTTATAAGACACTTCAGTTGAAAATTTAAAGGTTACTTAGCAACTTGAAAGAGTCTGCCATCTGTGAAGTTGTAGATTTAGGCATCCACCTGATACCAACAAATTGCTCTCTTGTCTGGAGGGAACTCTCTGCAGCTCATTTTGGAAGTATTTTGATTAAACCCTGCAGGTGGACGACCTGGTTGGCGGGTGCAGTGGGCTGGAAATGCTGGCAGACCCTGGTGCCTTCTATTACGCTCATGAGGCCAAAATGATCAACTATTACAGGAGCTGCCTGAATCAATGTTGACTTGAATTTATAACTATCACTGTTGTGGAATTGTGTTGACTCAGGTGGTTTCTGGGAGTTTCAATAAAACAAAATTGAGAAAAAGAAAGGGTTTCTTTTGTTAACTTGCATATCAAGTTAAAGGGATTGTTCACATATAGATTCACTATTAGCACTGGAAATCAACCTCATACAGGGAGAGAGAGAGAGAGAGCAGCAAGAAGAAAATCAAACAAGCTCCTACAGATCACTGTGCATTAGTCAGGTGCTATAAATAGATATGAGTGAGGAAAAGAGCTGATAAAGAATATAGTGGGATTTTTCAAAGCGGTGCAGATGATTTAGGCCAAGGTCCTCCATAAGTGTGTTTGTTTTGTTTTTTGTTTTTGTTTTTTTGGGAGGGGAGGGGGGGCTAAAGGAATGATGGTGGAGTTCACAAGCTTGTCCCTTCCACTAACAGAAGCTGGTTCAATAAAAGATATTACCTCAACCACCATGTGTGTTTCATTAAATTTGATGAAAGACGTGGTTAAATCGCAACCAATCCTAAAGAAAATTTTGCAATGGGGTGGTTTTCTCTGTCTGAGTTATAGCTGATGTAGGAAGAGTAGTTATCGACCATACAGTATTTTTTGAAGGGAATGCAGCTGATTTCTCCCTTATTTTATGTCCAGGCTGGGGAAGGGAAAGGAACAAAAATAGAATTAAAAAAATTACAGAGATAGAAAATAATAATAATAAAAAAAACTCTCCTTAAAACTCTCCTTCCCATGATGCTTACAAAAATCTTGACAACAGTTAGGTTGCTGATGTGCTGGGACTGCTGGCTGTTGTGCTGACCAATATTGTCTCATTGTTCTTCCTGGTCTGTCTGTCTTTATCCATCTGTTTTCTCTTGTCTTGTACTTAAATTGTAAACTCTTTGGAGCAGGGAACATCCTCTGTTCTGTGTTTGTAGAATGCTTAGTACAAGGGGTTCCCAGGCGCTATGGTAATACACATAGTTATAATAAAAACTCTGTCTTATCTTACACCTTGGAGTAGCCAACAATCCTTAAATCTGCTGGATTCTGATTTGCTGCTGTGATGATCCTGATAACTTAGTACGTTCCCTTGACATCATCTCACAGGTGGTTTATGCAGTACTGTACACCAAGCTCTCTCTAATAAAACTAAGTCTTTCATTCAAGCCATTTTGTAAGTAGGCATTGAAGAAGCAATGTGGCACAATTAATTTTCTGCATCCATATTTCTAAGTGGCTTTGTTCAACTAAATTCTGATTAGGTCAAGCAGTCATCTGCTGGTCACAGACCACACATACCAAATTTGAAGCTGAAAAAAACTTTATGTAGGGTAGGCCAAAAAGCGGGTTTCAGTCTTTACTCTGGAGCAGCTACCACTGCTCCATAATTTGCTCCATTAAAAATGCTTAATTTGTCAGCATAATTTAGCAGTTCCTGTTCAAAAGTTAGTACATGGAGTAAGAAAAGGTGTTTCATGTCAGGCTGGACTTCCTGGATTGTATATTCATAGGTATGTTGTTTGTAGTAATCATTCCTTCCATTAATACTGTCATTCAGTCAAGGATCTTAAAATACTTAGGGCTTGATCTGCAGTCCTTACTTACTTAAAACTTGCAATAAAATCTATAAGAATATTCCTGAGTATGGGCTGCAGGAATGGCCCTAACTAAGGCCCCAGTTGTAGTGGTTAAACTTAAGCACATTCATATGTGTTTGCAATATTGGGTTCCTAGGCAATAAAGCATAATTTTGAAGAATAACTGCCAAATACACGTATTCTTTAACAGAAGTTATTTTGCATCATAAAGCTATTTTGACTTTTCCAAATAACGATGATGAAATTAATAAAAAATATATATGGACAAAGATAAAGACTAATACAGTCCAAATCATGCGCTAAGGCATATTAAACAGTTAGCTGACCTACTAAAATATCTATGCTGCTTGTTAGAACATACCTGGAAAGAATGGCCTACTCTCTTATTTGCTGTATAAAAGGAGTTGGGCAAACTATTCACCATTCATTTTACAGATTTTGCCCTCCTTTCTGTTCAAGGACAGATGTTTATTTTATATATAATTTATATATATATGTGTGTGTGTGTGTGTATACATACAGACTTGTTTACTAGGCAGAAATACTTGTATATTTTATGAAAACACAGTAAACAGCTCTTAATCTTAAAGTTTTTACCAAATCGTTTGCTATTTGTTGATGCAAGTATATGTGGTGATGGGGTGAGACATGTGTTATTGTTTTTGTTCCCTGATTCCCTGTTCCCATGAGGCACGTGCCTTCATAGTCCCAGCCATAAAAGTGGGAGCCTTTAATCTGGTTTATTTAGGTACTCTGTGTCACTGCTCTCACCAGGGGTTTTGTGCAGTCCTTGTTGCAATGGATACCATCACCGTCTTTTCTTGTTTAACTGTGTTATTGCCAGATCCTGACCAGGGGTTTCAGGTAAACAGTCCCTACCTACATTGTCCTGGGTTGTTGGTCAGGACTATATAGTAATATTTCATATCATGTACCAACTACATTAATTGAATTTCCTGATCTCCAATTTGTTGTTACCTTTCACCATTCAACATAGTCACTGTCCCAAACAAATGAGTAACAATTTCAGTATAGTTCTATGTGTGAGGTCCTAGCTGGCAGCTGTGCATTGGATCACTGGAAACACCTTCTATGTCAGGGCTTTGGACAGAGATCTGGCAAGCAACTCAACCCCTATGATGCTGCATTATTACTAAGCAGTGTTCTAGTTTGCAAGTGGTGAAGGTGCTGCTGAAAATAATATAGCTGTCACCACCTCCCATCATTTCTTCTTCAAATCATGGGAGATTTAGTCATACGCTTGCTACTGAAAAACTTGCCAGCCCATGTAAATATGAGACAAATTCAGTAACAGTGCATGACTGCATCTTCTGTTCTACCCATATGTCATGTTCACACATTTAAATTGAGAATGAGTTTGCCCTATCAGATTTATGTATTGGTAATACAGACCAATGAGCATCTTCTTAAAAAAAAAAAAAAAAAGGAAGAAAGAAACAAAATACCACCACCATAGCAACAACAACAACAAAAACACCTGCCTTGTAAATTACAGATGGGTTTGAGTCACAAATTCATCTGAATCCAAATTTCCCCAATGTTCAGAGGTAGTTCGGTTCCAGCCTTTTGGTTTGAACTATTATAGACATGCAGTCCAGATGCAAAGTTTGGATCCAAACTTATACACTGTTTGTGACTGTTAAGATACGGTGTTTTGATTTGAGGCTTCTGTATTGGAAAACATACTGTCACAATGTTGCTTTGTAATCTGGAATTATAATACTGCCCAATTGAACAAATCTGGACTGATTACCCTATTTGATATACAGAAGGTGACAGTTCAGCATTGGGACCTCATGGCTTCTGCATTGTAGATTGTTTACTATGACCAAATAAACTTTATATGAAAAAAGTTTGTTATGCAGAACTATGTGGTTTCTATTGTAAATATTTTTTTATAATCTATTATTCCTGTCTGTTTTTATTAAAGGAAAACCACTGCAGAAGAATTAAAATTCTAGGGGACTGTTACTATTGTGTATCAGGATTGACACAGCCCAAAACGGACCATGCCCACTGCTGTGTCGAAATGGGACTGGATATGATTGACACCATCACGTAAGTATCTCAGTCATTGTTCTCAGGCTTCAGTGCCCAATGGGAAACAGTATCATCCCTGCCATGTTTGTGATTTGTGTTATTAAGGGAGTGGCAGTTTCTGCTGGAACTATGCTCATGTAAACCTTTACAGTGGTTCACTTGTGCCATGAGAGAGTCTTGTTTTTACACAGTGCATTCTAGGCACTGCTTTTCTACTCCATTTAATCAGTTTGATGAGAAAAAATGAGTTTGTGTGTGTGTGCACATGCGCCGCGCAGTGAGGGGGGAGAGAAAAGGGGAACTCATGAACTACCTCTATTACTATTTTCCATAGCAATGTACATTGAACCAGTAAGCAGGGAATCTAATTCCTGCTTGTTCAATATTAAAACGACTCTCAGTTCACCCACTTGTATGTAAATTCCAAACAGACTTTGATGTATATCCGTTGTGTGTGTTCATATTCACAAATCAATTGTTCACTCTGATTTTTGCCTTTCTGTATGTCATTTTGAAACTTTTATTTTGCCTTTCATCAGAGCTGTAATGTGAAATTCATTTTGCCTCTCGGAGAAGTTTTGGTTATGCTTCAGAGCTCTGAACTGATTGCCTTTTTACCAAAAGACAAAGTGTGAATGTGAGAGAGTTCTGAATGACCTGCTAGTTACTAAGCAAGAGCTGGAAATGTATTTCATATACTGACATTGGGGAGGGAGCGGGGGGAGACGTTGTTGTGTGGTTTCTTCACTACCATGTATCTAATATTTCAAAGACAATATATATGTGAACACACAGACACATAGTCATGCTACATATAAATACACACTGCCACAGAGTTATGTAATGCTAGTGCCTTTGGACTAGATTATGGCTCTCCCACAAGCCCCGTGGGAGTGAGACTCCAGGAGCCCTGTTCTGAGGGGGGATAGTAATTGGCTATTAGTTCTTACCAGTAGCTAATTACTGCCCCTGCCCCTACCCCTACCCCTTGCACTGGCTGTGCCATTGACAGGAGAGGGACCCCAGAGCCCCTTAGTCCCCAGCAGAGGTACATAAATCAAGGTACAGTCTAGCCTTTAATTTGAAAACAGGCAGTAAAACATTTTGTGCTATAGTTTTATGTAGAGTGATCAAAAAATTAAAATGCCTTGAAGTTATATAATTTTTGAAAGGCATAATTTGTATGCATTTGTAGTCCTCAGGAACATTTCAGTACTGATTTTAAAGAAATGTTATGAAGAGCCTATAGTGCCTTACAATGTAGTATCTTTCTGTCTTAGGCCTGGTCTACACTAACCCCCCAATTCGAACTAAGGTACGCAACTTCAGCTACGTGAATAACGTAGCTGAAGTCGACGTACCTTAGTTCGAACTTACCGCGGTCCACACACGGCAGGCAGGCTCCCCCGTCGACTCCGCATACTCCTCTCGCCGAGCAGGATTACCGGAGTCGACGGTGAGTACTTCTGGGTTCGATTTATCGCGTCCAGACAAGACGCGATAAATCAATCCCAGAAGATCGATTGCTTGCCGCCGAACCAGCAGGTAAGTGTACACATACCCTTAGTCTGCTTCTCAGTCTTTATCTATCCCACATATTTGGAGGCAATATCCATGTGTTATCTTACAGAGCCATGTGATAAATGAATTAGCATGTAACTTTGATAGTTTCACCTCCGCTCTGCTCACTGATCCATCTCTCTTAGGACTTAGACTAACATTCCAGTCACTATTGAGTAGTTTCTGCACAGTTGCCATGTTTATCTACTTTTTAAATCAGCTTGCCAAATAAATGTTTCCTCTGCAGTCCAAAGGTGAATTTTGCAGCACTCCCTCCTGCCCCCGCTCCCAGAATTCTAATTGCCCAAGTTGCAGAATGGGCAAATTCAGTTCTTGGTCAAGGACAGATTTAAGGACAGATATCTGACGAAACTCTAAGTCTTGAAATGGGAGCTTCCCAACTTCCCTATGGCGGGGACTTGGCATTCACTCCTAGCCTAGGAATGGCTCTGAATGCTAGGTTTAAATTGGTGAGATATTAAGTACTTTTTAGAAGTATTTTTAATGCATTAGTTATATTTCTGAGACCTGAACATCTGGACGAAGATACTGGGGGCCAGAGCATGCTGTCTGTTATACGTGTGCAAAGTCCATTTAAAGCAATCAGACCAGAGCACAAGCAAACAGGATAATTGAGGCCATAGTTTCACAGTCAACGCATTATGAAAAAAACAGTCCTCAACACATTTGAAAAAACTCTCTCAAACATTGCTATGAGTATTTTTGTCTATCATATGTGACAGCCCTACAATACATGATGGTGTGCTGTGCTGTAAAAGTCTTACTGGCACTTGCCACCTACATAACTCAAAAGTGACTTCGCCACCTGTTTGTAATGTGACTATCTGAAACGCATGCTGATAGAACCTGAAATGTACGCTGATGAATACCACACCATCGTGTGTTCCATTCATATAAACTAGCTGTATAAGAGCCAGATCATGCTGCTTCATGAAGGGGCTTGGAGCTGTGGAAAAATTTATGGGGTTCTCCTCTATTATTATTATTATTATTATTATTCCAAATTCTTTTGAGAGATGGGTTTGTCTGCATTGAAGTCACGGCAAGGATTGTGTCTTCTAAACCTTGCAGATCCTTTGGAGATACATGGCAATAGACACACAATTCTGTATCTCCATACCAGCTCTGGAGCTTTGTGGTGGCATAGCTCCATTAGACTGGAGAATTCCACAGTGCAGAGAAAGGCAGAGAAGAATCTGATATAGGTAGTGGCTGTATCGCATTTCTGTCTCCTTGTGATACATTAGCTCAGGCATGATTTGGTTCTATGTCCCATTTATCAAAATAACCAAAATTTTAAGAGGTTTGGATAAACTTGTCCATTTTCAGCCATCCATTCATCCAGTATAAATTCCTGTTGTATTGTATATATTGTGAAATTTGTAAAGCATTTTAGGATGAAAGGTGATATACAAACCTAAAGATCTATTATTATTTCTTTTACTATGTAATAATTATTATTATTATTTTAGTTATTTTTGTTATGTAAACACAGTTAAAACAGTAACAAGGGATATTTCAGCAATTCAGATATACACAATGGGATCAGAATCATTATTGTCTTTACTAAATAAATGTATCCTGCAAAGCCATCTATGCATAGCATTCCTTCTGTAGTAAATAGGTGTTCCACTTATAGAAAGTCTTTGGATTGGGGAGAAGTAAAGTTAGACACATAGACCTTCTACAGATTCTGTGAACTTCTCATTTAAAATGTATGCAAAGGCACTGCTTCCTCCTCTTACCTATTTTTAAATATGAAAGTTAATCTATAATTTCATTAGTTGGACTCTCTTTCATGTGTATATATGTAGTGTAATGATATCACTTGAGCTGCCCGCTCTTTGGATATCTCATTTATGCTAATATTAGAAATGGAGCATATTCTCTTTTTATGTTTGCATTTATGTCTGCTATCATGATAAAGTAAACATCAATAAGTCAAATTAGAAAAGAGGGAATGAAGCAGATGGGCTGCTGTGTATTATCTAGGCATAGTCAGTGAGAACTCATGGTAGAAGATAAGTAACAGGCAACTTCAGCATTTTCTTTTTGACAGGGTTTAATAAATTGGAAAAGACAGCACAGTGTGTGCATTGGAGATTAGGAGATGGTGGGAGAGGGCAAGATGAAGAAGAGTCAAGGTTGACGGAGCAGTAATTGGTGGTGTCAGATTTATATAGAGAGAGTTAAATTGGCAGAGGCCAATCCTTCATCTTTCACACATTTAAGTAATCCATTGATTTCAATGGAACTACTTGTGTGAGTAAGGATTGCAAGACCCAGACCTGCTGCGTATGCCTTAACTAACATAGAAACTGTGATCATCTCAGAAATCAGAAGGGGGTCAGGGAACAGCTATTGTTGCCTTTGAAATCACTGCAAACATTTTCCTCACTTTAATATGAGTGTACCAGGGTGGCCTGCCCCTTTAAGGGCCAGGAATCTAGGACCAACCAGCCCTGTTCAGTTTATCAGACTCAGCTGGGGAGGGGGTCAGGTGAGCCTTACAAAGGGCTGAGAGCCCTCAGTGGAAAGGGGGGAGCTGCAGGAGAGAGGTTGGCTCCTATGACTAGCCCTGGAACAGAAAGATAGGGGAGTAGAATGAAAGACCTCTGGGTCCCAGCAGCCTGCACTGATTGTGAGCTTTGATTGAATTAATAAACTGGTGCCCTAGAAGAAGGGCCTGAAATACTCTGGGCATGGAAGTGAGGCCTTCCTGGGAAGGTTGGGAAATTTGGACAGGCAATTGGCCTTGGAACTAAAGGAGAAACTGAGGCAGAGGCTAGCCTGGATCCAGGCCCAGTACATAACACTGCGACAGGGAGCATCATCCAGTCCGACACTGTTGAGCTATGTGTGCAGAGATTAGATTGATTGGAATGTATAGCCAAGCCAACAGACGTTCACAGAACTCAAGAGCTGCTAACCGGATTTTGTCGATGCATAGGTAAAAAAAAATTTTTTTTTTTTTACTTCTGTGCAGAGAACAAGCTTGGAAAATTTCAGACTCCAAAGGAATTTAGTTTGAGTGTGTAATGAGCAAATGAAAAAGGGGATTTAAGGCACAGTTTATAATGGAAATTGAATTTCAACTTTAATTATAGTCCATCAGTCTGGTTAGTGATTCCAAAGCTGAAGATGCTGCTGTTCATCAGTTCCATGACCTGTGGAAGCATTTTAGGTATTTAAATTACCCTTCATTTCAGGCAACATCAGAGCTGTAGAACTAGTGGGCTTCTCAAGGTCTATTTGCCCCACTGCAGAAGAGGTGTATTGCTGGTATAAATCCTTGGCTGGAGAAAGGTTCCATCCCTAGTATCAGCCTTGTCACATTACACAATGAAATGAAAAATCATCTGTTTGAGCTGTTTGATATTCACCTGGTGGATCTTCTGGAAAGGTTTAACGATTAGGTAATCGCAATAGACATTTCCAATTTACAGGAACACTAGGAGTAAAGCTTTCTTTGGGATGGACAAAAAAGTCCTCAGTGTATAGAGTTAGCCCCTGATCCTCCAAACACTTACACACTTACACATGTGAGTAGTTCTGTTTGTGCAATGTTATGTATGTGCACAAGTGCTTCGAGTAACAGGGTCTTAAACTGCAAGCTCTTTAGGGCAGGGACTGTCTTTTACTACATTTTTGTATAGTCCCTAGGCTCAATATGGTACGTGCTCTCTAACATGTCCATGCAGATGCTCCTTTTCTAAATGCCCTAAATATGGCCCTGCATTTAGGTTCCATTTGATGGTGCTTCTCCTTGATACCAGTGAAGTGATCCAAGAGGTGTTGGGAGATTCTCTAAGAAATATATTGAAAATTTCCTATCATTGCCCCAACTTCTTTCTTCCTCAGAGTAATCTCTTCAAATGCGCAATCCAAGTCAGACTATGGTCAGTGTGTGAGGCATCTCTTTCATAGTAGTAAAATGCTTAGACTACAATCCTATCCTTGTTCTGCATGCTGAATTCCTACATAGCCCTAGGGTAATGGAAACATTCACCACTGTGCAGGGGTACAGCACAAGGCGTATGCCCCATTTAAGTCTTAAGTGGGACTTGAGGTAGAGTTAAGTGTTACATAGAATTTGTTGGCCCACAGCATGGGTGTGAATTCTGCCCATAAATCTCTTTTTATTAGATTCATTAGTGACATAGTTAAACATGCCCATATTCTTTAGCTTCTCATCAGTATGTGGCAGGTGTCATCATCTCACTTTTTAATAGTATTTAAGCCAGGGATTCTTTCGCTTCATCTTATTTAAATTGCTTGTCACACCTTGAAGGGTTCAGTCATCAGTATTATTTATGATGGTATTTTACTTTCAAAAATCATATATTTATTATTTAACTGCCAGGGTATATTTATTATGTAACTCAAGTTTTCCAGGCTGCTGGCTACTCCCCAGTAGAGTGGGTGGAAGTGGGAGCCTCAGCCTCGTTTAAAGGTGGGAGATGTATGAGTCTTTAAACAGAAAATAATAACTTGCATCTTTCATTCCAAAGGATCCGAAAGTATTTCAAAAACTGATATACTAATTACATATAAAGAATTCCTTTGCTCAGGATGGAAATACAGCCTCTTCAGGGATGTAATGTGGGAATTATTTAATCGTACTCAGTAGTGCCACAGGGCAGGAAATGAAGTGTAATGTATCCAATTGAAAATGAAGACAGAATATGGGTAAGGAGGAGATAAATATTACAGTTGGAATGTGGCCAGAACACTGGGGTTAACATTCATAAGCTTGTGAAAAGTGTTAGGGGATCTTTAATCACTATCCTTGGGTATACCTCTCCTCAGCTAGATGGCACATATCACACTACAGTCTCACGCTGGGGCACAGTTCAATACAGAGGGAAGCATGCCATAGCTGAATCACTAATAGCACTTCCAGCCGCACTTAGGTGTTCCCATCCAAATATTCACCTGGTCCAGTTCTGTTTAACTGTGGGAGCTAACAGGATAAGGTAAGGTTCTTCCCTGCATTTGGGGCAAGAATAGATGGGAATGTGAAGGAAAGTGGCTTTAAACCACTTTATCCCACTATATATTCTGAGTCAGCAAAGAGCCTGTTTTTCCCTGGGGTAAATTAGAGCAGACCTGAAGCTGCTTTTTCTTATGTTTAAGGTTGCGAATCTTTCAGGGAGGTCATGGAAGTCATGGATTCTGGGACCTCCGTGACTTCTGCAGTCGCACCAGCCTTTGCTCCGGCGGCCCCAGGCAACTGGTCCCGGGTGCTGCCCTGGAGCAGCGGTCCAGGAGCAGTTGTGGTGCTCCAGGCCACCCTCGGCCCAGAGGAGCAGCGACGGTGGCGGGGCCCTTGACTGCCCCTCCCAACAGGAGCAGCAGCAGCGCCAGAGCCCCGAACTGCCCTCCACCCCCTGGAGCAGCAGCGTCCGCTGGAGCACCATTCTCCCCACCCCCTCAGCAGGTACGATTTAGTTAGGGGTATTTTTAGTAAAAGTCTGACAGGTCACTGGCCATAACTTTTTGGTTATTGCCTGTCCATGACTTTTACTAAAAATACCCGTGTCTAAATCGTAACCTTACTTATGTTCTGCTTCTCATGGCATCCTATGGACTCAGACAAGCAGAAAATGGCTATTACAGACATACTCCATTTTCACTCCTGGCCCGCCTTTACCCTTTTTCTCCCTAAGCAGATATATCCCTAAGCTAGGGCCTGAGAGCTTGGCTAGTGTACAGCTGTTACAACAGCTCTAAGTCAGCTGAGGAGCATTCTCAGAAGGCTGTTGCTTGCAATACAGAATCAGGTGTGACTTTGACATGGATCATAGAAGTTTCTGTGTTGTTCAGTTCATGCGTGTGGCAACATTTCAGCCCATATTTTACCCAGACTGCTTTATCCATTCCTACTGATGAGGATGTGTAATAGATTGTTAGTCTTACAAACACTTGGTATCAGGTGAATTGATTTTAGTGAGAACTGCTGACTGCCTGGTACTTTTGAAAATCAGGCAACTTATTTAGGTGTCTGAACATGGATTTAGGAGCCTAACATTTGCCTTCTATTTTTTTTTTAAATCTTGGCATTGGGATTTAGGGATCCAATTAAGATGTTTGCCTTTCAAAGACTGACCCACAGTATACACTGTGTAGCTATACAAATGGCACTCAGTTGTTATGTATTCTGTACTCTCCAGTGAAACACGCACATTAAACAACAGAAGAATATGATAGTGTGTGGTCCTCCCAGACATGGCATCTATCATTGCAGTTAATACATTTATTCAAAAACATCCAGATAATCTGGAGGCAATTCATAGTAAGACAGTCTTTGTCATTAGCATCCAAGAGCTAACTGATTCCTGATGGTTCTTAAATGGAACTACCATCCTAAAAGTATCTAGGAAAACTTCAAGGGACATACTCTGTTCCTAATATTTAAGGACCACCAGCTAGGAATTCTTTAGACTTAGAAAGCAGAGTTCATACACTTAAATAGCTAGAAAAGCTCGTCTTTGGCTTTACCAGGAAATATCTACTTGTATGCAGACACTTTTGGACTTACATGGTAAATGAAGGTGGGAACTGAATGACTTGTAGGAAATGGGATAAAAAGCATTTTCTTATTTCAGTGCTGTCAGTTCAAACTCAGTCACTACTGATCTATTCTGAAATGCATTTCCATCTGATAACTGTTCAGCTTCTTTAAAATGAGTTTGATAGTTTGTAAGAGCTATGTGAAATAATTGTAGCTAAGTCCATAATTTCTTAAAATTAAAGGAGCAGCAGAGGCTGGGCTGGTAGAGTGGATTTCATCTACCCATAGGCCATTTACACGGATGCACAATATATTAGGATTATGAGGGTAGAGTGAATTTCAGCCTCAGTTTGTTTCTGGGTCCAGTTTAGAAAGCAAAAAACTGAATCATTAGCTACAGAAATAATCTATGGAATGAATAATTTGACAAACTTCAATTTCTTTTCTAGTAATATGGTTGTCCTTGAATAGTGGTGACTTTCAGAAATGTATTCATAATTTGAAATTATTTACTGAATACTTTTGGCAAATAGTTCTTGGCCTGTGGATTGTTAATGAGCAGTTTGTAGTGAATGTCTAATATTCACATAGAACAATTTTTATTCGTTTTTTGATTAGACAGAAATGTCATGACATTAGGAGGACACGCTGAAATTTTGTGTCTGAAACTTGCTCACCAATGTATTCATTAATAGTTGCTTAATATTCCCCATTTTTCATGTTTGCTAGAAAATTCATGGAAACTAATTGCAAAAGAGGTACAAACACACCCAAAGCAAATTGGGAATTTTAAAATTTGAACAAATATACATGAACAGTGTTTTTAATTTTTCTGCTTGGCTTTAATAATGATACAAATATCATTGACACATTTTGGAGTCTCTGGGAAGAGGGTAGAAATACATTTGCAATTTAGATTTTGTATTAATTGAACAAAGCACAAAATGCCTTCAGATTCTACTTCATGATCCATGAATATATTGCAAAGCTCGCTTTCCTTAACATGTAATAATCAGTAATGTAGTATTTACTCTATCTTTTGAGATCTCTAACTAGAACTTTGAAGACAAATTTTGTTACAATTTCCCAGTTTTGAAAAGCGTATTTCCTTAAAAGATGAGTTTTTGTTTTCCTTTGAGGACATTTAGAACAGAGGAAAGAATAGTTTCAAGGTCTTGATGGATTGTGCCTCTTTTCCCTTTTTGGGAATATTTCCTTCCCCTTCCCTTTACATTTAATGTGAGTTTCAACATACTTTTTTTGTAATATGAAAGATTTTTTTAGTATTTTGTGAATACAAAATAATAATTTATGCACAGGTACTTGCAGGTACTTGACTCCAGTTAATACACAGCTACTATGTTATGTGATAGACTATATAAAGGCTAGTAAGGCCCTAATCTTGAAACTCTCATGAATGTACTTACATTTACCCATGTGAATCGTCTCGCTGGCATCAGTGAGACTGCTCATATGAGTAAAGGTAAGCACATGCATACGTGTGTGCAGGATTGTGACCTTAGTTTGAATGTTCAAAATGATCAGTTTGAATTAATTAAGCACAAAAATGAAAGGTGTTTTTAAAATAAAAACACTAAACCCACAACACTATAACAGAAGAGCAAGAGCTGAATTATTTTTCAAACATTTAGACATAGTAAGAATGTGCAAACATTTGTGGTTACCTCTCTCCTTGTTTTTTTTTTTTTAATTAAAAAAGTGTGTGTTTCTCTTTTTAACTCTTACCTAATTCAGATATATCTTAAACTGATTATCTTCAAATTTCCAGTGAAAATTCATCTCTGGTTAAGACCCAATTTAAGAAATTATAACCCAAATGGTATAATTTCGAGAAAGTAATGACAGTTTAGAATTAGGGGGTTAGAATGGAAAGGATTTTTCAACTTTAACTATTGCAAAGCTGCCCTGACACTGTAACATAAGAACAAATGTTAAAAATTATTTTTCAAAGCATTTTGACGTGTCAAAAGTGAGCAAACGTGTGTGTTTACTCTGCTAAATGATAAACCAGAGTCTTTTTAGTTAACGATGTTAATGTACATGTGGGCTTAATTCTTCCTTCAGTAACACCAGGCAACACTGAAGTTAATAGGGAAGCACCACTTACCAGGAAGGAGAGTATAGTTCACAGAATAGGACATAAATACAATAATTATTAATACACAACGTCCATCATGAAGAAATTATGGATGCAACACACGCAACGTGCCTGACACAAGCCCGCGAAAACAAAGAAATGAAAAATTAACCCAGCTAATAGTACATACTCTCCATTCTTCCACCCACAAGCACATATTTTACAATACCACTCCTACCATATATCACAGACCATGCACTGCAAACCTAGCTTTGCCCTGTTTTTGCCATTTTGCATACACACTTTACTTTTTCCCCAGCACTAACAGTTGTGGAAGTTTGGGGAGTAGGTTATTGTATTGCAAAAAGCTAGTTTGGTAAAAGGCTGCGCATAGATGGGTGGTTAAAGGAGGTGATGGAAGGCTGGTATCCCTGTAGGGGCAGAGTTAAGGTCATAGTGCAGAGGTGGGCAAACTACAGCCCACGGGCCACATCCGGCCCGCGGGACCATCCTGCCCGGCTTCTGAGCTCCCATCCAGGAAGGCTAGCCCCTGGCCTCTCCCCTGCTGTCCCGTCCCCCTGCAGCAACGCTGCCGCGCGGGGAGCACAGCTGCCTCCGCCTGGGCGGCGGGGCTGCGAGCTTCTGCATCTCTGAGCAGCATGGTAAGGGGGCGGAGGGTTGTGGGGGGAAGTTAGGGGACAGGGAGCAGGGGGCGGTTGGATGGGGTGGAGGTTCTGGGGGGGGACAGTCAGGGGATGGGGAACAGGGGCAGGGTTGGATAGGCGTGGGAGTCCCAAGGGGCCTGTCAGCGGGCAGGGGTGTGGATAGGAGTCAGGGGACAGGGAGCAGAGACAGTTGAATGGGGGTGGGGTCCCGGGGGGGCGGTTGGGGGTGGTCAGGGGACAAGGAGCCGGGGGGGGTGGTGGCTGGATGGGTCGGGAGTTCTGAGGGGGGTAGTCAGAGGGCGGGAAGTGAGAGGGGGTGGATGGGGGCAAGGGACAGGCTGTTTGGGGAGGCACAGCCTTCCCTACCCGGCCCTCTGTACAGTTTTGCAATTCCAATGTGGCCCTCAGGCCAAAAAGTTGCCCACCCCTGTCATAGTGCATGGTCTGTGGTGTATTCTTGGTGTGGTAATGGTAAGGTGTGTGCTTGTGAGTGGGGGTGAAGGGTATGTACTGTTAGGTGGATTAATTTTCCATTTCCTTGATTTTGTGGGTTAGTGTCAGGTAGGTTGTGTGTGTTGCATCCTAACTGCTTCACAACAGTTTTTTGTGTATTAATTTCGTAGGGTGTTAATACTTAACTGGGTTGGGTATTGGATGGGGGCGGACCTATGGGGGCGGGGGGTAGAAATGCAACAAGAGAGTATTTCATCCCTTGGCAGTTGCATGTTAGCCCTTCCCTGCTGTAGGAAAAAATCTTATAGAAGAATGTAGCTCCTCCCAGAGAAGCTTTTATGAACTGGCCCTCCCCCAACCCCCAATCAATCAAACTTATATACACCTGGCACCGCCGCCATCTACCAATCAGACTTGTGTATTCCTGGCCCCCATCAGGTTTGTGAGCTCAGTGCATAAACTTTTTGAGTATAGTGTGAATAAATGCTAACAATTACATAAGATTCAGCATTTTTCAAAAACAAACTCCCTCTTGCATCAGTCTTCTTCAGGGTCTGCCTCTCTGCCAAGTTATGTGGAAAAAGACAATGTTTTCAAAGAGATGTCTGTCAACAATGAAAAGTTGCTGCAGGGAAATTTTAGCCACAGCCCAAATTCAAAAGTTTCTGATTAAAAATGTATGAGGCGAACCGAAATTAAAACCTACATGGAAAATTCAAACAGCATAAAATTAATCCTGTGTGAAATTCACCCCAGCTGGCCACCTACTTCTAAAGCAGGGGTAGGCAACCTATGGCACGCGTGCCGAAGACGGTACGCGAGCTGATTTTCAGTGGCACACACACTGTCCAGGTCCTGGCCACCGGTCCGGGGGGCGCTTGCATTTTAATTTAATTTTAAATGAAACTTCTTAAAGATTTTAAAATCCTTATTTACTTTACATACAACAATAATTTAGTTATATATTATAGACTTATAGAAAGAGACCTTCTAAAAACGTTAAAATGTATTACCGGCACGCGAAACCTTAAATTAGAGTGAATAAATGAAGACTTGGCACACCACTTCTGAAAGGTTGCCGACCCCTGTTCTAGAGAGAGACAGGAATTTATGCCCCATTTTAGAATGCAATCCTAACTGTGGAGATAGCTCCTAAGCACGTGTAAGATTTTGCAGTTTCCGTGCAATAGATTGTTGTCAATTGTTAGAAATAAAAAGTCCTCTTAATGCCACCCGAGTGAGATGACTTTAACACTGACTTTAACAGCTAATTACAGTCAGGGCCAGCTCTAGGATTTTTGCCGCCCCAAGCAGAAACAATTTTGGCCACCCTGTTTTTTTCTTACCCCACCCCCGGCCCTGCCTCAGCTCCGCCCCTTCCCCAAATCCCCAGCCCTGCCGCTTCCTCCCCCAGGCTCTCAAGCCTAGGAGGGAGGGGGAGAAGTGGCGCGCGCGCCGCGGCCACTCAGTCTCTCCCCCTCCCTCCCAGGTTTGAGAGCCTGGGAGGGAGGGGGAGCAGCAGCGCGCGAGCGGCAGCAGCGGAGGTGAGCTAGGGCGGCCGGGGCACATTTTTAGGGGCGGCATTCTGGCGCCGGCCATGCTGCCCCTAAAAATGTGCCGCCCCAAGCACCAGCTTGTTTTGCTGGTGCCTAGAGCCGGCCCTGATTACAGTTCCTGCGTGTATAAAATGTAAATCTCTTCAGGCTAGATTGAGCCTTCAGGCTCAGCCCTGCATATGGGGCAGTGGGTAGCTTTGCTACTACAGGAGGAAAGATATTACGGCTCAGTCACAATTCCTCCCCTGCTACCTTCCTATGCTGAGCAATCGTGTTACTTCACCCTTTGTTGGGTTACTTACCACCACCCCTGTGTCTTGCCAGCTGAGCTGCCTGATGCATGGAGGGTGGAGCCAAGTCTTTGCCCCATCCCTGATATTCCCCACTGGCATCTCCTCATGCCCATTTGCTCACAGAGGTAAGGTGAGGGGAAAGTCTTATGTGCACAGCCTTGCTCCCTAAGCCTCAGTCAGAGAATCTAGTGTCTGGCTGTCAGGGGGACCCTACTTCCCTGGGTGGTCTCATAGGACTAGACAAAATCTAGCCCCATGTATTTCTGAATAGCTAACCCAACTACATGCAGGAGCACAGGGATCAGGACTGGAATATCATGTTTGTGTGACTTGGGAGGGGGGGAGGAGGGCAGATCTTTCCCGCTTACTGATTCTGAATCTGAAATCTTGAGAGCAGTAAGCAAATTAATACAAGAAAATGACTACTGGTGTGTTTAAATATGCATCATTGTAGAGGAGGAAATTAAACAATCAGAGACGCTTCAAAAAATTATTTTTACCTCAGTAAGTTTTAAATCAATGAAATGAAGTGGAGTTGTTCATCAAATAAAACTAAAGTAAAACTAAAAGATAGAATGCCAAGCAAATACATTACTACAGAATAAGGAAATAAATCAGAGAAGATAAACATTTTTATTGATGTTTATTGTTTAGGACTTTCTCTGATGCCCAAAGAGAAAACAGTGGATGGAATTCACCTTAGTACAGAGGGTTAGCACCATCTCCTCCATATCACGTTATTATCATTGCTATGAATCTGTATTTCAGTCACACCTAGAGGTCAACCACTGTGCCGTTTACAGACAAAGGCTGGGAAATGTTATCTCCATTTGGCAGACTGGGAACTGAGAGAAAGAGAGATTAAGTGACTTGCCCAAGGTCACACAGGAAGTCTAGGGTGGAGCTAGGAATTGACGCCAGAGCTCTTCAATCCCGGTTTAGTGCTCTACCCACAAGACCAACCTTCCCCTCAGTGCCCTGTATGAATGCTTATGGTGAAATCCCTTTATCCATATAAATCCCATGGTCTTTGTGTGAAACGAATTACCAGGCAAAATTCTCCAGCCTCTAACACAAAAAAAGGCTGTATAAATAGAATATATGCTTTCTATGAAATGAAGGAACTCTAAAAGTAATATTGTCCATTTTAATATTTAATTGAAAGCAATCCCTTGTAATACTGTATTTAAATATGTTTGCTTGGATGCATGTCAGGTTAAAATTACACTTAATAAGATAGTTTCAACAATTTTCTTTTGATTCCACCATCAGTTTGCTGTCAGCTGTCATAGCTGCCTAAAGTAAATATGCATTAGGAAACAGGAAAATTTATGACAGAAAAAACTGTGGGTAAATAAGTGGAGACAGAAGATAAACAAGCAAGTGCTGTAGTTTGGCTGTCACTGGATCAGTTGAGTTACAAGTAGAGTGTATTTTGTTTATCTTGATAGGAGATCTAAGCTTCACAAGGAATTTAATAGCAAATACTGAGAAGGTGGCAACTAGAACTTCATAGTACAGTTTGCAAAACTTGAATCTCGGACCACGTTCACAAAAAGGTTTGCTAAGAGGAACAGACTTTTCAAATGAACTTTAACCCTGTTTCAGATGACCCTGGCACAATATAAATTGAAGCCATGTATAACATCTGCTTTAACCCTGAATTTTTTTCTGGATGAAATTAGGTGAAACATAATCTTTGACTGAATTTTGCTTTGCATGTTTGGATTCATTCAAACCTGAAAATCAAATCAAAACTTCATTTGGTGCTGAAAGTTAGGAATTAAAACACTCACTCCTTGTAAGAAACAAAACATTCTATTATTATTATGGTTTAGATCTTGGGTAAACTTGCCATTACCCCAAGAGACCAGAAAGAGAAGTTTTTATAGGAGCAAAAGTGAAAGGAAATAAAACTGAGAGCAATAAGAGAAAATAAATCAGCTTTACAAGTGTGCTATAGACAATGACATGGGGGGTCCTGACGATGGAAAATCCACCTCTGGGGAACATTGTGGTGGCAGCAACTTTTCTACTGCTGGGATCATTTCTCTTACACCGATAACAGAACAGGGAACTGCCCATCTAGCACAGAGCTGTTTGGATTTGGATTTTGCAACTAGCATGAAGTAGCCAGATTCTAGGCGAAAATCCACTATTGGATACTGAGATTTTGATTCGCTGGGGGCTGGGATGAGATCACCAAATCTATTTCATTAGTGATATGAATCAGGGTTTGAACTTTTCCAAAAGCTTGGGAAGGCAAGAACCTTAACTGGCTATGTCACCTGTCTGAAATTTTTAAAGATCATTTCTCTGCAGTTGGCAATGTGTAGAAACGATGAGTCTTGGGAGAAAGAGACAGGAAGGTGATGGAAAGAAACGTTCTTCTCTAAAGATCTGATACCATCTATTGCAGGTCTGTAGCAGAAGCCACTGAAGTGGATCTCAACATGAGAGTTGGACTACACACAGGCAGGGTGCTTTGTGGGGTCCTAGGTCTCCGCAAATGGCAATATGATGTCTGGTCAAATGACGTGACTCTAGCAAATGTAATGGAAACTGGAGGATTGCCTGGGTAAGTCTCAGAGAAAAAATTCAGAGTCCCTGAATGAGAGCATCAATTATTTCTCTCTTTAACTGAAAGTATTTTGCAAAGCCAATTACTATATTAATTGATACATAAGGGTGTTTCAGATTAAGAACTCTCATAGGCTGTATTACCTGCTGTTCAAACATCTCCTAAGGAACACTAGGGTTGAGTGACCTGTAGATTTCTGTTAGTAAAGGTTCAGAGAAGTAAATGTGAACAACATTCTGTTAAAATGTAAATGTCCTTTGAATAAGCTTTTCACTAGAAACTGCCAAATATGAAGGGTAGGAATGAGGCAATGATAAAATTTTAGTCAAGAAAGAGCTAAATACTCCTCTCAGTAAAATGGAGTTACCTCAGTGTAATGGAGGGGAGGGTTTGCCCATCTCTGCCTCCAAATATGTGGCTTAGTATTACCATTACAAAGTCAGATTTTCAAAGTTAGTCATGCCCAATGCCATGCAAACATTAGTTTGTGCTTAAAATATGTATCCAAATACTAGGCGTATGTGTGCAAATCATGTATTTGCATGTGCTCTTGGAGAACTAGTAATTTAACTGGGTATGGGCACAAGCAGGTACTGAAATTTCAAGGATGCATTGAGCTTTCTTGAGTACAAGTTAAGTGCATGCAAGCATGTTAGAACACGACCCCCTGTATCAACTGGAGATTTGTTGGATTTTTACAAAACAATTTGTGTTCTGCTGAACAGGGAGAAGTGGGGCCTGCTAATTCTTGTGG
Organism: Terrapene triunguis; assembly: GCF_002925995.2. NCBI lineage: Eukaryota > Metazoa > Chordata > Testudines > Emydidae > Terrapene > Terrapene triunguis. The sequence continues at coordinate 8,770,638 of NW_020664530.1, forward strand.
GTAAGATGGGAAATTTCCTACTTGGCTGACATTTGTTTACTATAGATGATTTTGGTAGTTTAGTTTAGTTTGCTTTGGAAACTCTTCTCTTAAGGCATCACAATAAAAAGAATTTGAAAAGATATTTAAGAGAAGTAATACCTTTACAGTTAATTTCTATGAAAATGTTCCATGTGTAAAGGGCGACATAGAAGAAAGTATAAAAACAGTTACAGGAAAAATAGGGAGAAACCTAGCTGGCATTGTTGGGAGAACAGAATGGGTGGGGGCAGCTAATAAAATAGGTTGGCTAAATTGAGACCATCAGGGTTTGTCTACATGGGGACATTCAGGAAAATTAATCCAAATTAACCAACTGTGTGTATGTAAAGTGGATTAAACTTCATTAAACCCCTGTGTGGACCCTCTTATTCAAAATTAAAGTGACTGTAATTCAGTGTAGCTTATTTCACTTCCAAAGTGAATTAAACTAAACTGAATTAAGGGCACTTTAATGCTGATTTAGAGTGTCCACCCAGAGTCCTAATGTGGTTTAACTAATCCACTTTGAAAGTTAATTGAGGTTCAGTTTCCCGATTACACTTATGCAGACGAGCCCTCAGAGTTGTAAATGGACGGGAAAGTGAATACAAAAGCCTGACCTTTATATAGCAGAAAAGGAACAGCCATTAGTAAGATTTAAAGAGTGGGGTGGCATGCATCAAACAGAGGGCCAGTATCTCCAGCAAGTGCTTTAATAAATACTTAGAAAGCTAGAGTACTTGAAATATAACATGTATGCCTGTATACTTTGTAAAATCAACAAGACTGCAATTTGAGGTGATACTCTATAGTTACTTACATTTGTTCAAAGCATCTGCTAAATTTAGGAAGTTTATATGCTAAAAACACCTCTGCATTCTAGTTGGTTGCGAGAATTTAGCTGCCCTACAACAAAAGTTCACCTACTGTTTGTGCATGTAATTCACCTTTGTGTTGGCCCTCTGCACAGTGGTGGATTTCACCCAAATGAATAGGTCCTGGCTCATAATGCATCATTGCTTTAAATTCTTTTTTCCTGTCTTTCTCTCTAGGAAAGTTCACATAACAAAGACCACCTTAGAGTGCCTAAACGGTGACTATGAGGTAGAACCAGGGTATGGCCATGAAAGGAACAGTTTCTTGAAGAAGCATAATATTGAAACATTTTTTATTGTGCCATCCCATCGGAGGAAGGTAGGCTTCACTAATTCTAGCTTGTTCCATGGTGTAATTTCATAGTTTAACAAGTATATTGTGAAACCACCCTTAAAACAGAGGCAATATCTATATATATATTAACTATTGAGACAAGGTAGGTGAGGCAATACCTTTTATCAGACCAACTTCCGTTGGTGGAAGAGACAAACTTGTGAGATTCACAGAGCAATTCTTCAGCTCTGTGAAGCCCAAAAGCTTGTCCCTTCCACCAACGGAAGTTGGTCCAATAAAAAGTATTACCTCACCTACCTTGTCTCTCTCATATCCTGGGACCAACACAGCTACAACAACTCTGCAAGTAATGTCTTAATTATTAACAGTTCTTCAAACCGTCCGTGAAAATAGGATCTTTTATTTTGGAGGGAGGGGGACATCATACATGATTAGTTCTGAAAATTGATCATTCTCTGAAAAATAATCTACTTTTAAGTATGAACTGTCAGAAAAGCAGATGGTTCATTCAAACCGTGCAACTGTACTGTCAAATAGTACGTGATAAAATATCACCCCAGTGACTGAAGTTCATTCTTCTCTCCCTCTTTTCTTTTATATAAGCATTTCTGAACATCAAACCTTCCATCTTTGTACTTTTTGTTTGTTTGTTTTTGTTTTTTGTTCTCCCCTCTCCCATGTCCACATTTGGACATGTTTACATTCCCAATCATGCTCCCCTAACCCTTCCTACAATAATGTGTGATACTAGTGGCCCATTTACTAGGCCTGAAGGAGTCCCCAGGGGATAGAAGCAGCAAAAATAGTGATTACAGTCATGTCTTGCCTGCAGCAGAAAAGTAAGTGAAATGAACTCACCCATAATTGACCTAACATACCATGGGAGTTTGAAAAAGTTGCCATGTGAGCTCTACAGCACAGGCCTAGTTATCTAGGTCAGGGGAAGAAGCTAGAGTTAGCCAGCCCGGTTTTGAGTCCATATACCATTGCATCAGTGTTTGCTAATCATTCAAGCGCCTTAGAGCAAATCTTAAAAGGGTAGCACAGCAAATACTCAATACTCTGCCCAGTGTGTTCATTCTCCTCCTCCTGATGAGCTGAGCTGCTCCTGAGGCCTCAGATTCGTTGCCCCTGTTCATTCATCCACTTCAGCCACAGTCCCCACATGCCCTCAGTATCCCCCCCCCTCCAATCCACAGCCTTCCCAAAGCTCTGCTCCCCCATCCCTGTTCCCCTCCTCTGCCCCCTGCCAGATCTATTGAGATGTGGTGGGGGGTGAAGAGCAGGCTTGTGTGCAAAGAAGAGGCACTTGTGCTTTCCTGACCCTTCTCTAATACTGTAGAGAATCTGTGGCCCATTTGACAGCTAGGGCCTCTTTCTCTATAGTCAAGTAACGGGTCTCACCGGGGAACAGTTTTCGCCTCTGGTATAATATCGGATGTTCCTCTCTGGTGTCTCCTTGAGACAGTACTGCCCCGATCCCTACTTCCGATGCGTCCGTCTGCAGGATGAAGGGTTTCTGAAAGTTGGGATGGACCAAGTTCGGCTCCCGGGTCAGCCGTTCCTTTAATGCCTGAAAGGCTGCCTCACACTCCCAAGACCACTGAACTCTCTGGGATTGTGATTTCTTCATCAAGTCAGTTAGGGGGACCGCCAAATTCACAAAATCTGGTACAAAACACTGGCAATATCTGGCTAGGCCAAGGAATTGCTGAACCTGTCTCTGTCGTCGGCATGGGCCAGTTCTGCAGCGCTTGTACCTTCCCAACTAAGGGTCACAGCTCTCTGCTCCCAACAGTATAACCTAGGTATGTTACTTCGTTCTGCCCAAGTGGCATTTCGTTGGATTCGTGAGTCCAGCCTCCCTGAGCGCATGTATGAATTTAGAGAGGTGTTGAAGGTGGTCTCCCCAGCTGGTGCTATATATGACGATGTCATTGATATAAGCGGTGGTGTACTGCCCATGTGGTTGTAATACCCGATTCACGAGTCGCTGGAAGGTGGCCACTGCCCCATGTAGCCCAAATGGCATGGTTATAAATTGATACAGGCCAAAGGGGGTTGGGAAGGCCATTTTTGAGCGTGAGTTTGGGGTCAGAAGGATTTGCCAATACCCTTTGGTGAGATCCAAAGTAACCTCTCGAGGAGTTCGTTGACCCGCAGTATCGGGTAGACATTGAATCAGGATATACTGTTCACCTTTCTAAAGTCAATACAAAACCGGATGGACCCGTCTGGTTTCAGGACTCGGACTATTGGGCTTTGCCACTCGCTATGAAATCTATATCCATCAAATCTATATCCAGCATGACCTCCAGTTCTTACATCTTCTTGGGCAGAGGTCGGTGGAGGTTGCGTACCTTTTGTCCTGGTATGGTGGCAATATGAGCCGACAAGACATCTGGGTAGGACCACAGGAGTCTTTGCAGTTGCTCTCTCTGGGTCTGGACGAGTCCTGTTTCTATCAACATTGGCCCATCTTCAAAGGATTCATCAACCAAGGGTCCTAATTCTGGTTCAGGGGTGTAGGGTGTGATTAGTAAAGCCTCCCTGCTCCTCCAGGACTTTAGCAAATTGACGTGATACGTGCATGTCCTGTGGTGCCAGCCTGGCAGCTGGACCTTATAATTGACCAGCCCAGTCTACCACGTGACTTCAAAGGGGCCTTGCCACTTAGCCAATAGTTTGGATTCGGTTGAGGGCAGCAGGATTAGGACCTGGTCTCCTGGTTCAAAGCTCAGCAGCCTGGCTCCCTTGTTACACTGTTGTGCCTGAATCTGCTGCACCTGCCTCAGATTTTCTCTGGCAAAGGTCCCTACCATCTGAAACCTCTCCCGCAGCTATATCACATGATGGACAACCCCCCCTCGCCTGTGTCTCTTGCCCTTCCTGGCCCTCTTTCAGAAGGTTGAGGATATCACAGAGTGGTCTTCCATATAAGCGTTCGAAGGGGGAGAACCCCGTTGATGCTTGGGGTACTTCCCATATGGCAAACAAGGCTGGGAGTAGTGTATCCGAATGTTGCCGATCCTCTTCCACAAATTTGCGTAGCATGCTCTTTAAGGTCTTGTTAAAACATTCTACCAATCTGTCTGTCTGGGGATGGTATAGGGAAGTTCTGAGGGCTCATATATCTAAGAGATGGCAGAGGTCGGCCATCAATCGGAAAGTCACGTTTGTCCCCTGATCTGTTAAGATTTTGTGGGGTATCCTTACCCGTGCAAAGACCTCGATGAGCTCAGCGGCTATCTTAGGGGGCGTGGCAGTCCATATAATGGGACTGCTTCTTGGTAGCATGTCACGTAATCCACTATCATGAGGATATACCAGTGGCCAGAGGAACTGTTGTCTAGTTGGCCTACCAAGTCAAGTCCTATTCACTCAAAGGGGATCCTAACCACAGGGAGGGGATGAGGGGCCCTTTCAGCACTCCTTTTGGGTCCATGCATTGGCACTCTGAACATGAGGCACAATAATTCTTCACCTCCTGGTGGATATCCAGCCAGAAGAACCACCGTACCACCCGTTGGAGGGTCTTTTCTCTTCCAAGGTGCCCTGCCCAGAGCACCAAATGGGCGAGGTGTAAAAGACCCTGGCGCAACCTCCGAGGGACCAGCAGCTGGCGAAGCAATTCTCTAGTATGTGGCTCTTCCACCAGGCGATAGAGGTGGTCATGCCATATTTTGAAGCATGGGCCTTGGGGTTTTTTGGGGAGCACCCCTCCCCTCTTGATCTCTAGAGGTAGCCTGCTCCCAGGCATGACTAAGCGTAGGGTCCTCTCATTGTTCCCAGATAAAGTTGCCATCTTGTTCAAGCTCTGTTCGTGCATCATTGACGGAGGAGTCTGTTGGTGTAGGCGGGGGCACCGAGATCATGGCAGACTTGGAGGGCCCTTCCCCTGGGTTGGCATCCCGATCCCTCACAAGTAGCCCCTTTTTTGTTGGCCCTTCGTCTTCTCCTGTCGGACGGTACTGAGAGGGCTCTTGCAGTAGTTCTAGGAACCACGGCCAGTCCCGCCCCCAGAATCACTGGATAGGCCAGCTTAGGAATCAAGCCTGACTGAGAGGGCCGTGCTTTGGTGGTATATCTCCAGCATCACCCGGGCAGCAGGATACAAATGTAGGTCTCCATGGACGCATTGGATGTGGATGGGGGACCCGTCTGGCTCAAGGTCTGGTACCAGGTCGCCTCGGATGAGAGATTGGCTACAGCCAGAGTCAATCAGTGCTGTTGCAGGAACCCCTTCTATGAGCACCGGGACCTGGAGCTTCTCTGGGCCCCTCTTCCGAGCCCAGGAGCTGGCTACCCAGAGCTGCCCGTAATTGCAGTCCATATAGGGGCCATCGTGTCGGAAATGCCCCTCTTGACCACATTCATAACAACGGTCTCGGCCCCTCTGGGTAGCGAGTCCATTCTAATCGGGTTGGCTCCGATGAGTGGGCTTTCATCCCACCGTGTAAGGTCTCGAATAGCAGTCGGCTTCAGACTCATGTCAGTGTTCCTGGTCGGGGCTCTCGACAGGAGTTGTAGTCCTCCCAGTGGGGCCGGGAGGGGTTTCCCTTGGCTGGCCGGTCTTTCCGCCCAGGTTCCTCCATCTTATGGGGTTGGGATTCCGTAATTTCGGCCACCAAGTAATCCTCCATCAGTCCAACCGCTTCCGTAAGCGTTACAGGGCAGTCTCTATGCACCTACTCCTTCCCCCTGTTCTGGAGGATTTGGGTGAACTGTTCCAAAATTACCGCTTCTGCCAGTTGAGCACCAAACCGCTTGTCAGGCTTTAGTCATCGCCAAGTGTAGTCCCGGAGACACTGAGCCACCGCTCGTGGCCTAGCCCCTGCAGGGTACCATTTCTGATTAAAGCACTGGCGGTATGTCTCGGGGCTGATATCGGTCTGGTCTAGTGTGGACACCTTCACTTTTTCATAGTCCACGGCGTCCTGGTGGTCAAGGTTGCGATAGGCCACCTGGGCTGGCCCCGTTAAGTAATGGGCTAGAAAGGTATCCCACTGTCCCTGATAACGCCGCTACTTGTTGGACTCGCCTTTGCTGTTGGACTTGCTGCTGGATGGCCAACTCTTGTTGGTGGCTAGTAATCTGTTGCAACACCTGTTCATATTGCTGCTGCTGTTGTTGTGCTACCTGTTTTTGCTGGCTTTCTAGGAGCCATTTCAAGACCTTGTCCAATTCCATGCTGGCGTCTACTAATTTCAGGTAACTAGAACGCTAGGGATGTCAAGGGAAGAACCCGTACCGCCCTCAGATCTACTATTTTAGGCCTCTCCTCAGGCCTGGGGTGTTGCCCACATTCTCTATCACCTGTGACATGGTTGGGGGGACCCCATCTAGTGCAGAGTGAGTGCGCCTCGTCTCCCTTAGGGTGTAGGGGCAGGGTGTGCATAACCTGCCTCTATGTCTCCATAGTCAAAGTCAATATACTCGCCTCTGTTAGCAGGGCAATGAGGCCTAGTGGCCAAAGTCAATGTATTCGCCTGCCTCCACAGGGCAGTAAGACCTAGTGAGCAAAGTCAATGGATTTGCCCCAGTCCGCAGGGCACCAAGGCCTGGGGACCAACGTCTCTGCATCTGCCCGTTAGCAGGTCAGTGCAGCACAGTGGCCAGAGTCAATAGGTTTTCCCCTGTAATAGGGCAGTAGGGGCTAGTCAATTGATTCGTCTCTGTTCACAGGGCAGTAAGGCCTAGAGGCCAAGTGGCCTCAATCAGAGAAGGGGGCAGCCATGCCCAGAAAGGGGGATGGTGGCAGCCCAGGTAGGGGACCCGGGCCGTCCCTCTCCACTGGACTCCAGCCCAGGGCCCTGGTAGTGGCAGGAGCACATGCCACTGAGTCAGTGGGGGTAGTCCAACCGAAACATGCTGACTCAATATTCCGGTTCACTAATTGGGCCACTATCTGATTCCCCTGGGCTGCTTCCTACCGTGGTTCCTGCTGCTGCGGTCTTGGCGTCTCGGCTGTCTCTGGGTTCCCTGGTCTGTGCTGTCCCCGGCGACTCTGGACTCTGTGGGACCTCCGTGGGTAGCCTGACGTCTGCCTGCGTTGTGGCATCTCCAGCTCTCATGACCTCGGGCTTCGGCTGATCCTTGGCTGGAGCCAGCGTCATGTGCCCTTCCTCTCCGGCAGTCAGCCCCAACTGAGCTGAGCTGCTCCCTTTTATACTGGTGCATTTGGAGCATGCCCAGTAGAGTTGAGGGGATGTGGCTTCCTCAGCCCACAATTTAGCCTTAATCCTTCCCCGTTCAGTGCGGAACCCTTCCCTGTTCCGTGCGGGGCGAGTGCGCCCTGTCACACCACGTCAGACAACTTAGAACACAGACCTCCATACACCTGACCCTCTTAGTCTATCCTAACAAGTTTTTCTTAGGCACTGGACATTTATATGTGTAACCAAGAGTTTCATAAGAGCAAATATGAAAAAAATAAACAAGAGATGTGGAAGAGATATAAGTCCCCACAATTCAGGGCATTAGCCACCCTCTTAGTAAAGGGGGTTTGGAGGAAGCTTTCCTTCAGGGCTGGTTATCTCAGATGGTGGTTGTAGGGGTTATGCACATTCTCTGAAGCATATTGGACACTGTTGAAGAGAGATTACTGAATTAGATGAGGTACTGGTCTGATCCAATATTGCAATTCCTATGTTCCTATGTTTCCTAAGAGGCCTTTTCTGTAAAGGTTGTTGGTCCAATATAAACTTGCTGTGAAGTTTGTGCCCCTTTACACCAAGGGGCTGGATCTTGCTCCCATGGCTAGAGGGAGTTCTACTTTTGGCTTCCATAAAAACAGGATTAGGCCCTAAATTAAACAATGTAGAGACACAGGAAGGGGCAGGAGGAGGAATTGTTTAGGCTAGAAATGCTGCTTCTTGGTTATAGATTTTTTCCCTCCATTATTGTAATATAACTTCTAGAGCATTATATCTCTAATTTATTATATTGATGATGATGGTGGTGGTGGTTTGGAAGCAGGAAGTCTTAACTAAAAGAAGTGATCTTTTAGGAGGGACTTAAAGGAGAAGAGCAAGCTAACTTGATGCACAGAGACAAATGGAAAAAGGAGGGAGGAGTTGGCAAAGCAAAATTTATGAGTTGAAACCATTTTAAATATTATGGTAACCAGGTCAACATGCATTTTAATTGCAAGGATGCTAATAATAAGTGAGCACACGGTTCTTTATATTTGCAAGGGGTGTGTTGAATAGCGAGAAGCTAATGATTAGCTTGTCATCAGCTGCAAAAAGCAAATGGCACCTTCCCCATTATTGTGTCACTGATTGATTTATGGAAGTGCCAGATGTTGCTGTACAACTTAGCTAATAACATTAGCTCTCTGGTATGCATCAATGGAGTGTCTGTGAAACTGGCAGAAAAACACTTCATGAATTTTACTGGTATCGACTGACTTCTACACTGGGCTCACAGATCAATCAATGTGTCACTTTGCAGTTCATTGCAGCATATCAAACCATTCCATAGTCATTGTATACTTGCATATTGATCACTGGACCATAAAACATTGACTAAAAATGTTTTATATTATCTTTACATTCAACACAAAGCACATAGTATCCCCACCCCTCTTGAATCAACCACGAAATCTCTAGAGACAGATAAATGGAAGACAGTCCCTGAAGCTTGGACAAAATCTGATACATTTAGCTGAGTTCAGATGTCCACTGGTTTAATATTGTATTCCTTCCTCCTGAGCCTCAATAGCTGAAACATGGTCACATTTTTTATTCTTTATGCATCATCTCTGACATTAATATGAACTGACTTTAGCAGGTACGATGCCAAGAGGAATGAAAATCAATGTTATCAGCAACAGATGGCCAAGAATCTGTTCAATTTGAAAGGTAAATAGGAGCAGTTTGGAATATTTTGTTTTAATTAAGAGGAAGATATATTCCCCACTTCCTTCAAAATCTGGTCTTTCGGAATGATCTATCGTCACGATGATTTTGTAAGCCAAGAACGAGAATAATAACACACGAAAGCCCTTTCATGTACCAGTTGCACTTTAAATGAGAACAGATTATAAAATATTCACAACTTTTTAATCTTTTATATGAGGCCCATTAACATCCAACTCTAGAGGTCTGGTGTGATTATTGACTTAAAATGCACATTAGCAAGTGGAGAGGGACTTATTGGAAGCAGCCACTGAGTCATTTTTTATTTTATGTTTTGCTTCGTTACAATTATTATTTCCATGGAAGCATGAGATTACATTATAGGGTTTGGTTAATTATAGTTGTTGTTTTTAATCAGCAAGCATTATAGCCAATACTTTCAAACTTGGTGACCTAACATTAGGCTCCTAAACCCACCTAAATAATTCATCTGATTTTCAATGGTGCTGAACTCGGACCTTTCCCACTGAAGTCAAATTAAAATTTTGGCTTAATTATTGAGCTTTCAACTTGAAACACATGGGGACACCCCCAGTTATAAAGATGTTTTTGGCCTTTCTGAGGTACTGCTGATGTTACTGTACTTCAGCTCCCTGTAGAAAATTCCAGGCCAGTTCCTAACAGCAGTGGAGCTCCCTGCAAGAGCTCAGTTTGTCTGATCAGCCCCAGCTAAATCTCTGGATCTGATAATTACCCTCGTAACTTTCCTGGCTTATACTCTTCCAACTCTAATGTTGTTCTGCATTCAAAATTAAATTTTAGTGTGTGACTAACTTCCTTTGTTTCACCGGACTGCATTCTCTGATTCACTGGTCTTCATAATCACCAGAGCCAGTTAGTCAAGGCATCATTGCTTCATTTGTACAGCTGAAACATGGATTCCAGCTGGCTCCCAGCTGTATAGTTGGCACATTTGCATCTATGAGGTTTGGTCTTTGGTCTTGGTAATATCGAGACAGTTACAGACTTAGGTATACTTCCTTTGTAACCATTGCATTAGTTCTTTTCATGCCTCTTAAAAAGCCTCATTATCTCACATCCTAAGAAAACAACAAACATTTAATGATGTAATGTGTCCAGATAGTTTACCAGACGGCTGAACAGTGGCCAACTCTGGACTTACCTGGGGGGGAGAAACGTACAAAAAGTTATCTCAGGAAGTCTCAACTTCTGTGGTCAGCTGGATAGTACATGCCATCAGTGTCACTCTTTGACTAGTTAAGCTCTCCTGCTTGATTCGGTACCATTTGGGAAAGACAGATAACCCCGAAAAACAGAAGAGGCCAAATGATTCTGTGGAACACCAGTAAAAAAAACCTGAGGGAGTTATACCCATGGAAGTGATACTAAAATTATAATGGTCATACTTAAATACAAATGTACATTTATAAATAGTTTATAAAGGGTTAATAAATACATCGTGGAGGTTTTAATTAATAGTTATTAAATTGTAATGAATTGTTAGAGACCAACAGGTGAATGGCTTCCTTACAGCTGTCTGCAACACCTTCTACTAATGTGCTTATGGATTATTAACAAACAATTTGAATTGCCTTTGATTATTTGCTATTCTTTATTTGTGGTGTGTGACTGGTCACCTAAATCAGGTGGTAGTTATTACTGCTCTCTGATAGGATAACATTAATGTTCATCCATAATGCATGCTACTCATTTCTGTAACATGCTTACAACATCTACTAATCATTTAAAATATTCTATTAATATGAAGTGTGACTGAAATTAGTATAGGGAAACAGTAAAAACTGTATATTCACAAGACAGTTAAGTGCACTGTCTAAAAGGGAATTACAATGAAGACCCTGATTTTGCGAAGGGATCTGTGCAGAAGAGCCCTTGTTCTTGTGGAAAGTCCATTCATTTCTGTAGGACTGTGCACAGATATAAGGGCCTACTCATGCAAATGAGTATCCCAGGTCCTTCAATACTCAGGCCTGGTATTGTGACAGTTCTACATGCTCATAACTGAGGGTGAGGTGTGTCAGGTGATTCTTCCTGCTGCCTTTCCGGTCAGTGACCAATTCCTGTTTTTTCTCCCTTTTGTTTTCGTTTTCGGGCAGCAAGTCAATGTATATGGATCTTATCATCGCAGGGATCATGGGTTTTGGCTTGCTTGTGAGTGAATCTTGCTTAGCTTATACTTGTACATTTCGCTAGGCCTGCTTAGTCTACATCTGCATTTAACAAGTCTCAGCCCCCTTTACGTTAGGCTGGCTAACTGCCTCTCTTCAAATTCTGAAGAGCCGTTATCTTCCTGGTTGATCTGCAGTCCCTTCTCTGATTAGGCTCTCTCATCCCTCAGTGGCTTATACTCAACTTACCCTACTGTAAAAAGATCTCCTTCCTTTTACTTTCTGTGACTAGTCAGATTCCTTCATATGGCTACTCTCTCTGTCTCGTCTTTCCCTTATTTTTCCCATTTTCTCTGGGAAAGGGCTAGCATTTTTCCCTCCTTCCTCACCATATGAATATGGAACTCTCAAGAAATCTCAGCAAAACCTCCCTACAACTCCCTCTAAAAGCCTATTCATATCTAATTAGTTGTGGTCACTCAGTGGGACTGTAACCAATCAGAAATTCCCAGGTGAACGGGCGTAGGATCTTTCCTTGTCCCTCATTAATCTCTCTGGTGTTCAGCAGCTGGGATTCCTGACAGGAGGAAGTGAGAGCTAGATGGACCCTGCTACCAATGTCGTATCTACAAATAGAGAGGAAATCAATAATTGTTTGTTTTAGGAGAGACCTGTTCAAAACACTTACGTGCAGGATTCCTCTCCATGAGAGACACCTTGGGATCATCTTTTGGAATATGTAGCACTAAATGCTTAAAATTTACCAGCTGGCTTGAGTGTTGGAGAGATCCAGAGCAATTATCTACAGTACACCTCTGAGGAAAACTTACTATAAACCACAATTACATTTGATAGCTCAAAAGGTGATCAATTAATTTCTTTGACTCATGATGTAACAGGCAGAAATTCAGTAACCTGGGATTCATTTTAAATTGTGTGACAGCAGCTGCAGAAGAAGTGTTGATGGCTGTCACATCACTGTCATACACTGTTGTTTCATCTAACATAAACAGATGTGATTTTAAACTTCCTGCAGTCGCAATCCTGTCACTAAGTGAGTGGCTGTAAAGTAAACAGATTGTATAGAATTCTGATGCTTCAGAAGGATATCAGAACACTGTTTTTGACACAGTGCAATATCCTCAGCTGGCGTAAATCAGTGTAGCTTCAGTGACTTCACTGGAGCTTTGCTAGTTTACATCAGCTGAGGATCTGTCCCTGTATGTTGTACTGAGCCCTATGCCTTCTCACCACTAAACAATGCATGTTGTTTGATGTATCTTATCTGCAACTGATTTGATGGTTTTGTTCAGCTTGGAATGAGCAGGAGCGGATTTACCATGAAACAAACCATGCGGTGGCACGGGGCCCCCAAAATGCAGGACAAATATCTGACAACCTGCCCCTGAGTCCCGGCCAGCGGCGCAGCAGGGCTCAGGCAGGCAAGCTGCCTGCATGCTGTGGCTGGTGGCCCCACGCCACTGCCGGGGAGCGACCAGCTGCTGGCACATCTCTGCGCGCCCCTGGCAGGGGGTGGGAGGTGGCTCCGTGCGCTGCCCCCACCCTCGGCAGTGCACGGAGACCCGCTGCCCCCCTCCACCCAAGAGGCGCACAGAGATGTGCCAGCAGCAGGGCTAAGGCGGCTCCCTGCCCGCTCCGCCTCCCTTCCTCCACGCCACTTTGCTCCCAGAAGGGGCCGGCATATCCCTGCGGCCCTTTGGGATGGTGGGGTGTCTGTGCACAGTCTCCGCCCTTGTGCCGACTCTGCAGTTCCCATTGGCCAGGAACTGCGGCCAATGGGAGCTGCGGGGGTGACACCTGCGGGCGGGGGTGCATGGAGACCCCTGGCTTCCCCCGTTTAGGAGCCATTGCCGGAAGGGTGTGTGTGCCGGTCGCTTTGGGAGCCATGCCACCCGACTTAAGCGCCTCCCCCCCGCCTCCCTCCTGCACCCCAACCCTCTGCTCCAGCCCAGAGCTTGCACCCTGCACCCAAACTTCCTCCCAGAGCCTGCACCCCTCACCCCCTCCCATACCCCAACCCCCTATCCCAGTCCAGAGCCCGCATCCAGCACCCAAACTTCCTTCCAGAGCCCACACCCCCTCCTGCACCCCCAACCCCCTGCCCCAATCAAGGAACCTCACTTTATTTTCATTTACTTCCCATTACTTATAATATAGGAGGGGGATGAAGAAAAAAAGAAGGAAAAATGTGGGGGGGGGAGATAAGAGAGAATGTTCTTTTTCTTGGCTGGGTCCTGAGTGGGTGCCCTGGAAAATGAAGCTGTGCACAGGGACCAACTAACTCTAAAGCCGCCACTGGGAATGAGCATAGAGCAAATGTTGCCTATTATAGCATAGAGCAAACAGCACAGAGCAGACTTCAGATTCTATCAGCATTCAGTATATTTCCCATTCTTATGTGAAGAACACAAACATTTTTGATATTTTACTGAAATGTTCTGTTTAGGCCATTGTGAGATTTATCTTCACATAAAACTCCAATTGACTTCAATGGGAGTGACACACACAAAGATTACAGGATTGGGCTCTAAGAAATTAGGGAAGCGGAAGAGGAAATCAACGTGATATTATGCGGCTTATTTTGTGATGTGCAAACAATATGAAATAAGTTTAGCATTTGTTTTTTTTCAATCAACATTCAGAAAGAAAATGAAATATTCATTGTGGGGAAGCTGGAAGTCTGGGAAGTACTCATGCAAATGTATGTTTGCGCAAAAGTTCATGCCAGAATTGATTATGGTAACCATCTTAAAAATCTCCTGTTCAGAACACTTTGTCATCCTGTCAGAGACCAGAAATACAAACACCTGGTGACTTAGATGACCAGGCACACACTACTAATGAAGAATAGTAAATATTTGAAGATATAATCAAATAGTTTGGACTAGCTGATAGGCTGATATATGTTTGCATAAAGCATTCACCAAACAATTTTGAATAAATAGCATATTTGTAAAAAACAAAGCCTGTCTGTAGATAACTCACAAAAAGTAAAAACGGGCTATGTCCGTTCACTTATTCACTACAAACAGTTTACCAACTCACGCAAAAGCATGTTCTGTATTAGCACTTTTCCACAAAGCCCAAAATAAACATTTTACGATAGGCCGCATAACATGAATTGTGGAATATGATACATTAATGACAACACACACTCTAAGTTCAGTAATACACAAAAAACTACAGACCCCATTTATCTCGATGGGATGGTGTCCCTACCCTCTGTTTGCCAACAGTTGGGAATGGGCAACAAGGGATGGATCACTTGACGATTACCTGTTCTGGTGATTCCCTCTGAAGCACCTGGCAGTGGCCACGGTCGAAAGACAGGATATTGGGCTAGATGGACCTTTGGTCTGACCCAGTATGGCCGTTCTTTTGACTTCAGCCTGTCCTGTCCTCCTCTGCGTTTGATGCGGGATGCTTCCTCCTCCTCCAGGCTGCCTGGATCATCAGGAGGCATTGAGTGCTCAGTGGAGAGAGTCTCCCTGCTCTCAGTTCCAGTGTCCAGCACTATAGCCTCTAAGAGAAGAAAATTGCACAGAAAATCCTGCTCATCTGTGCCAGTTTGGGATGGAGCATGCTCATGCATGCAGATACTCTTTAGCAGCCAGCCTCTAGCAAACCTCTACTAGCCATGTGCAAATGGCAATTTTCAGAGGCTTATAACTGCCAAATGTGGGTGGATTTTTACAGGGACAGGAGGAAAACGCATCTCTCTGACCCCAGCCAAATTTAAAGTCTCTACTGCAAAGCATGGGGTGCTAGAGATTATCAATTAAACAGTTGTAAAAAAAATTAACATTGGCAAAACAATGTATTTTCTCCAACCCTGTTCTCAAAAATGACTGAACCAGTGTTGTTGAACTTGTCCAAACTTTCCAAAAATATTCGACCTAGGGCAGACACCCCATATGGAAAATTTCAGTCCACACAGTTAAAACTTGGGAAAATTATAAGTAACTGAAAACAGAGTCTTACAGTGGAAAACGTTAGGCAACCTTGATTATTCACTGCCCCAAAATGTCATTAATGCAGAGTTAAGTATGACCATGTACTTCCTGAATGTCGAGTGCACCTGTACTTAAATATCTAAAACCCAGGAAATACAGAGTTACAGTACACATAAGCTATGCCACGCAACCTTAACTCTGCCCCCAGAACCAGTGGGGATATATTGTCAGTATGCTTCAGCTAGGACTGCGCTATAATAAGCAGACATAAGGACTGACAAAGTAAATGTGCCATTTTATGTGCTGTGTTTTTCCCCCCACAGAACTGTATTCTCTTATTGATCTGTATGTACTCCAACTGCCCTTCACTGTGTCAGGGACAGCTGTATTGACTGGTGCAAAGATTACTGCAGCAGGTTGCCACAGCTCGCACCACAGCTCACACCATGATATGAGGAGAGGTGCATCTGCACCCAAAGGGATCACAGCTGATTCCATACTAGAGCCATACTAGATTCCTTACCACCGACTGTTCCTGTTGTTCAGGACACTGTCACACAACCATCACCCCATTATCCCAAGAGAGTGTGAAAACCAGTGGTGCGCCTGATCTTATATGGCAGTGAGTTGCTATTTCAGGGCAGTATAATTCCTTGCCATTTGAGAATCTCTGGTAGTCTACCCACAACTTTTAGTTAGGCTATATAGTGTTTTATGTTAGCCATGTAAATGATGGTGTGTGTGTGTGTGTGTGTGTGTGTATGTATATATATATATATATATACACACACACACACACACACACATCATCAGCATTTACATGGCTAACATAAAACACTATATAGCCTATATATATACCCACACACACAAATGTATGTATATTTGGGGGGAAAATTTTAAATAGGGTGGACGAAAGTGATGTCCTGTCCCTTTACATATTTGAGCACTCCCCTATCCCACCCAGTGCAAAGCCTCACTTTCATGTTGGTTTCAGTTTTGCTGCAACAACAATAAAGGGAGCACAGCAGAGAGCTGTGTTTCTATCTCCTCTGCTGGATCCAAATATAATAGGAATCTGCTTTCATTCTCTGTCTCTGGTTTTCATCTGAAACAGTTTCCTTAGACACTTGTGCATATAAAAAGATACTGAAAGTAGACACTAAAGCATTGTGCTAATTCCCACTACAGTGTGAAAACCAGTACAAAGGATGGATTACAGGTACCTGAGTGTGGGATATCAGTATGAAAAAGACTGAGAATTCATGTATGAGGGGGTAGCGAACTCAAGTTTTATCATGGTATCCCCGACCCTCAGATCTCCACCCTTCCATTCATGGCTCCATCTTCTAGTAAAAACAATTAATAGGACATACCAGGGGTCTCATATCCCTGTACCCCCAAAATATCACTTCAGCTAGCCTACCAATACTTTTTTGGTAGCCTCCCTGTAAAGCTGCCTCCAAAAATAGAATTTAAGACTCAATATCAAAGAGTGATAGCATTGTCAAAGAACAGGCAGAATATACAATTACTGCGTGGTTTTTGCAATTTAGCTTTTATCAGTGAATCATTGTTAGCAGCTTGTATTCTTCAGATTTAGCAAGTGCATTTGGTTTTCTGTATGTGGTCCCTGGATGCTTTTCATTCTATATTGCAAAGGCTTTCAAGTGACTTTTATTCATCAAGTGTAGGTTGTTTGATGTGTATGATTCTTATTGGGATAGGTTTTTTGACAGCAGGCTGTTGTTGTTTTTGTCAGACCAACCAAAGAAACTTTACCATGGTGGGGATTAGATTTTCACTCCTCTTAACCAAAAAACCCCCCAAAACCCCTGAACTTAATGAGAGGAAAAATTGTTAGTCAGCATTGTGTAAACAAATAAAAAAGGAATGGGGCGGGGAGTGGGGGGGAGAGAATAAATTGAGAGAAGGAAAAGGATTAAAATTAGCATTCCAGCCATGTTATTTTCTTTTTTTATGTCCATCTGTATACTAACAGAGACTTAAATTTCTATCTTTATTTGCTGGCAATATCCTTCCTTGCAGGAAGGTGAATTCCATTGAATAACAGTGTGTCCCTATAGAAAAGACACTCTCTTCCAGCAGCACAGGTGAAATTTTTAAGGCTTGTGTTCTGTACAAGCAGAGGAGACCACAAAACCAAAACATTAGGCCAAAATGTTCAAACTCAGGTTCCTGAAGTTAGACACCTAAATCCATAGTTAGGTACCTAATTATGTGGTCTGATTTTTTTTTTCCAGAGATGCTGAGCACCCACAGCTCCCGTTGTCTGCTTGTCTGTGGGAGAAATGGGTGTCCTGCACTTCTGAAAAATCAGATCACTTTTATTTAGGCACTTAAATGTGAATTTAAATGCCTAACTTTAGCCACCTAGATTTGAACATTCTGATCATTGTTTTTGCAGATCTGACGTAGTGAAGGGACATAATTACTGTTCAAAGCTTCCACTGAAGGGTATCTGTATTAATTCAAAAACTGTGCACAGAAATGTGCTAACAATGAAGAGCACTATTTGTAGGTCTACCAAATACACAACTAGCACTGGAAGTAGCTTACCACTGACCAAAGAAAGAGATAAGGGTGTTGTGCTATCTGGAGTGGCTCACAGCTGAGTGCTTACCTCAGGGCAGATTGTCAGAAAACAAGAGCACCAACTGGTAGTATATTCTATAATTAGATTTCACCAAGCCAGCACCACATGTGAACTCTGGGATCACTATCCCAATCTTACCACAGAGTCACAAACAGTCCCCTTAGGCCCCAGCCTGTCATGCCACCCAGACAAACTGGACTTTGTGATAAAAGGTCCCTTCAACCAAAAATCACACATCAGGTTTCTCCTAGTCCCAAGAGACCAGTCACTTACCCCAGATCAATTGGTACTCTGGACCTTACATCAAAGACAATGCTGGCAGCCAATTCTGTAGTAAACTAACTAAAAGTTTATTAGCTAAGAACAAAAAATGAGAGTTATTGAGAGTTTAAAGCAGGTAAAATAGATTTACAGGTGAATCACAGTTTGTAACTCCAAATGGTAGCAGTGATATAATAAACTGCCAGTTTCCCAAAAGTCTTTCAAGGTACCCAAATTGTCTCTAGGGATCTCTGCTTTGCGTCTGGTACACTTCCCTGTAAAAGTCCAAACTGTCAAAGATAAAGGATCTTTCTTTGAATCCATATTTATGGTATCTTCACACAGAAAGCAAGCTGACTGTGTCTCTACCCATGTAGGTTTTTCCTTTGATGACGGTGAGTGAGGAATGCACTTAGTCTTTTGACCTCCAGTCATCATCACAATGGCCATTTGCTTTAGAATTAGCACCCTTTCTGATATATTCGGTAATTAGCATTTCACAAGATTTCTTTGGGTTATTGAGTTACATGGGCATATACAATGTAAATGTTTTATTACATTATAACGGAAACAGATAAGTGAAAACAATACGAGTAACATTCCACTAGCTTTCATGAAGTTGAAAACGTTACTCTCTTCGATCTACACTAATACACAAGTGAATCGGCCTATGGCCCTGATCTGACCTGGTCTGCCAGGTTCACATATCACTCCTGCTGTCACTGTGAATGGCGCTAGGAACAGAAATGCACATATGTCAGTCTGATGGCCCCCAATCTGGAATTATTCCAGGTTTTCCATCACTGTCAGTGGGAGTGGGGTTTGTCCTTTGCTTTATGTTCTGTTGCTCCCATTTTATTTTACTCCCCAAAGATGTGGCACTTGGAGACGAGAGAGGTGAGGGGCTTAGAGAATGGTTGTATCTATTTTATTGGTCTCCCAGCAATCTTTTAACACTTGCAACCATTAGAAATATTTGCTGTATTTGTGTTGGATAGGTAGGTAAACTGGTTTGAACTATGGAGAATTCTTTCTTAGACAAGTTGTATTCTTTCACCACTAAGTAAAATGGACTTTAGTATATTAGTAAAGAAATGATTACAAATAAATATAATATGGCATATGAGAGAGTTGTCTAAAAATTGCTAATTACCATAGCTGTGAAAAGACAAACCTGAACAAACCTGCTCACTTATCTCAGGATAAAAAAAGTCCACAGGAAAGCTCAGTAACTTGCAAGTAATAACAGGAAAGATGCTAATACCAAGAAGCTCAGACCTGACTACCTGAAGGCATAAGCAAGAGAGACACATACAATACAGCATGGAAGCGTTCTGTGAATGCACTTTGAATATCAACGGTACCTCCTTTTCTGTGATTTTTTTTTTCATGCCCCTAGCTGACCATAGCAAAATGAACTGCAGTCTGATGCTGTTTCTGAGGAGCCTAGATAAGCACCAGTGGATCCTTTACCAGAGTATTACAAGAGATGCAAACAGAGGGATGTTTTCTCAGAATTTTAATCAATGATTGTTGTATTCCACATGCTTCAATGCACTCTCAAAGCTGTAAATAGGCTGGCTGCCTTTTGTAGGGGTCTGATAGAACATCCCTGTTCTTATCCTGATTTGCTGGCTATGTTACTACAAAGAACCCTTCCTAAAATTATGTTGCAAATGAACAGGCATCAGTTCAGCTGCACTTAAAAAGGAAGTGCCAAAATAAAATAAAGCAGGCCATGAGCAAGTTCAGTGGGATGCCTGTCAAGGATGGCCTATTTTTTTTTTTTTAGGTGTGGCATAAAAAGGTAATACTACCCTCCTGGCAATGACCATGTGTCTCTGTTATAGCAGGAGCCTAACAATGCCTAATGACTGGTAAATAAACAGTTTGCTCCATCTGCTGCTTTGAAGATATATTAAAGAAGCTGTTATAAATTCTGGAATTCTGGATAAAAATTATCTGCACACATGAGGGTTCTTCTGAGGGAGAGCCAGGTTGGGGAAAGGGAGGCGATACACTGCCTGAGCAAAGTTGTCAGGCGACATTATTCCTCTATAAGGGTACGTCTATACTTACCTCCGGGTCCGGCGGTAAGCAATCGATCTTCTGGGATCGATCCCGGAAGTGCTCACCGTCGACGCCGGTACTCCTGCTTCATGAGAGGAGTACGCGGAGTCGACGGGGGAGCCTGCCTGCCGCGTCTGGACCCGCGGTAAGTTCGAACTAAGGTACTTCGACTTCAGCTACGTTATTAACATAGCTGAAGTTGCGTATCTTAGTTCGAAGTGGGGGGTTAGTGTGGACCAGACCTTAGTCATAATGGTTCTGGGCAGTCACAGAAGCAGAGTGTTCACAGGAGATTTGATACACTGAAGGAAGTTTAGACTGTACTCTCCAAAGCACCCTCCTCCCAGCACTTCCAGGGGAAGAGAGAGACCATGGCCCTATTCTTGCCACTCTCTCTCATACATGCCCTCTTAGCTCTGCTAGCGGAAACTTCCATTAGCACACCCAGCTATATTAAAGTTTCTCTTTTGTGGGTACTCCGAGGTGCAAAGGAGCTTCTCGTTCTTTACCTAGAAGATCAACTCAGAATCAGCCTAATATGGCCCCCAAAATCAAGATGTGTGGCAAAATCACTGATCTGCTCAATGTGACTTCCAGGTGAGAGGTCTGACCTTGTCTGACAGACAGAGGAAAGGGAACTAGTTGTTTTGGAGTTGAGCTCCAGTGGTGATGCTAAGATCTATTTCACCTAGTGCCTTCCATATGTTCCCTTTCTATTACTGCGACTTGGAACATAGAGCAAAAATATTGGAGTTAATTGCAAAAAAAAAAAAAGCTGCTACATTTTTTGTTGGGTTTAGAGAAAGGCATGCAGCAAAATACTCATATTTCTAGAAGAGCTATGGATGTGTTAAGAAAACATGATAGGATTAATCCGTAACATCACAACTAGCTACCCAAAGGCTATGTTCTAGCTTGGGGCCTTGAAGAGCATTGGTCTGAAGGTAGATCCCATTTGCCATATACTGACCTAAGGGCTATCTATGCCTAAAAATATCTTATTTGGTATGAACAACTAAGGAATGTGTTCAAGATATTTAGTGAAGTGAATGTCACTATACAATGTCCTTTGGGCAGAATATTGCTTTCCAGCAGTGAGTCACTTGCCAGAAATTCCTCAACTGAGAGATTATATGGGAAGCCACTTAAGAGAGATTTTTTTCACTATTTCTAACCTAAACATAATCAACTCCTTATATAGCAGAATAGCATGCACAGTAAACTATTGTCCTTTAAATTGAAGTACTATCAGATGTGCAGTATAATGCAGATAGTATTAATCTACTTTAATCATCCTTCAAGTGCACAATACACTAATTGTGCCCATTCAGGAATATTTTTCCTGTTAAATTTAATAACAGGTTGTGTCACACATTAATTAAAATGTTATGCAGATATTTAAACAGACTAATTGATTTCTGTGTTTGGTTATCGCAGTGTAACATGTAGTCTTCTGAACAGTACCCACACAACTCAATAGGAAAAGCTCTGTATTGCACCATAAAATGCAATGCATTTCTCAGTACCTAAATATACATATTTTAATCTGGATATAAAGCCAAATTCCACACTGACTTACTCTGTGTATAATATAGGGTGTGTAAAAAGCGACAAAGAGTCCTGTGGGACTAACAGACGTATTGGAGCATAAGCTTTCGTGGGTGAATACCCACTTCGTCAGATGAATGTAGTGGAAATTTCCAGAGGCAGGTATAAATATGCAGGCAAGAATCAGTCTGGAGATAACGAGGTTCGTTCAATCAGGGAGGATGAGGCCCTCTTCTAGCAGGTGAGGTGTGAACACCAAGGGAGGAGAAACTGCTTTTGTAGTTGGCTAGCCATTCACAGGCTTTGTTTAATCCTGATCTGATGGTGTCAAATTTGCAAATGAACTGAAGCTCAGCAAAAAGCAACAGAGGGTCCTGTGGCACCTTTAAGACTAACAGAAGTGTTGGGAGCATAAACTTTCGTGGGTAAGAACCTCACTTCTTCAGACGCAAGTGAGGTTCTTACCCACGAAAGCTTATGCTCCCAACACTTCCATTAGTCTTAAAGGTGCCACGGGACCCTCTGTTGCTTTTTACAGATTCAGACTAACACGGCTACCCCTCTGATACTTGAAGCTCAGCAGTTTCTCTTTGAATACTGGTCCTGAAGTTGAATATAGGGTGTATAACTGAAGAAAATTTGTCCCAGTTTCTCTAAATTCAGATAACCAAGTATGTACATGTTCACCCTAGTATCTGAGCAAACAGTTCTGATTTACTTCCTCCTTTCTACCCTGCTCATTAAGATTTGATGTAATGAAGTAGTCAACACCGTTGCATCATGTTCATTAGATATCAAACCCTAAATGCCAACCATTAAAGTGAGCACTCCCCAAAAAAGTGATATAAACAAATAATGGAAGCTTGGACCAAACATTTTCTCTTATGGATAGAACTTTTAGTGACCAAGATGACATTTCCATTTAGTGTATTGTATCTGGCTGACACATGGCCATAGTACATTGGATCTGTGCTATCAAGATAGAGAAGTGCAGCCCTCCATGTATGCTGGGACTCTCACTCATCTGCAGTGCGCTCCTCTGAATCACTTTGTTGGATTCCCTTTAATTTGTCCAAAAAAATTTCTCTAACATTTCCCATGGTTGGTGTAGGTAGAGGGGAGCTATAGAAGAAATGATTTTGGTGAAGTAAGGGATTGTTTCCCTAAATCCTGATAGGCATGGGCAACTCCCAGTTGTGAACATGTGGTAGACACATAATGCTGCAGTAAACAACCATCATACTTCTCGACTCTTAATGGCAATTATAAACCAAATCCTTTTTACTCATTTCAGTGGCCATATTCCTTGGCTCCTAAGGACAAAGATCTGAGCTTTGTTTGGGGTTGAGAATATGTTTCAGGTGTCTGGGCACTATGCACCAAACTCGGGGTCTCTTCACTTTTGCTCCTAAAATAGGTGCATAATAATTTGATCAGAGTGACAGTACTTCTTTGTGTTACAGTGCTGGCAGGTAGTGTGGCCTTTCAAAATTCTCACAGATCCTCCTTCACAGATGACACATGCCAAAAGCATAAATAATCCAAGCAGAGGAGGTTGCATGGCTCCTGAAAATAGATCAGGGGGTTCTGGCCCTGGTTCTAATCTAAGACCAGCACATAAGCATATCTTACATTCCATCAAAGTCAATGGGTGTTAAACACAGGCTTAAAAGTTAAGCAAGTGCTTTTTCTGAATCCGGGTCCTCTGTGCTGAAAGAAGTGGACCCATAAACGTTCACCCCAGAATTCCGCTCCATGGCTCAATGTCCCCAATTTTGAAGAAGCAAGATGTGGGGTATAATAGTTGGGTCCCCCGGTTCCCTGCTTGATCATGGTTCCATGGATGCGTGCGAGTATCCTGGAACCAGAACTCTAGTTGCTAAAATGGGAGAGTGAAGGTAAGTAGAACATGACAGGAATGTTCTAAAAAGAAAAGGAATGAACAGAAAAGCTCACTCATGCTTATACTTCTTACGTGCTGCTTTTATTTTCATGGGGAAAATGGTTATTAAATCAAATGAATATAAAGTAGAAGAAGAAATACAAATAATGCCTCTCTTCTACATCAGTCGCTAATGGGTTTTAATACTCTTAGTTTCTATAGAAACTCAATTTTTAAATATTAGTTCTGTTGTGCTTAAAGATAATTTGTTAAACATATTCTATATACTAGATATAAAAAGGAGAAGTATTCTACCCCTAAGAAAATATGGCATATAATAAAATATATTGTTTGATCACAATATTTTCATGCTTATTCTGATCATTGGATGGGATATGTGTATGTAGGTATGTCTATATGTATGTAAACCTGTATCTTTTTCATATTTTTAATTGCCTGACAGATATTTCCAGGACTGATTCTCTCAGACATAAAGCCTGCCAAAAGAATGAAGTTCAAAACAGTCTGCTACCTGCTGGTCCAGCTCATGCATTGTCGTAAGATGTTCAAAGCTGAGATACCTTTCTCCAATGTCATGACATGTGAGGATGATGATAAGGTAATTAATAAGGATTCTCTGAGGTCCTTGAATGTGTGCTTTTAAAATGTCTGTTGCTCCATGTTGTCTCACAAACTAAACCAAAACAGGTTGTTACTACATAAGTGCTGTCAATATAATAAACCCTTGTCTAGAAAAAATTCCCCATCGTTGCTAATATGGTTTTTGCTCAGTAGGTAATAGCAGCTTTAATCCTGAGGCAGCCACAGGTGCCTTATCTGTACATTTCAAGCACCAGGTAAATTAGAGCATAGTAAATTGACTTGGCTTTTGAAAAGGCAAATGGCACCAGGCGTGCTGTCTGTGCTAGGGATCCCAGTGTTCCCACTAGTCCTGGAGCTGAACTGCTAGCAATGATGAGAAACTTTTGCAGAATTTCCCCAGTATAGACAAAGCTTAAGTGTAGCAGATTTCAGGTGCAGAGTCCCCCATACAAGTGCGTGCACACACATCTCACAACTGGCTACCATCTGGGACTTGTCCTTCAGAAAAGAGTCCCTGAGGCCATTGCAGAAATTTCAAACAGCTGTTTTGCAAATCCCTGGAGTCCTCCACAGTTTTCAGCTGATAGCATTGTACATGCAGTAGCATACAGAAAGTAAGTATATTTGTATGCCTGTTCATTTCTATATGAAAATGTGAATGGTAACCATGAATCATAAAGCTGATTTGGTGTTGAAACCAAAAGATTGGAAGAGTTGTCAGGTCATTTATTTTGCCAGTAGGTGGCAATGTTACATAGTTTACTGCTTGTATGTCAACTGCGGTAGAACAGGAAGTTCATTCATTGGGATTTGAACTATGTCTTGGACTTACTCTGATATAAACAAGATACATTTTGAAAAACGTCAAATCTGCCTTTCTGGCAGTATTAGAACTTTCCTGTTCGTGAAAATTTTGTTTCTCCCAGTACTGACAGAAACACAAAAATTAAAAAAGCAGCTCTTTTTGGTTTAAATCTCTTATTGCAGCCTTTATTTACCATTTATAGAAATAGCGTAACTCACATAGTAACTCACACATGACATCATTGCTCTGAATTACGTCTTTTAAACGCTCTTTGAGTATTTTGAAAAATCTATGTTTATTCTATAAAAGTTATGTGACAATTTAGTCTTTTTTTGTGTGTGCGTGTATACATAGTACACATACAAAACCTATAGTATGTTAGGGAACTGGCTTAAATTCCCCACAGTCAGAACATTCAAAGTCACTGCTATAATGTTATATTTAACTTACCTAGTTGTGTGTCAAGTGTTTGCAACTCATATGGGACTCTTATCTCAGGGAACATGATGTAAGAGGTTAATCTATACAAACCAACCTGCTCTCCAGGCTTCCTTCAGAGATCATTATTCCTTAAATCATGAAAGCCATATACAGCTCAAAATTCTTTGAAGCTGACCCAGTATTATCTGCATCTGTGCTACAATAAAGTTAAAAAAATTCTCTGACAAAATACTTTACCTTGCAAAAACTTGAGACATCATGAAAGTCTGTAACATGAAAAAAGAGGTAAAATGCATGTTAGAAAATAAATGAAAAAGTAGGTATATGTGCACAGTAGCTGATTTTATGGGCTAATAGCTCACTCCATTTTAATACTCTTCAACAGAAAACTCAAACAAAATCTAGGTCACTTAATTGAAAAAACAGCCTGCAAAATCTAGTTTAGAAAGCAAAACTATTAGGCACCAAAATATAAGCATCTGAAATGACACATCTATTTGTGTGTGTTAACTGGAATTTTAAGTACATGTTAACATAGTGGCCCTTCAGATTACATGCTTATTCAATATATTAAACTCAAAAGGCAAAACTCAAGTAGGTATTTTAGCTGTGTCATAAGCATTTAGCACCAATACTATAGTGTAAATATGAGAACAAGAAAACAGTGAGAGAACTGAAAAGATATTTTATTTATGCTTTGGACTCTCTTCCAGTACTTATCAGGGACCACTCCTGAACCAAGCCACTGGTCTGTAGTATTTCCTGACTGATCACTAGCTTCATATATCTACTTTACAGGGAAGTCTGCTTATGTGTGTTAGTAAACTAGCTGCTGACCTGTGTTTATTTGTGTGTTGTGTTTCATTTTCATTTTAAGAAGAGCTGCCCCTCCTGTTTCACACACAGTAAGAAAAGAAACATCTATTCATTCTCCATACATTTAGCTGGTCACCTTTGTCACCTGAGCTGTGACTTTGAAAGGGAATTGTAAAATCTCAGAGATATTTTCTAGGTATATAGCCTTTTAAAAAGTGGGCTATTAAACATTGACAGCACTGCACTGAGACCTTGTAACAAGTTTCTAATAGTGACAGGAAAGATTATTCTTATTATATCCTAGGTGGTAGACATCTGGGTTTTTTTTCCCAAGCTGATTAGTCATAACCTAATGTATTAAATGGCCTTCCCTGACACCTGCAAATGTTTCATAAAGGAAATATGTTTCTGACTATGTAGAAATAGGTTGAGCCCTTCTGTATAGGCATGACAGGGGCACAGCCAGGCCAAACTTGAGTGGTGCAGTCATCCCATGCATCAGGTCGCAACACCTGGAGCAGGGAGCCAGGCCCAGGCTTGCAGGACAGCAGCCACAGGAGTGAGTAACGCAAGAGAAATGGTAACAGAGGAAATATTATTATAAGGGAATCCCTTCATTATCCCTATATTTGTGGCTAAACTTCTGGTGTAAAATTATTCAAAGTCTTATGCTGTGGATGTGGAGAAGGTGAAGAAAAATTGCTTTGCAAATACGATCCCATCCATGTCGTCCTGAACAGCAGAACTGTTCAGAGGCATGGACAGTCTAGGTTAATTTGAGTTGTCTCCGCTAAGCCACAGAATTGAGTTTTTCTCATTTGTGATCAATTTTCTTGTTACCTCGCTGATCAAGTCACCCTGATCTGGGATGAGCTGGCTTTCTCCACAGTGGCAGAGTAGAGTGCTGTCAAGGACAATATGTAGAGGGATTTTTAAGGATGAGGAGTGAAATCATGGCCCCACTGAAGTCAATGGGAGTTTTGCCATGGAATTTAGTGGGGCCAGGATTTTACCTGAGAAATTGTAACTAATTTGTAATTAGACTGTAACTTGACAGGAGCAAGGACTATGTCTTTTCATGTATTTGTCTACAAATTTGTATTTCCTAAGCTGAACAGATTCCTGATGCTGACTGGGGACTTGGCAATACAAATGATGAGACATTTTCAGTCACGGATAATGTCATTGCAGTGAATAGCTGTCATCCTCTTGTTTTCTTTTCTGCTGCAGAGGAGAGCATTAAGAACAGCCTCTGAAAAACTCAGGAATCGTTCCTCTTTTTCTACGAATGTGGTATACACCACCCCAGGAACTCGAGTAAACAGATACATCAGCCGTTTGATAGAGGCCCGGCAAACTGAGTCCGAGATGGCTGACTTGAATTTCATTACCCTCAAGTATAAACAAATTGAACGTGAGCATAAAGTAAGTGAGAATTTGAATAGGGTCACTGACCAAAGATAATTGGACAGATGGAGTTGCACCTTCGTAGACAAGGTCCAAATTTTGCTCATTATCTTTAAACAATATTACAAGGCCTGACACCTCGCTCCTGCAGAAATCCACAGGATGGGGCTAAAGAGGAGAAAATCCCAGTGATGATTCCTTTGTGGATTTCCTCCCCTGTCATTCCATTGGGAGCATGGGGATTGTATTTCCTGCCCTGCGTAGTAGGCTGCAGGGCCCATACGTAGGGACATATGCGGGAGGCTCAGGATCCATGCAGAGGCACTTGCCTCCACAGGTTCGGTGGTTCCTTATAGTAGCCTACCCCGTGTAAAAAGGCCACATTATCTTTTCTGGAGAATTTCTGTAAAGCTGGAGCCAGGGGTTGATGTTCATCTCTCCTGGACCCAGCCCTGGCCTACCTAGTCTTAACTCACATGGTTATTTTTTTCTTTTAAGTGAAGGATGGCAGAAGTGGTCTGATTTTAGACTAATGTAGTAGTAGCCCTTTTTTTCCCCCTCAGATGTAAGCCATACAGTCAAGGGTACGTTGTCACCTCTGATTAGTGTCCCACACACAAAACTGAATTTTTACCCATTAATATTCATTTCAAGATGCCACAGATTAATCATTTAATTTTCATTCTTTAAAAAGCAAACAAGCCCTTCCTGTATAGTTGTAAAAAAGGGTGAGGTTTACCAGTGAAAATGGAACAGCTCTTTTGGGGGGTAAAGGTATATGGAATCTTGTGAAAATATATGTTTAGAGCTTTTAAAAAAGACATTTTGTTTAGCTGGTGATTTTGTGTGGTTTACAGCAGAAAGCATCTGCAAAGCTGCCCTAAAGGAGGAGCCAAGGATTCCACTGGAGAGAAGGGAATCCTCGAGTCATGTAAAGCCATTTTAGCCAGCTCTGTGCCTCCCACTCCCTCGCTTCCATGTAGAAGGAGTAGACACTGCAAAGACAAGAGATGGGGTGAGGGGTGGTGTGGACAACAAAAATCCATAGAAAGAGCTTCAAAGTTCTATTAATTTGGGAAGAAGAAGAAAAAAGCAATAGTTTGTAAATTCCATAACCTGGAACTTTTGGGGGCTAAACCCCAGGAGATGAGCCCTGCCCCTAAGAATTTCACAGAAGACAACCCCTAAGCTGTTTGTGAAGTGCATTATAGCAGGGCTGTCACCTGTGCACTTTCAAAGTGCACTTACATCTTACAGACTCACAGGGTTTGAGCATGTGGGACCCTAGGCTCAGCCTCTGCACACTTTACAATGGTGCACATGCAGTCTTATGTAGCTGCACACTTTCTAAGCTTAGCACCACATACCAATCTCAGTTACACTTGTGTAAATCCTGAATAACTGTGAGTGAAATAAGTTCAGTTTGTGCTGGTGAAACTGAGATCAGAATCTGGCACTTAATGAGAAAACATATTCAAATTCTTCTTTACCTGTGCAGCATACTAGTTTCTCAGACTCATGCCTTTGTTACACCAAAACCAAGGATTCACTCACATCTCTCAATAAGAGGTATTTCCATGCCACAAGTCAATGTTCTTCCCTCAGCTGTTTCAGTTGAAGGGCTGTTTGAAAGCAGCAAAGATTTTTCTTAATAATGGGAAAAGTCTATTTTTTCCTCCCCATTCTGTCACAAAGTAGCTGAACTCTTTTTGCTCAAGTATCAGAGGGGTAACCAATTCACCTCTGGGCTGAGGTCAAAGCTGAATAATTGCAGACTGAAAGGTGAATGTTTGGGAAAGATATGGGGTACAGAAACAAAGGGTGAGAAAGTAAAGTGTCATGCAGCCTTAACTACATCAGATACTGAATAATAACATTTAAAGTATCAGAGGGTAGCCATGTTAGTCTGAATCTGTAAAAAGCAACAGAGAGTCTTGTGGCACCTTTAAGACTAACAGAAGTATTGGAGCATAAGCTTTCATGGGTGAATACCCACTTCGTCAGACGCATGTAATGGAAATTTCCAGAGGCAGGTATAAATATGCAGGCAAGATTCAGTCTGGAGATAACGAGGTTCGTTCAATCAGGGAGGGTGAGGTCCTCTGCTAGCAGTTGAGGTGTGAACACCGGGAGGAGAAACTGCTTTTGTAGTTGGCTAGCCATTCACAGGCTTTGTTTAATCCTGATCTGATGGTGTCAAATTTGCAAATGAACTGAAGCTCAGCAAAAAGAACAGGAGTACTTGTGGCACCTTAGAGACTAACAAATTTATTAGAGCATAAGCTTTCGTGGGCTACAACCCACTTCTTCGGATGCATAAAGCTCAGCAGTTTCTCTTTGGAGTCTGGTCCTGAAGTTTTTTTTGCTGTAGGATGGCTACCTTTACATATACATAACATTTAAAGATATTTTCTGGGTGTGAATTAAAACACGTTCATTGCTACGTTTGTAAATATGTGGAAATATAGCAGCACACTCTATTTTAAACCACAGTTGTTCCTAGTTTAGAGTCAGAAGATATGGTATAGACGCTTCACTAACTGTCTTTGTGCATCTCTTCTCATTCACAGTACCACCAGCTTCAGGATGAATACTTCACCAGTGCTGTAGTTCTTTCACTAATTCTAGCTGCCTTATTTGGCCTTGTCTACCTTCTAATAATCCCACAGTAAGTATCTCTTGCTATTTAAATTCAAAGCACAGCATTTTCAAGGATCTTGTACACAGATTCAAACATTAGCTGTTCTGGAGCGAGAACTGAAGCACATACTACTAGATCCTGTAACTCAGCAGGGAAAATGAGACCCCAAACAACAAAAGGCATTTGAAGGGATATTTTGAAAGTATACAGACAAGGTTGGTAAACTTTGAATTCAGTGGTAAAACAATAAATCCAAACTCCAGCCTTGTCCCTTCCACCTGTCTACAAAATCACCATTATTTTTAGCTGGCTTGTTTCAAAACAAATGCTTCAGTGCTCATCTTTGGGGGTTTTTCACATTGCCAGCATCCTACCTCTGATGCTCAACCCCTTTAATAACGAACAAATTAGTAAAGTATGCATGCAGAAGAAGAATACAGTAGAAACTTGCTAAATGGGACATTGCTTAGATAATTCACACACACAAAATGTTGATCTCTCCCCAATTCTCAGCAAAGGTTTACTAGCAGAGCAGCACTGTAGTGAAGTCTCATATTACTAATACCTTTAACTTTTAGAATATTTACTAGTTTTCTATGAAGTCTTATCATAAGTATTTAAAACTAAGCTGCACTGGAGAAATAACAGAGCCAGGAATATTTTGTGATGTAGTATCTTGTCTTTTGATTGTACATTTGCTTATTGGCTAATTCATATAATTCAGTAATTAGCACTGAGTCTCATGAATTGATTCTAACTGGTAAAGAAGCAGACATCAGAGTCGAGTTTCCATGGGGTTATTATAGTCAGCAAGTGGGGAGAATTATTAAAAAAAAATGTTTTTGACAATATCCTTTTTAGGGTGGGATCTTCAGAAGCACTCAATATTAGGCTAACTCTGTTCCCATCCAAGTCGTTAGGACTTTGATGTGAATAGAGGTAGGCCATGGCTGAAAATCCCACTGTCACGGAGTGGCTGACCCCTGCAATTGAAGTAGGTCAGGCGCCCCTCTGCAGAAGCAGGTATTCCCAGTTGGGCCAATTAAGGGGGCAGGGCTACATCTGAGGTTGTAAATGGTTAGAGGGAGTTCCAGTGAAGGGATGGTTGTGGGAACAGGACGAGAGAGAGAGAGAAAGCAAGAAAGCTAGCTAGCTAGCTGCAGGAAGCAGGAGTGGCAGGACTGCCAGAGTCCCCTGGGAGGGAAGGCAATGAGAGCCTGAGACATGAAGGGTGAGCTGAGAAACTGTGCTTTTGGCTGGTTGTTAAATTTGGACAATAAAATCTTGCCTAAAAGAGACTGTGGGTGTGAGTGAGCCATTAGCAAGCTGGGGAGAAACACTGCCTTATGACACCCACCCTTAACTCTTAATTCAGTGATTCCCTACTAAATTTTCCTGGTAGTTTTAAACTAAATTGTAGTTTAATAAGGTTCTGTAATATGAAAGTCTGAGCCACGTGTTTATTGTTGAAATAATAATAATACTTTAAAGGGTTATTGCCTCTTTCATCTGAGGATTTCAAAGCCAGTTACAAAAATCAGGGAATTAACCCCCAAAAGGCCTCCCTGAAGTAGGTAAAACATAGTTAGGAATTGCTTCACTTAATTTCAAGGTAACGCCCAGCAGCAGCATCTAGAAGTTCAGGACAGGAAGTGTCAAAGTATAGCAGATGCAGTTGAAACTTGAGAATGAACTTAAGGGGACAAAAAATATAGGGAATTGGAAATATAGGAAATAGACTCTTATAAAAAGGGGCATAGTTATTTAGTGACCATCTGGTCAGGCCTTCAGGTTAACATCTAATCTGACAGCCCACCAGCTGATCAGCACTACTGAACACCATGCTGTTGCACTGGTTATTTACTGATTTAGACAGAAAAGCTGCACTTCCCAAATAACTAGTACCACTCTCTGCAGGATCCACAGGAGGGGTTCTTGGACAATGTTTCTTCTGAGTACTGACTTGGGCAGTTCCTTTGAAGGTTGTGACAAAATCACAGCCCACATTGCAAAACTTGGAAAAAGCAAATTCTTGTTAGGAAAGCCCTGATCTCCCTTGCCCACAACACTTTTGACTTGGAAATGCTATTTAAATGGCCAAAAGCCACATGTGATGACGAAGGAGATTCTGGTCAGTAGAGACAAAGAGAGGCTGAAGGATGTAGGTCATGTTATTGCAACAGGAGCGAAAATATAACAGAGCAACAAAAAGCTTGACGACTCTAACGGGAGAAATATTGCCAGAGGGAACGTGCAATGACAACAACAAAATCTTTCATATTATTTCTCCGTGTTAAAAGCCAGACTCTGGTCAGTCATTGCATGAGCACATAAAGGGGAAGAAGCCTTTGCTCACTGTGCTGTCTATTAAAGGTTTGTGACGTTCCCCAGGGTACAACCTGGATTCTTGGGCAGCTGTGCCCCTCAGTTCTCTGCTCTCACACAGCCTCCAGCATATAAATTTACCCCCAGTTATACTGCAAGAATGCTTCAATCAGACAGCCTGCCACCCTTGAAATATACAGCAGAGTGACACCAGCAAATTCCCAGTCCCTGACTTTCCCCCAGAAGTGTGCGTCTTCTACTGCCTAGCACAGTACAAGCTCATATAAAGTCTGTCATTTCATTAATAGAAATTAATATGCACAAACCTTGTTATCGCAAATGGAGTTTCCCCAACACTTCAATTCAAACACACACTGGCTTAGATAAAAACAATAAACAAGTTTATTAACTACAAAAGATAGATTTTATGTGATTACAAGTAATGAGGCATAAAAGTCAGAATTTGGTTACAAGAAAATAAAGGTAAAACACAACACAAACATAAGAGTGAATTCAAAGCAACAGATTTCTGTCACCACATGTTCTAGCAGTTTTACTGGCTGAATCTTTCAGCCAGGATCACTCCCCGGTCCAGTAATGCTTCTTTTGTCTTTCAAGCATTGTTGATGCCTTGAGTAGAGATGAAGGGAGAGAGGTAATCTGAGGAGTTTGTTCTCCTTTCTTATAATATTTCTCTTCTTTGAGAATCATCTTCAGCTATGCTTCAGGCAACAACAAGTTTGTGAGACAGGAACTTCCAGCTGTTTCTTTGCCAACATGTAAATTTATCGCTCACACCCTTTTTCTTTCCTGCTAAAGAATGGCCGCTTAACCTGGTGATAGTCCATTTGATTTTGATTAACACCCAGCTGAGGTGTTAGTTTGCCTTTTGTCCCTAAGGAACTGTTTTGTGCCTGCTTTTCTAAACTTTGAACATGTCTTATACAGTAGAATTTAATAACTTTACATACTGTGTTGCCACACACATTTTACCAGGACAGTAATGTTCAGCAGATTATGAGTTTTCAAATGATACCTCACAAGGCATACTTTGTACCAAATTTATCATAGTCTTGTGGAAAGGGTAAACATAGGGATACAGACCATGACAAGGCTCTGTCACTTTCACAGTCCTTGTGATCAACTAAGCTAAAGGGCTGCACAGACAAGTGGTGCTTGCCTCACCAAAAGGAGTGGGAGAAAGTTAGGCCATGATCCTGTCTACCTACGCTGGCAAACTATGGAGGACACTGTACACTTCACCACCTTCTGGGGTGATGCAGCAGATGCGCCCCTCCCAGCTAAGGTGGTATGAGGCTGTACCATACAGAAGCCAGTGCTTTAAAAGCATGGTAGCACCTGCTTTCTACTATTATTATTAATATTTATATTGTGGCAGCAGCTACAGGCCAGCCAGATCATGGATGTCACAATTCAGGGCAACTGTACCTGTGTTCCCCTTCCGTGGTCCAGAAAGGGCACCCACTCTTAGGCTCATCAGCCATCATCGGTTTTGGATGAAGACATGCATCTCTCTCTTCCTCCTGATTGGAGTGATTCCAGGCTGCACAGTTCCCTGCCTACACTGTGAATTCCCCAGCAAGTCAGAATGCTTCAGCAGGCCTGCTTTGCCTTCTCCTCAGAGGCTATAACCAGCATAATTACCCATAGTTAAGTTACTACACAGCTCTTTCTAAACAAGCACATTTATTCTTAAGGTAAAAGCATTAAAGAGAAAACATATTACAAACAATAAAAGAACATACACACATGCTAATAAGCTTACCAGAGATCATCCCAACTCCAGCATGGGCTCTCGCAGGTGGACAGGTCTTTTAACCCCCCACTGTTTTTTCTGTGGTTACAAGTTTAGAACATGTTTTCCTCACAACAAGAATACCCCATGAATAGGTCAAGCCCTTCCAACACTTCCCAGGAACGATTGGAGCCTCCCTTGGACAGAAGATTCTGTCCATTTGCTGGATCAGAAAGCAGGTCTTGAATCAGTGTAAACTCAGGCTATTTATCCCAAAGTCCTTTCTGCCTGTGTTGGTCTCTAGAAAATCCAGTGAATGTGAGCCTCTCCTGGTGGTGGTACCTCTTGGAAGTTGTTACAGCCTGAGTGAATTTGCCTAATCCCCTCCCTGCCCACTTCTTAGTTTCTGGAGGGTGGTGGTTTCCCCACTCCATGGAAATACTTGCAATCTCTGGCCCACAATGATGCATAGACTTAAGATCCCCCAAAGAGATATTGCAGGAAAAGGCCATATCTGTCACAATGGAGACATTGTGCCAGGCTCTGTACAATCATATAGCAAACAGTAATTCCTGTCCTAAAGAACATACCCCCAGCTAGAGTCGCTCACAATTTTAAAAAAATGTCTCAGTAAGTACTGCAGGACTTCTCTAAATTTTAAATCAGGGACACTTATTGGGATCATATAGTGACTTGGAAAAATTCCACTGTAAAGCAGTCAATCTCTTCTTCTTCCACTATTGGATTCTAAACCCCTATAAAAGCAAGAACTTTTTGGTGGTGACAATAAAGAGCACAGACATAGACACAATGGCCTATAAAAAGGTTACGCAATTTATATGCTCCCTCAATCCTGGGGCTTACCAGGGGCCAGCCTTGCCCGTGCATAAATTAGCACACCTGCATGTATGCTGTAATTTATGGCTGACTATCCACATACTCAAGCGACTAGTGCAGCAGCCAAGGATCCTCAAGATGTAGGAATGCCTGGCCATATCCCCTTTCTCCTAGTCTCATATCCTGCTTTGGGGGATGGGAGGGAATTTGATACAGGAGTTACTGTAGCTACTCTGCAGTACCCAATTTTTTCCCTATGCATGGGGAATTCTCAGGGTTGAGATCTGTTAAGTTTCCGGTTGCTTTGCATGGAGCAGCTGAAATGGAGCAGCTAAGATCCAATTCAATAAGTGATCGAGTGGACAAACCTCTAATCTTTATAACTCTTCTTTCTCTCACAAGGAGTTAAAGAGAGAGGAACTGCGATAACCATTATATATCAGCGCAGGGGTCAGCACCACCATGTTGCACGACCTGAGACCTAATACAGTTGATGCTCTGAGATTGTGTGATCCCCTTACTAGGTTCCTGATAGATACTATATAAAAAAAAAAGTACTGAATTGTCATTCTTGAGAATTTCACTAAAGGATTTCTGGCAACACAATAGGAAGAAGGTTTTAAAAAAAATGAAAACTCCCTCTGTGTCCATCAGTTTGATATTGGGGGGGAAATCCCACATGCATTGCTCTGATCCACCAAATGGCTTTAGAAAAACACCAATACAGCTAGCTCAGATATACTCTTTAGTTGCATTGCTTTACTGCTATATTTTTTTCTTCTAGGAGTACCATAGTCCTTGTCCTCCTGGTGTTCTGCATATGCTTCCTAGTGGCTTGTATTATGTACCTACATGTCACACGAGTACAAGTAAGTGATTTGAGTCTTCGTGATACCTCTTCCTTCAGGAGTTTTATTTGGTGGTAGTTATTTGGAACCTGGTAACACCTATGTGCACTTCATAGCATGATGTAATCTGTGTATTTTTCTAACCTGCCTAATCTGTAGCAAAGCAATGCATTAGAAACTCCAAACAGAACCAACAAATCTGGGACTAGCTCACTTTAAAGATGTCTCTTTCCCTCTGCTAGACATGTTTTTGAGCAGGTTTTCAAAATGGTAATAAAGCAGAAGGACATTCTGCACACTGTAGAAGGAGAAAATCAGGGTAGGGATCTGCAGAGACTAATTTTTCTGGTGAAAGTCCTCATTGGATTAGTCTTTATTTGGTATTCTCAGATAAAGAGCAGGAGAAAATATCCACACAATTAATCAGCTCTGCTGATTAGTACACAATTGTTTTAAATTAAGAAAAATACCCTTTGGTTAGAGGAGAGGAATTGTTTTCTTGGAAACATAAATAGTTTAATTAGCAGAGTAACTGGTAAAAAGCAAATCTTTATTTACAAACATATACAATTATTTGGGAGTAATTTTGTTAGTCTCTTTTATTTCAAAAAGGCACAGTAGTTCATACTCATGCAGTTTGTAAGAAATCGTTCCCATTATTAAGGTCCTTTGAGGCTAATGTAAACTTAAGGTACGCTCTTGCTGTTGTTAAAGTCAATGACAATCCCTATAAAGGTGTTCATCACTTCACTGGATTGAACCCTATATCTGAAAACAGAGAGAGAAAATTCCATATGTAACATTAGCAATTGTCTAGAGAAGCAGCTTAGCCTTGTTTGTGGAGTGTGGGACTGGGAGCCAGGAACTCCTGTATTCTAATCCTGGCTCTGGCGCACTCTCTTGCTGTATGACATTGGACAGGTCACTCAACTTCTCTGTGCCTCAGTTTCTCACATATAAAATGGAAAAAATAATAATACAGGTATTTACCAACCTTCTTAGGGAATCTGGGGTGATTAATTAATTAATGACTATACAGTGGTCCTGAAAATAAATGTAAATAAAGGCAATGACATGCAAAAACCTATGTTAATATAGCGATTGCAATCTTAAAATCATAAGAAAAAGGCAGGAAATGCAAAAGTTTAAGTGTAACTTTAACTCGACCAAGTCTTACATGAATTACTTATACTTAGTTTTTCTAGTTAAATTTGTTGCTTATTTAATTACGCTTCATACTGTATGTAAACCATAAAATGTACAGGATATACAATGTGGCAAGATTGCAGTTGGAACCTTTTGTTACTTGTTTGTCATTTTAACTATGCAACGTTATCACTGTACTAACAGAATATCCTGCATTTTATTATTGCTGTTATTGCTTTTGTGAAGAACAAGGAAATTATCCTTGAATTACTTCCACTGCAAACTGCATCATTCACTGTACAATGAAAAAATGTTTCCTGTCATACGATGGGATTATAGTTATCCTTTGTTGTGTTAGGTACTGAATCACATCACCTGTGTAAGATGCATATTGGACTTTGTTCCTGGCTATGAGTTCTGTCCCCTGCTGCACTTTGTAGTATTTGTCACAATGCTGACCCTTTCCCCTTATCATAACACAGTAGATTTTCAGCAGTTGATTCTCATAGTGGACAATGTGTGAAGATACTGTGTGCAGACCAAGTTTACTGCTGTAGGAAAGATTTGTTCCACAATATTATCATTGTTTTATTAATGTTATATCCCAGATGTTCCATCATATTTTAATGATATTGACAGATGATCAAATTGATTCCTGGCGTAACTTTATTGCACTCACTAGGGATCAGTTTATCCCATTCTGTTTTAAACATGTTGTTTATAGCAATCTACTATTGATATTACAATAATGGTTTCTCTTGTTACATCCATGTGGGGTGTTATCCCTTGGTCCACATCGAAGCCAGGATGTATTTCAAGATCACATAATACACACTGAGTTTTGTTTTCCTCTGTTAGTGTAATAAATTAGCCACAGAATTGGTATTCCTATGTTTTTTGCAATACAAATGAGTACAGTTCACCTGCAATCACCGACCATACATTCTGTCACTGCCATGCATAGGGGTGACATAAACCCAGTGAGTCCATGTCTCCACATGTGAAAGGGAGAGCAGGAGTTCCAGTGCATGATACCTGTTCCTACAGAAGCCCCTTTGTGGTACTCTGCAGTGAGGTGTATATGGTATTTTCTCTGTTCCTCATGCAGTTCGGAGGATACCATGTGTAAGCCAATTGAATTGGGAAGACTCATTAATCTCTAGTTGGCCTAGCCACCATTAGAGGGGGAAACATCCCCAGCTTCAGAATCTACTGAATTCAATTCCCAGTACAGGCCAGTATTTGTAACCTCTGGGTGAATCGTCAGCAGCTGGGATCGAACATGGGACAGCTGAATCTTTAATAGATGGCCCTCTATTGCCTGAGCCAAAAAGATGCACCTCTCTTAGCCAAAGCTGTAGCAGGCTCATTAATCTTAGTTGGCCTAGCCACCACTAGAGGGGGACAGAGTGCCATACCAACCAAGCATGGCTTACATATATTTACCAGCAGGCATACAAAAATTGGTTCTCCCTCATCGTCACTGGCCTAAGCCAAATCCAGCCCAGATGGGGCTAAGCACCTTCCTTGTCTTAGAAGCACACTGATGTTCCCCCACTGAAACTCCTTTGTCTTCTAGGTCCTGGTCCTGGTCCTGCTCCCATTCAAGTCATTGGGGGTTGACTTGAATGGTGCAGGATCAAGCCCCAAGCTATAGCAAATGTGCCACTTATTTGCAAGCCAAGGGGATAAGGAAGCAAGCAGCTCCCCATGGGACCAAAGTAGATCAGTATAACTCAACCCAGCACGAGTGCACATTCCAGGCAAACTGTTACCCTCCCTTTCCCACTTTCTACCCAAGAGCTTCATTTATATTGAGGGCAAGTGCTCAGATACTTAGATGAACATGAATGATGAGAGAGGGATGCTCAAGACTCTGCCTTCATTAACCATCTTTGCTCCATACTGCTTTTCCTAGTCTGACAAATTAGATTACTTTTTTAAATATGGGCTCTACTAATTAAAACTCAACTGGCATTCACTGTTACTGAACTATCAGTACAAAATTCTGTGTGGTATGTATGGTCTGGAATCTTGGGTTGCTGTCTACAATTGACAGTTTCCAAACCATACAGTTATAATGTTTGTTTGTTTTCGTTTCTTCACATGTACAGAATAGAATGCTAATTAGAGCATTCTAATTTGTTGTATTTATCGTGAACAGAAATCCTATTAAAAACAAAATAAAAGCCAGTTTTAATTATAGTGAGAAATAACTTACAAATCTGTTTTCTTTTTGTTACAGAAAACATGACTGTCCTTAAAATATTTGTGCACATTTCTTATTTTATTATTAAAATTTGGAATTTATAGCACAGGCAGAATTCACATATCTATTCCCTATTTTATTTGACATCCTATCCTTGTAAACAATAACATACCCATTTTTTACATTATTTGGATTTAAAATATCCTTATTTTACAATCTTTTTTTTTTCTCCTGCAGTGTTTTCCAGGGTGCCTGACAATACAGATTCGTACCGTTTTATGTATTTTTATTGTGATCTTAATTTACTCTGTGGCTCAAGGGTGCGTGGTGAGTATACAACTATAAGCCAAATATATAAAGTTTAACATTAAGTTTAAGAACAATCTGTTATAGATCGCATTTAGTCTCCCACCTCATTCCATTTTCTTTCTCTCTCATGCACAAAATATGTAAATATATTAATAAAGTATCTATAGCAATGGGGTGTGATTTAAAGGCTATATTAGTTATGAGTAGTGGAAGCCACTAGTAAGCTATACAATTCATTCCAAATTAGTGCTGAAATAAATCTTCATATCAAACCACACCATCATATGTTCTGCATATGTCACATACTTTACAGAAGAATTATGTTTGAAATGTTCAGTACTGGACCAGGGACCAGCTGAACATCTGATATTTTGTGACTTGTCAGGGAATCCACACTTTCAAATGGAATAACACATTTATTTCTATACCTGATAGATCATGAGAGATCAGATCTTGAAATCACGACAGTATTATGTAATGAAAGGAGGTATATAAATATATTAGTCATAATGTCCATCTATCTCTTAGGCCTGTGTAATTGCTCTGGTATAGAGTTATAGGTGTTCAGCACTTTTGAAAATCAGGCCACTTGTTTAAGTGCTTAGGATCCCAGGTTTGAAAATGTGGGCACAAATATATATAAAAAGCAAGAGAAATAACACTGGGCCTGATCCAGATCCCACTGAAGCCAAAGAGAGTCTTTCCATTAACATGTTAGGCTTTGAATATATTACAAGATGGCTGATGCTGTCTGTTAAATGTGGTGTGTCACAATATGGCATTCTAGAACTAAAAGCCAAGCTAGAGAAGCAGAGTGGTGCAGCAGAGGCTAGAAGCTCTGTATTTCTAAATTCTTTTCCTGGCTCCTCAATTGAATTGATGTCTGACCTTGGGCATGTCACATGACTTCTCTGTGGCTCAGTTTCCTAACCTCTAAAATTGACATAGTAATATCTACCTATCCACTTCACAGAAGTGTTGTGAGGGTTGATTACCTACTGTTTATAAAACATTTAAAGATGTATAGTGCCAAGTATTATGGAGACCTTTTATGGCTAAAAAAAAGATTCAACTCCTCACAGGCATCCCCCTCCCCAAGAGGTATTTAGATATCTGCAGGGAAATTAGGTATTTGAATTACCTAAACCACTACTTTCACATCCTGCTATTTGGCTACTCCCTAGAGTAAAAATCGCAAATAACACAGACTTTCTCGCTGAAATTACAGTGCTGTTCCAAGAAGTGCCGCCAGGAATTTAATCCCATCCTGTTGTAAGAATATCTACTTGTATGTATCTGTAATCATTTCTGAAGCAGCTTTTACACACCACCTTACATCTTCAAAGTATTTAATAAAAGCCTCACTTCTCCGTCCCCTGTGAAATAAATATTACCCCTGTTTTGCACATAAGGAAAGTGAGATACAGAGATTGTGATGTCCAGGGCCACAGAGCAAGTCAATGGAAGAGTGGGGGCTAAAACTCAAAAGTTCCTGACCTCTCCAATCCTCAGTTTCTTTCACTACACCATGCTGCATCTCACATCTGTAGTTTTACACTTTAGTGTAGCAATAACTTATAACCTTTCAAATGTTTTGGGGAGCTGTTTAATCAGTAGAATAAGTTCCTGCAAAAACCCTTCCAGAATTGTTCACGATCAGATAGATGTTGAGGTTTCACCTTAGTTAGTTACAGAGCAGATGGTGTTTTCCTGGATGAGTTGCGTATCATTTACAAAGCCCTTGAACGTTTCTAAGTTTTGAAATGTTGGCTGCTGTGTAGTGCAAGTGACATTTTTAAGTAAGCTGTTGAACAAAATTGTGTTCAATTAATTTTTTGCTTCCCTCTTTCTGATTTTGTATCACAAGATTAGCTATTAAGTATTTATCTCGTAGTCTCATCTTCTTAAATGATTGTAACTGCCTATAAAATGTACTGCGTCATCACCTTTCAGACTGTCACTGATTTTATGGCACACTATAAAATTTCATTATCGGTGGTTAATACTTTTTTAGAAGACTAATAATAGATTTCAGAATAGAAGGAGAGTACAGATAGAGCTTATCTGTAGGTGCCTACTAACACTGATGTCCTCCTAAACCCACATTACCACCACACTCTCCCATTTAATGTTAACTCCAGTCCTCCCCAATGGTGTAAGATAAAAAGCTGATGTGTGATTATAATAACAAAAATGTTGGGACAAGATCATGCACTTGGGATTCCTCACTTTCCGGGCTGTTGGAATTGGGATGTGTCACTGACATCATCTTTGGAAGAATTTGATCATACTTCCTCCCAGCTGGAGGATGAGTGCCAAACTAATGGTGGTTAGACTAGAGAGAAAAGGGAGATAGGATCCCTAGCCTTAATTATCTGTGGATCTCTGCTTTTCCTGCTTATCCATATCTGGCTTATTTGAATCTGTTATGATTATTGATGTAATTCACGTTTAGCTGCATAGATGAAAGAGAATAATTACATACCTCTTATCTTTCATCAGAGATTTAAAAATTGTTTTACGTCTGTGACTTGATTTTTTTTTAAATTGTTAGAGTTTAGTCAGTGTGTGTATAATCAACATGCTTCTTCCTCTGATGTGTGTAAGAACTATTCTAGCAAAGATCGCCACTTATATGGGTATTAAAATACTTTTAAATATTAATAAATAGATATTTTCTTGGGTCCTTTTGTTGCTTGAGCACTGAAAAGGGAGAGGGTTTTTTTAACTATGTTCAAACTCTAATTCTCCACCTTTGCTGCCATCTAGTGGATTGGGAGCATGATTCCTGCCTCAAGTAGAGGTGGAAATGTGCTAGAAGAGGAAGAATAGTCTTGTTATTAAGAGGCAAGTCTAGGAGTTGGGAAATATGAGGTCTGTTTCTGACTTGAGAATCTGATTGAGGGAAGAGGGCTATAACCAGGCCCAAGAGCTACTGAACTTCTGATGGAGTGTTTCATTTTAAACCCTGCTGTTTTCCCCAGGTTGGATGCATGCCTTGGGTATGGAGTACGAATTCCAGCAGTTCCATTGTTATCATTTCTCCCGGTGGAATGAATAAAACAATGAATGAACTTCCATGTGATACAGCCCATTATGCTTTCCTTTCCTGCGTTGTGGGGACTCTTACCTTGGCAATATTTCTACGTGTCTCTTCCTTGCCAAAAATGATCCTCCTGCTTTTTGTTACTATTTTGTACATAGTTGTTCTGGAACTCAGCGGATACAGAAAAGCAGTAGGGTAAGTACACTGTAAAGTTAAGGAAAGTAGTAGCATTATGGATGGTCCAAAACATTGCCGACTCCGTTTTACTACTCTTGTTCTAAAACACTGCAGTACTGTGTAAGAGACAGATACTGAGAGATGCTCAACTCCCAGTACCTTGCAGGATCTGGCTATTGTGGTAATATTCATGAGTGGAACATTTGCTTTTGTGAACTAACAGCTATGGCCTGGTTCCCCATTGCGTTACTCCAGTTTTACACTGGTGTAACAGAGTTGATTTCATTGGAGTCACACTCACTGGTTTAAAAATGGTGTTAACAGAGCAGTGAATGAAGCCCTTATGTGTAATTGAAATGCTGAAATAATGTTAAACAAAGCTACACACATGTACATGGTGCATATTAGTACCTGGTACATATTATCTACATTTATGCTCTTGATGGGTAAGACCCTGAAGCAATTGGGCACACTTTGTTTTGGGGCATGGTGCAGGGATCATACAGCAGTGTCAGCCTGTGCACTGACAGTATTTGCATGCTGCATTTTGAGAAGGGGCTAGTGGTTTGGGGTGCCTCCATTTCTGTGTGCCTAAATTTAAAGGATCCTGATTTTCAGAGGATGAATACTCAGCACTTTGACAATCATACCCTTTCAGTGTGTTTCAAGTGTGGCACCCCAAATCACTAGTCACTTTTGAGAATTTAGACCAAGGTTTTTTGCTTTAAAAGATCTGTATTAACTTATGCGTTCTTTCTTTTTTTTTTTTAAAGGGGTGGCTCCTTTTATATGCGTGGCTATGAACCTATATTAGCCATTTTGCTGTTTTCTTGTGCTCTGGCACTTCATTCCAGGCAGGTGGACTTGAAGTTACGTCTGGACTACCTCTGGGCTGTGCAGGCAAGGCACTTATTTTTCTTTCCAAAACACACACACAAAATGTTGTCTAATTGTTTTGTATGCTGTCCATTCATATTTCGCACATTGGCTAGGCAAAACAAAACTCCGTATTTGTTGTGGCTCACCAGCAAAGGAGTCCCTTATTTTCTTTCCACATGCAACTTCACAATATTTTTCCTCCAAGAACTGAATCTTATGGGCGTTAATGTCTTACAATAATACATCAAAATTAGAGTAACTTTATCTATATTGGGAATTTCATATTAAGAAATGTAATCAACTAAACAGTGTTATAGAATTGTTATAGAGAAGATAGATCAAAAGCTTCTGCTCACCTCGTCTCATGCCACAACAGGGCCGGGGCGGAGCGGCATTCAATTACAATAAACAGTGGCAAATTCAAAACTGATAAAAGGAAATACTTTTTCACACAATGTTTAATTAAACTGCAGAACTTATTGCCACAGGAAGTTGTTGAGACCAAGAACTTGGCAAGATTCAAAGGGTTTGGCCATTTACATAGAAAACAGGAATATCCAGAACTATCATAATTAAAAAATGAAAGGGATATTAAACCTTGTGCATAAGTCAATCTCTGTACAAGGTCAGGATGAGTCCTGATGTGGGAGTAGAATATCCCACATCTGCTTACTGCAGGGTTCTTGCACCTTCCTCTGAAGCATCTGGTGATGACTACTGTCAGAGAGAGAGGATACTGGACTAGGTGGACATTGGGTCTGATCCAGAATGAGAATTCCAATGTTCCTATATATCCTGGTGGCCAAATTCTGTGCTGACCTATACCACATTGAATGCAGTGGCAATGGGATTGCACCAGGTATAAATTATCACCGCATTTGGTCTGCTGTGTAAGGACAAAATTGTAATGTATGGGACATGTGCTGCAAATAACTGGAATAATTGGGTAGCAATTGGCCCTATAGAGGCTGGTGCATAGTGGTGGTTTGTGGGAGGAACCTTCTGAGCCGTAACTATGTGGATCCATTGGCTTTAATGCTGTGTACCGCAGTAGTCAGTATTCCAGCCAGGAGGTGGAGTAGCAACTGTGGAGGGGATGCTTTGCAGCTCCAAAGCTTGCCTGAGAATCAGAGGTGAATTCCATCCTTCCAAACCCTGCTA
The DNA here is from genome assembly GCF_002925995.2 of Terrapene triunguis. Taxonomy (NCBI): domain Eukaryota; kingdom Metazoa; phylum Chordata; order Testudines; family Emydidae; genus Terrapene; species Terrapene triunguis. Next base: position 8,815,596 of record NW_020664530.1, read on the forward strand.
AATACTCTCCACAAAACTCAGTTTTTCATACCCAGCTTGGAGAAGAAAATTGTGCATCCCTAAGGAATATGATCCTTAAAACTTAAAAGGCCTTACTTTTATAATTTTACAAACTGAAATGTATAGAAGAAACGGGAGTTTCATGTGCTTCCCTGAAGTTGGGGGCATATCCCCAGAAGCCCATGGTCCTCAGGGACCATTCCAGAAGCTGAACTTTGCTGGGGATAGCGGCACCCTGGCCAGGTCCCTTTTCTTCTAGAATCACCCCCTGAGCTTGGGTGGGCAGCCTCGGAGCCACTATGGGGACTCATTGCGCCCAGAGGTGGTGCTGACTCCGCTGGCTGTAGTACCCCAAACTTTTATTTGGATATCTTCTTATAAGTGTTTTGCAAAGTGGTGTATTCTGTAGTCTCCTATTACATTCAAAGTGGCAAAGAAATCACAAATAATGACAAATGAAGTGGGGTGGTAATGACAAAACTCTACACCAGTGGAGATTCATTACAACCAAAATTTACTTTACACTGTCTTTCACGTCACTTAGCTGTATCCAGGCTCGCCATCAGGCTGATCCTGTAGAACAGGGCTCGGCAACCTTTCAGAAGTGGTGTGCCGAGTCTTCATTTAGTCACTCTAATTTAAGGTTTTGCGTGCCAGTAATACATTTTAACGTTTTTAGGTCTCTTTCTATACGTCTATAATATATAACTAAACTATTGTTGTATGTAAAGTAAATAAGGTTTTCAAAATGTTTAAGAAGCTTCATTTAAAATTAAATTAAAATGCAGAGCCCCCCCGGACCGGTGGCCAGGACCCGGGCAGTGTGAGTGCCACTGAAAATCAGCTCACGTGCCGCCTTTGGCACACATGCCATAGGTTGCCTACCTCTGCTGTAGAACCTTACCTGCATGAGTAGCCCCATTTGTGACACTGCAGTGTGAAGGATTTTCTTTTTGTTCAATGTTTTGTTTATTTACATTTGTACCAATAATTAATGCTGCTCCTACTGATTGCCCAATGATTTATAAACCACATCCTGCCTACCCCATGCTGCATGGCAATCTAGTCCTAATAAAATCATGTTTTAAACATCACAGAGGCGTCCAGAGAGCAGCACCACTGTTAATAAGGATATAAAGAGGAATCAATTAGTTACTTATAATCTTTCTACTATCTGAAGGCTGGTTTAAAATGTAGATATTTCCTGTTAGCATTTTGGATGGATTTTAAATATTCAGAATAATATTAGGTCAAAACTCAGAGTGTTTATTACTTATTTGTTTGTATAGTGTATATGTCTTACACGTTTCTACAGTGCCCATCTCTGTAATATCTCAGGGTACATCTACACTACAGGTGGGAGTCGATTTAAGATACGCAAATTCAGCTACGTGAATAGCGTAGCTGAATTCGACGTATCACAGCCGACTTACCCCGTTGTGAGGACGGCGGCAAAATCGACTTCTGCGGCTTTTTGTCGGCGGCGCTTACTACCACCTCCGCTGGTGGAGTTAGAGCGCCGATTCGGGGATTGATTGTCGCGTCCCAATGGGACGCGATAAATCAATCCCCGAGAGGTCGATTTCTACCCGCCGATTCAGGCGGGTAGTATAGACCAGACCTCAGCCTGATTTTCATCATTGCCCCTAATACTTTATAGAGTTAACAGATGATACAGCATATGGCAGAGATTGTATATGTCACCTTATAAGATGGCTGTCTACGACTGATTAATATGTATAGGCGTTTATACTCCATGGAAAATCCAGCAATACAAGTCTGGCCCAAATCCTGAAAAATGTAGAGTATCCACAGCTCTAATTGACTTTGATGGGAGTGACAGGTGCTAAGGATTTGGTCCCTGTTTTTCTCTGTTTCCTAATTGATCACAATCTAGCCCTTTTATATCATGCAAATTGCATAGGCAGCACACTTAAATTAAATACCTGACTCTTAAAGATAGAAAGTGGTGTTCTAGGAAAATGGTGACCCAGGGACAGTGGGGGTTTTTTGAAGTATTTAGGCTCTTAAAGATATAGGTAGACATCTAGTAGGATTTTTAAAAGTGCCTAGGCACCTAACTCCCATTGGAAGCTGAAATGAGGTGTCTAGGCTCCAGCGGACGTTAGGTACCTCAGCACCAATGGAAAGTCAGGTGCCTAGGCACTTCTGAGAATTACACTAGGTGCCTATCTGCATCTTTAGGTGCCTAAATACCTTTACAAATCTGACCCCAAATGAAAAGCTTATGTTTTTTTTCCTTCACTGAGGGTTCAGTTCTGCTCTCTTAAAGCAAAACTCACATGAAATTCCAATTTCTTTCAGACATTTGAGTTTGGTGAAAGACTGGGGTGAGGGGAGGTGTCGAAGCTGAATTTAAATTCAATGTGTGCACAAAGAACCAGGAAACACAGTCTGAGACATGTAAGAAATTCTCGCCGTAGACCACATGTGCCAAGACCTGCTGAATAGCCACTGCTCCTAAAACTTCTGCTACTGCAAATGTACATGACTTAAGCCAGTTTCGTTCAGAGAAGAGTGTTACTGAAACAACTGAGAAACAGGAAAGAGAATATTGTTTAATAACGTTTTAGTATTCCCTAAGAGAAACAACTAAGTAAAGTATTACATGGTAAGATTCTTCTTCAGTAATTCCCAATAAATGTAGGTAATCATTAGAGGTAGGTAAAAATTGACAACATGAGCTAAGAAAGGAGTAATATGATAATTCTCTAACCCCATTAACACAATGGCTGTCTCAGATCTCTTAGCTCCAATTGTGACACCAAAAAAAGTTTTGTTTGAGGAAACCAAATTTTGGGCCTGTAGCCAAAATTAAGTAAATCAACAAAATTTGTTTCAGGCAGAAGTGAAGGTAGTTTACAAAGGTTAAGGTTATGTAACCAAGGAACAGAAATATTACAATAATAATAATAATTAATAATATGCCAAATCATGTGTATGAACAAACTTTGTGATTGCTACAAACAGTTAAAATATTTGTGTACGTATTTTCTGTTCACACTTGCGATTAATCAGCATAGAGCTGGTTAAAAAAAATGTATTTTTGTTTCTGAAAAAAACTTTAAAGTAAACCAAAAACCAAAGAAGTTCTTACAAAAATTTCCATTTTCTCAAAAAGCCATTTTTATCCCCCAAAAAAGTTTTGATATAGTTTTCAAACAGCTCATGTGTTTTATATGACTAATCATATGTGTGAATTGCAAATATTCACATGAGTACTTTAACAGTATGTGCAATCATAAAGTTTGCTTCTACAAAAGATTCAACAAACTGTTACAAATAATGAACAAATTAAAATGTCAAGAACCTGAAAAAGAGGTTAATCTTACCAGATAAATTATTCATTGTGAATTGTTTGCCCACTTCTGACATTTACCTGTTTTTCTGGGAAGGAAAATAAGGATAATCTTACTGTATGATTGCACCTTAAAGACTAACAGATTTATTTGGGCATAAGCTTTTGTGAGTAAAAACCTCACTTCTTCGGATGCATCCGAAGAAGTGAGGTTTTTACTCACAAAAGCTTATGCCCAAATAAATCTGTTAGTCTTTAAGGTGCCACCAGACTCCTTGTTGTTTTTGTAGATACAGACTAACACGGCTACCCCCTGATACTTTACTGTATGATTGTTTCTTTAGTTGAATTATTTAGGGAATACTAGAATGTCAGCCATTAATAATTTTCTAAGCTAGAATCTCTGTCCTAACTTCAGTTTTGCAGTCTGTAGGCCAGAATTTCAAAGTTTTTTACATACCTAATGCTGAAAACCTGGCCCTGTTTATTCCATGTTCACAAAATTGCTTATTGATATATTGTCTCTTTCTTGTGATTTTAGTGCCCCCTTCAGGTGATATGAATGTATTGGTAAAGGAACCGTGGTAGCCCAATTTATTTTTAACTGTATCACCAGATAGTGAAACTTTGTGTGATAATTTTTACCTAGTTAGTTACCTTACCAAAGCAGATCCTTTCTTGTCTATTAACTAATTGCATAGAATGTTTCAGCTGATCTCTATAACATAGAGCTTGAGAATTTGTCAGTACTTGTACACATTTTTTACTTGCTAAAGGGAATTTACTCCCTCTCTGCCTTAGCTTTTTGTAGGTCTGGCTGTTTTGCAACTATGTAATGCAAAGTTATAAGTCTACCCAGGTATCATGTTGACATTAGAAAACATGACATCAGAGAACTGTTTACTTTTATCAGAGGAAAAAAAGTCCTAATTTACAATATTGCAATTTTGAATTCTCAAAATGATACCAAAATGCCAGTAAATGCTATAACTACCAAACTACTGTGGTCCATATGACAGTTAGTTTTCTTGTTGCTTTTCCTACTGAGTTCCTGTCTCGTGTTTTTTCTCAATAATCTACTTTGTTCTTATATAAACAGCATGCTGTCAGCTATCCTGAACTAACCAATAGAAACAGAGGGCACACAGCGCAATGCTTGGATAATATTCAGGCATTGAACTATATGGATAATATTCAGTCCCTGAATGTAAATATCATCCCCCTATGAATATGGGTCTATTCCTCCTACTGCAGACCTCACACCATTTTTTCTTCTTTGTCAGCCTCTGTCTGGGCAGGGAAAGGGCCCAGCCAGATCTTCTCATCTCAGCTACATGGAGGGAGGGCAGCAGGAGTCTTTGCTATCCTCTTCAGGAGGCCCGAGGAGTGGAGCTAGAGTCATAGCAGTCATGTCCATCCCTCTGAAGGATAATGGGGTCCATAAGGGAAACAGTGACTGCCTCACTCCCCTCACCTCAGACACCTGAGGAGGGGAGTACTAGAGTTCTCTCTGCTGATGAAAATCAAAGGAAGTCTTTCCTCACCTCACTTTGAGACCTGGGATATCTTCATTCCTTAGAGCCTGGTAGGAAGTCTGCAGTTGCCACTGAGGCAAGGAGATCTTCTCTCTCCTCGCTGCTGACTTCCATGGAGATGAAGATGAGCGCTGCCTTAAGAGGTATAGGGAGGAAGGATCTCCAGAGCCTAGCAGCAGCAGAATTTTTAGTCCTCTTCCCTAACAGGGCATAATGAGAGGGGAGCACCTGTGGAATTCTTTACTCCCCTTTCCCCTGAGACTTGGGGAAGGTTCTGTTCCCCACACCCACTATCTGGTGAGGAGGAGAGGAGAGTGCATGAGCTGAAACACTACCTTCTGCTTGGGCCCAACACAGGCAGAACTCAGAGTGCATGACCAGCATGCTCCAAGCTCTGCTATCTATCTTAGGGTTTTATACTGCTGTCATCACCCTAGTATCTGAGTCCTTCCATGTAAAATCAACAGCAATAGCAAAGTCTCTAGTGGACTTCATGGGGTCTCTGGCACCTGTCCTTTTTTGGGTCAAAGCTTTACGTAGGATATGGTTTGGGTGTTTTTGTGGAGGGGGGTAGAGTTGTAGAATTGGTAGGGCTTTGGAATAGTGTGGGGGGGGTTATATTGTGAGTGTCACTTATATTGGAAACTCTTCCTCAGAGGAATGCTTTGCAGTCTTCCCTAAAGATGGTCAGGCTCTGGATTCACCTTATCTCTATCTGGATCCCTGGGACACGGAATGCTTTGTGCCCCCTCTCGTGTGCTTCCCTCCAGGATTTTGTGATCTGCATTGTGCCAGATGTTGTGGGGGTTCATAGATTGAAAATCAGTCTTTGATGTAGCTTTGGCTTAATCCATTAATTAGCTTGAAAATTAGGACCAAAGCTTTAAGCTGGCATCAGAAGCTGATGGAGACATTGGCGAGTCTTGATCACAAGCCTGATGTGCCCACTAGGGTGACCAGACGTCCCGATTTTATCGGGACTTTCCCGATATTTACTTGTTTGTCCCATATCCCTACCGATGTTCGGTCGGGATGCGAATTGTCCTGATATTTTGCACTCCGGCACACAGGCGGAGGGGGCTCGCGTCCCCCCGCCCCCAACTCAGCACCTGACCCACCCTGACTCTGCCCCCTCCCTGCCCCATTGGATCCCTCCCCAAATCCCCGCCCTGGCCCCGCCTCTTCCCCAAGCACACCGCATTCCTCCCCCTCCCCACTCCCTCCCAGGCTTGCACGAATCAGCTGTATGGCGGCGCAAGCGCTGGGAGGGAGGGGGAGAAGCAGGATGCGGCAGCCCACTCAGGGGAGGTGGAGGTGAGGGCGGGGCGGGGAGCTGCTGGTGGGGGCTCAGCCCCCACCATTTTTTCCTATGCTCTGGTGGCTCTTGTTTTTTGTTTTTTTGCTCCGCCGGTGCCCCTTCCTTCCCCCCCCCCCCCAATATTTCATGTCTCTCATCTGGTCACCCTAGTGCCCACTGTGGCTAAGGCATGGAAATGGCAAGTTGCTGCATTCTGTACCAGCTAGAGCCGGTGCATTGTCTTCCTATTCAGTGAGTTACAGCAGTCCAGTCTGCAGGTGACAAATGTATGGATCACTGTGGCCAGTTTCTCATTGGGGAGAAAGGGATGAAATTTCATAGCAAACTGGAAGTGAAAGAAGGTAGTTTTGGAAACTGATCCTCCTTTTTCATCCAAGTTTAGTGAATAGTCAAACAAGACCCTGAGGCTTTGCACCACTTTGACTAATGGGGACCGCCTGACTCTGGTGAAAGGTGGAGATACCATCTTGGCCAGTGCTGGCTCTTGGAAGTGTTTCCCCTTTGCACCCAGCATCACTTTGGTCTTGCCTGGGGTCAGCTTAAGCAGCTGCTCTTCATCCAAGAACTAATTTCTTGCAGGCATTCTGACATTTTAGTAGTGGTGGTTGAGTGTCGTCGGCCTCCTCTTGGCAGTTAAACCCACTACATATCACTATCTCTCCCAGTGGTAGATATGTAGATATTGAAGATCAGCAGGAATAGTATGGGTCCCTGCAAGGCTCCGCAGATGAGGACATTTGGAGAGGAGAACACCACTCTGAGTTCTGTTGGAGAGCAGTGGTTGGAGCCACTGTGGTGCTGGGCTATATACTCCTGTTGTGTCATGTAGGTGTGGTAATACCTTGTGGTCCCTACCTTTTTTAGTGCCACTAGAGCGGTCTCTGCTGTGCCCTGGTCTGAACCCTGATTGTGAGGCCTCCAGGATGTTGGCTGATATCACATGTTGATGAAGTTTGATGGTTAGTACTTGCTCAATTATTTTGCCCAGGAGTCGGAAGCATGGCCTAAAACTGGACAAATCAGAGTTAGAGGAATGCTAATCATGCACTCCTGCCTCAGATGGCCAAACAAATAGTGATTGAATAGCATTAATATCCATGCAGTGCTTCAAATTTTCTACTCCACTTACCCAGCCCTACTGTTAGACTACTCTGATTTGACCATATGTCTCCACACATCTGTTACATGACTGGAAGAATTTGGTATACTATTATTTTAACTTCTGTTCTGCCCCGTAATATTAATCTGGAGGGTATTTTGCTTCATACACAGTTATATGATAACACCCATGGTTCACTGTTTGTGGTGACTACATGACTATGCATATTCACCATTTAAAGGTATCTTGATCCTAATAAATACTAACAAGAAAGAAGGCCAAAACTGGAAGTGCTCCCAGAAGAGAACATTACATCTGTCTTACATCATGGTGTGCACATCACCACAGAACGTTACCTGATGGTTACATGGGATATTCCTCACACCTAACTTTATAAATTTTTGTATTCTGGTTTATTGATGTGTATTTCTTGTTTATCATTCACACTTCCATTTTGGTAAAGACACAGCTAACTAACAAGTATCCTTTTACAGATTTTTAAGGCCAGAGAGTACCATTATGATCATCTAGTCCGACCTCCAGCATAATATTATCATACTGACCTTCAAGAGTTTCTCTAGATTTCAGAGGTTCCTGTTTTTGAAAATGGTGGCCTTAAAAAATAGACACCTAAAATTGTGCCCCAAAATCCTTACAAGGCACCTAAATAAGTGCTCTGATTTTCAGAAATGCTGAGCTCTCAGCAGCAACCATTCAATGGGATCTGCAAGTACTATACTCCACACCTCTAAAATCAGACCATTACTAACTAATCCTCATAACACTCCCGGGAGTTAAAGATGAAGGAATAGAAGCATTTGGTAAGGCCCACAGATAGAGTAAGAATTCAGGAATGCAGGACTCCCATTACTGTTCTCAGAACCCTAGCTTCATGCGTTGAGTATAATACAAGCCAGGATGTACACAACTCAGTTTCAGTTTGCAGTTCAAGAAAAGCTTCTTGTTTTTACTATAAAATACTCAGACTCCACCAATAAGGCTGCAGATTGTCATCATTCACATATTCAAATGCTTGTAGATAATGATAAAGAAACACAGTGTTTGCATCTCTAAAATAGGAGGTGGTGAGGCTGTTTTGAGAAAGCAGACAGAGTGTGAACGCTAAGCATTAAAAAGTGTCAAGAAAATACTTTACAGATGGAAAACAGAGACTTTGGTTGGACTGCAAATTGTATTCAGAGTCACTGGAGGGCTCAGCTTCAGTAAGGGATCCAGAATAAATTATAATAAATTCTTGCAGTCCAAATTAGAGCAGAAGCTGAATGGGTATTTCCAAAGGGGGTGATCATTCCCAAAGAGGACAACTTGACAAAATTAGTTTTTTTCAGCTTTTCTTTTTCTGCATCTCTTTAAAGAATGACAAGAAGTTCAAAGAACACTCTGCAGAAAATGGCTGCTAAGCAAAGCCATCTATAATTGATCAATGACTGTTGTGTAGAGATTATCAAAAATAAAATGCAGGGAGTTTCCATTGAAAATTTAAACTTTTCATCAAAAACAACAAAACCTGCTTTCTCCTCATCAAAACTTTTCTTCTAATCATAAGATTGTATGTATATGGGAGATAGCATGCTGATTTTTCTCCCAGGCAAATGTGTACCAGGCAACCCTCCACGTTAGTCAGTATGTGCATAGTCTTTGTGAGAAGAGCAAACAGATTTTGCAATGTTAGTAGTATGACAAGGTCTACATATAAAAAAGACATTGGGAAATTTTAGGCTGGATTCTCAGATGTTGTAAATCCACCATTGACTTCAGTTGAGATATATTGATTTATAATACCTGAGAATTTGGCCCTCCATCTTTTTGCTGACTTTGCAAATAGATAAACAAGAATTATTGTTGTGCTTGATGACAAATGGAGTGTGTGTTACAGCTTGGTGAGGGAGTTGAAGTTAAAAGAATAAATTCTACTTGCTGTGATTTCCGTAGGCTGAATTTTACCCTCCTGATCAGCAATTGTCTGATTCACTAGGAGCGTTTGGATGAAAGATCTGATAGGCACTGTGTCTTGAGAAAAGACTAGGGATATACAATTTGGGGGGAATGTGTTTGCTCAGAGCGGAGGCTAACATTTTCAAACCAGGGTGCCTAAAGTCAGATTCCTAGGTCCATGTTTAGGCAGCTAAATAAAAGTGGTCTGATTTTCAAAAGTGCTGAAAATCCGCAGTTCCCTCTGTCTTCTGCAGATCAAATCATTTATATTTGGATGCCTGAATATGGATCCAGGAATCTAACTTTAGGCACCCAGGGTTAGATTAGCTTGCAACATCCAAGCTCTTTTTGTGCACCTGCTCCTTAGCCTGTACAAATGTTTTAAAACGTCCTTTTGAGCATTATCACCCGCTACAGCAAATGATAGACTCTGTTGTCTGAATGTGTAGGAATCTTCAGCCCCATTTGGAGAAATTCTGTCATTTGCAAGTGATAAAGTCTCTATAGAAGCACAAAGAATTCCTGTATAATGTAGAAATCATACAAGAATGCAAATATTTCTTAGAAAACTGTCATCTGCATACTTGAAATTTTAAAAAGGCATTGAAGGATTTGTGGGCCAAATCCTGAAGTATTGACTCAATCCTTGCTCATACAAACTCTCATTGGACCACATTGCCTTCAGTGGAGTTACACCTATAACTAAGGTCCTGATCAAAAGTCCATTCAAGTCAATGGGGGACTTTTGCAGACTTCGGATCAAGACCTAAGAGCAGAAATTGGCCCACAGACTTTAGTGGGAGTTTATCCTAATAAGGAGTTCAGGATTTTGCTCTGTATGTTAAAAGCAGACAGCTCTTGCAACTGTAATAAAGAGTGATATTTATTATTTTGCCATGCAATCTGATTTTTAAAGCCTGGAGCCGGACGAAGCAATTTGATAATCTGAATTAATGTTATGCTCATTATAAAACAGTAATTTTAAAGAGCTTTTCCCACTCTCACCCTTAGGCAGAAGAAGAGAGAGATGATATGGAGAGAGTAAAGCTGGATAATAAAAGAATTCTCTTCAATCTCTTGCCAGCACATGTTGCACAGCACTTTCTTATGTCTAACCCTAGGAACATGGTAAGGCTATGGGGGGGAAAATAAGCACGTAATGATATGCATGATTTTTGTGTGACACCCAGGTCAGGGAAATTATATATTTTCTTAAAAGCTTGAAACATTTACATTTCATACACATTAAATTGAATAGTTCTGGTAAAAGCCATTGTCAGATGTCAGTTCAGGGTTAGTTTCACTTTCTCGGTAGCATTCACCTTTTCTGAAGGACTTAAGTACAATAACGTTCAGGTGAATGCGGTGTCATTCCGCATCAATGCAGTTGAGTGCCCACATGCAAATAACCAATTTCTTTTCCAATCAAGTCAAAAGATCGGAGTTTATTACAATCTTCCACTGAGATCAGTTTGGTTCTGAATAGAATATAGTGTGACATGTCAGACGCTTCCAGTTGAGCCACTCAAGGTTCTTGAAATGTGCCCCAATTACAAAAACAGAAATTTAAAAGTCAAAATAAGGAATTCTACAACTCTAGAAGGATACAGTAACTTTGAGTGTGAAAACTAATCTTAAAGCTTGGGCAAGGGAACGAACTGCTACAGGATAGCGTGGAATCATGATAATTGGGAATACTTGAGATTAGAATAATAATTAATAATAATAATAATTAATATCTAGGCACCTATTTTGTAAAGGAAGAGTGTGGGAGTAATTAAATCCTGTAGTAATGCAGGGGATGGACCAGTTGACCAACTAATGACACTATGAATTATTACTGTTATTGCTAGTGTTGCAATAGCACCTAGAAGGCCCAGTCTGAGGTCAGCATCCCATTATGCTAGGTAGTAAATATGAAATTCATAAAAATGTTTAGGGCTACGTTATGGTTGCCCCGATGCAGCTTTCATGGGGGGAGGGGGGAATTGTGCAGAGAGTTCCTTACCCACCTCCCACACCTCCATTGCACATCTGTAGGGAAATGTGGGTGTAGAGGAAGGTGCTAAAGCTACGGGCAGAACTAATGGACCCAGTTTGGCCATTATTTATGGCCCAGTGTGAGGGTAAGTCCAAGGCCCTGCCCTTCCCTATCCCAGACAGCTGCACTGCTGGGCTCATACTGCACACATTGACTAAATGGAAAAAGGAGCAGCTCTCCCACAGGCACCAGTGCTCCAGCAATACTTCTGCGGCCTATCCCCAGTGTGGCCCAGCCTCGGGAGAGGCATGATTGAGCTCTTATAATTATTTGTTGTACGAACACAATGCATGCGTGGACTGTATTTATGTCTCACAGTAAAAAGATGGTGGAGCAAATAAACAGATACAACCCTATAGATCTTCTCAGCTCAAAGCCTCAATACTCTGGTTGTGTGTTGAGTGAAGGACTTGGCTCTATATGTAATATCTTGTAACAGGAGGAAGTTGTCCCTTCCTCCCTCGGCCTGCTCCGTGGTAGCAAAGCCACTCTGTAGTGGCTACAGCCTCTTCAGTGCTGCAGTAACCCGTACAGCCACCGTTGCTCCTCTTTCACAGGCAAGAATAGCCAGTGAACCTGCACGGTCTTTCTTTGCTTTCATCACACACCTTGCTTCAAGCTCCCGTCTCTCAAGCATGCAACCTTCTAGGAGTTCTGTAAATCCAAAATTACACTGCTTGTGCTGCATCTCAGGCCCTCTACACCTCCCAGGAGAAGGGGTGGAAAATGAGGCAGGACATGTCATAGGAAATAAAACAACGTTCTATGACCTGTTTCATTTATAGGACAGAGCTTGGTAAACATTATGGTATTTCTCTTTAACAAAAGTAAATCTGAGCTCAAGAAATCACAAGGATGATACTGCCTGTTTATGTCAAATTCTAATTTTAAAAACCCATATAATTCAAAAATTGCAGGACCTTTATTACCAGTCATATTCACAAGTGGGAGTGATGTTTGCTTCCATCCCAAATTTCAACGATTTCTACATTGAACTGGATGGCAATAACATGGGAGTGGAGTGTTTACGCCTCTTAAATGAAATTATTGCCGATTTTGATGAGGTAAGGTCTAAACTCTCTGTCATTTGATCTTACTGAGTCCACCAGACTTCTGCCAATTCAAGATTATTTGTGGAAAATTCCTTAGTTTGGCTATCTAATAATGTGACTCTGTAAACATCTGATTTCAGTGGGAGTTAGGAATCTAGGTGCTTCTGTAGATCCCATTAGGCACCCATATGCCTCTGTACATGCTTAAATATTTTATAAAATCTGGCCCAAAATGCCCTTAAAAACATTTATGTCTGATGCGGCTCCCACAGAAGTCACTGAGAATATTTCCACTGCCTTGAATGGGAACAAGACTGGGCTTATAAAGACTGAAGTGGTTTATCAACTTTAATATGCACATATTATCTGATAGCTATGGTTTGTTGTCTAAAATATTATGTAATGTTTAACAGTTTTATGTTTTAAACAAAGCTTCTGGACAAAGAATGTTATAAGGACATAGAAAAGATCAAGACAATTGGCAGTACATATATGGCAGCTGTAGGACTTGTACCAACTACAGGAACTAAGGTAAGCTGGTCACACAGTAAAATGAAAGACTCTGTGTACTCCATGTGCAAATGATGCTAATTCAGTCTCCAACTGAACAACTAAACACCATCCGTCGTAAAAATATGGCTAGAAATAGAACTGATAACAGTTTGATTTCTTTGCAACAATTGAACCTTCTTTTACATCTGAAAAACAAACAATAACTTCAGACTCTAGAGATACAATGCGAGCATGGTGTGCTGAGCATTACTCACATGGTTAAGACTTGGGGCTTGATTCTGTGCTCCTCTGCACCTTATGGAGTTATCTTCACCAGTGCAAATTAAGTGTGAAAGCTACCCAAGCAGAATGGAAGTGTTTTACACCCACTTTGTACTCGTATCAGCTCCATAAGTGCAACAGAGAAGCAGGAAGTCCTGCAGTGACAGTTCCACCAGAATATAACTTAAGGATTGTTTGTTTGTTAACGAGTCTGAGGCCAAATGTAGACATTGGTCTACATTTCCAGCCAAAAACCCAGAAACAGGGAGGGTAACTCAGGTATGATAGTTGAACTGCCATCCTCGTTCCTCCAAAACCTATCCATTTCCATCCTTCCCCTCATCCTTTCTCTAGCCCCAACCCCATAGTTAAACTTTTTTTCCCTTTAAATTTTAAATGACTTCAGAGCCATCTAGTTCTAAGCACAGTTCTGAGCGTCTGCCCATGTGCACAGTTAGCCTGTGTAACCATGTGAACTTATTACTGCTACCCTTGTCCTCGCCCCTCCACTTTTTCCTCCTATTATTTATTGTCTTATTTTAAATTACACTGTAAGCTTTTTGGGGCAGGGATCATGGTTTTCCAAGTGTTTGTACAGAAGCTAGCACAATGAGGGATCCTTTGGGCACTAACCTAGTATAAATCAGAATAATCACAGCAAGTCTGGAGTTGGACTTCTATATCAGAGGCCATGGTCAATGCATTTTAGCATGTACCCCCTAATTTGTCCATGCCTGATCTGATGTCCATGTCCATGAATCACAGAGGCACCCTTGAGTGACCTGAAATAGAATTGCAGAATAACAGTGCACAGGAGGGCAAAAGGGCTAGAACGAGCCATGAACTTTTCAAGGAGACAATTAACCTTGTTAAATAAATAAAAAACAAGGCTACAGCTGAATCAATTATTGGGATCAGTTTGGAATATATCCCACATAATGAATATTCTGTGATTGTAGGATGCCTCTGATGCTTTTTTGCCATTCCTAATTCTCTTCATTTCTGTGCTACTGTTAAACGAACGTAAATCCAAACCTACAGAGATGTACTTTTAAAATACTTGTGTGTGGTAAAATTGTTGACTCTAATTGAGGTCCTGAGACAGGCAAAAATTGATCACTTGAATTTTGTATCAGTGTGATCTCAGGCAAACAAGCAGAGGCATATCAGTATGTCTGGTATAAATGCTCTTTGAACTAGAATCCCAAAAACAAGTGTGTTATTGGGTAACTCCAGCAGTGTATGTTCCAAAAGCTAAATATGTTTATCTCATGTATTGTATATTTGCTAGCAGAGGAGTCATTTGAATTAGTCCAGTACTGAAAATATTCACTCAAACGTCTATAGTAGAGATTTGAAGACCGGGGTCTTAGGCAGAACCTGAACTTGAGGAAAAAAATACAAAGCCCAAGATGAGCAAACAAGGACAGAGGCGGAAAATGCCGCTCAAAGCACAAACTCTGCTAAATAACAGAACAAATAAAGAAAAAGTAACTAAAACTAAGAGAAAAGATAAAGAAAGTAAGGTATAGCCAGGCACAATGGTTAAAATCATACAGAAATTCAAAAATATCCTCATTATTTTTCCATAAAAACAGAGACCGTAAAGGCCAAAATTTTAGACAATGAGCTAAATTTTCAGTTCTGCTCTGCTCCCTTTGTGTTGTTCATGTGGTACAAAGAGAGTAGAAACTCCCTGTATATCACCTTATGGAGATTTCCTGGTATGAAGACATCCTCATCCGCCATAGGTGTAGCCAGGCTTTTATGTCCCTCCTCTTCCTCTCATTTCATCCAGTACTAGAGATGTGGAAGGAACACAGCCAGAGCTCTGGCAAACCCCATTTGGCATATGGTCCCTTAAGGATCATTGCCAGCTGATGTAAGTTAGTGCAGCCTCTAGGAAGCTCTCACCTACCCGGGGTCCAAGGTGGAACCAAGCACAGAATCAGGCTCCCTGACATTTACCCATCTCCTCTATGCCAAGTGGATCTCAACTGCAACAGAAAATCTGACCCAGCCTTTAATTTTGCACTTCCAGGTTTGTGCCTAAAATAGATTGTGGTCACATCATTGTGGGTGCAGATAATTCTAAATGAGAGGTGTTAGACATTTGACTATCTGATGCACCCATAAATCTAGTAACTAGATGTCTAAATCTTTTTTGTTCTTCTTTGAGTAGTGTCCCTATGGGCACTCCATGTGTCATGATGTGCATGTGCTCATTCACTCTTAATCAGAGACTTTCATCAGGAGCATCTGTAGATCCGTGCCTGCACTTTAGACACCCTTGTGCCCTGATACTGTGGGAATAAAGGAAGGAGCAGTCTCACTGCCACTCTAGTTCCTTCTCCACCGCCTGCAGCTTCAGATGGAGCATCACGGTATCCATTAGCCAGCCATGTGCCTGGCTATACCTCACTTTATTTATCTTTTATCTTAGTCTTTAGTTTTTCTTTATTTGTTCTGTTATTTAGCGGAGTTTGTGCTTTGAGCGGCATTTTCCACCTCTGTCCTTGTTTGCCCATCTTGGGCTTTGTATTTTTTTCCTCAAGTTCAGGTTCTGCCTAAGACCCCGGGCTTCAAACCCTGCCAGCAACAGCCATTCAACAGAGAGACTCACATCCACTCCAAATGTAAGATCTGCTTAGGATTTAAAAGCAGATCTAAAAAACGGAGGGAGGTCAGATTTAAATTCCTGCCTATGGAGCACTCTCTGAGATCACAGGGTCCAAATCACCCAGATTTACTAAGAAAGTTGTCTCTTCTACAGCAACCTCTTAGACAGCAACAGCCTTGAAATGCCCATTTTGACCCATTGGTAAAGGGTCTCTAAACTTTTTACCCCAGATCCTATGTTGTACCTATCCCTCCACCCCCATCTTTATGAGGATCATCTCTCCCATTTTTTAACTTCCTGGGAGCTCATCACCTCAGACAGATGGTGTCAAGCAGTCTAGAGAGGCTCACAAACATGGGAGCCAAGCTCTGGGCAGACTGTCAAGAAAGAGGGCACAAACTCCAAATAGGCTGTGTGTTCTGTCATTAGATTTCA
Organism: Terrapene triunguis; assembly: GCF_002925995.2. Lineage (NCBI taxonomy): Eukaryota > Metazoa > Chordata > Testudines > Emydidae > Terrapene > Terrapene triunguis. The sequence goes on from NW_020664530.1 coordinate 8,831,745, forward strand.
TCAACCAAGTACCAAGTGTGAACTCCACAAGCACTATAAAAGCCTTAGCAGGGAGTCACAGACAGTTCCCTTGGGCACTCCAGTCTGTATTGCCACCTGACAAGCTTACCTTTGTGATAAATGGCCCCTTACACCAAAAATCACCACAATATTCAGGTTACGCACAATCCCAAAGGATCAGTCACTCACCCCAGGTCAATTGCACCCCTGATCTCACCAAACACAAACCTTGTAGACAATCTTGTAATAAACTAACTAATTAACCAAGAAAATAAATAAGGGTTATTTACAAGGTTAAAGCAGATAAACGTATACAAAAGGTGATAGTAGCTGCTATATATGCAAGCTGTATATGTCCTTTAGTGATAACCCAAACTAAAAAAAGAACAGGAGTACTTGTGGCACCTTAGGCTTGGTCCACACTGTGGCGGGGGATCGATCCAGGAAACGCAACTTCAGCTACGAGAATAGCGTAGCTGAAGTTGACGTTTCCTAGATCGAATTAAGTTTACTTACTGCGGGTCCACGCGGCACAGGCATGCTCCCCCGTCGACAGCGCTTCCTCCTCTCGGCGAGCAGGAGTTCCGCAGTTGACGGGGGAGCGCTTCTGGGATCAATTTATCGCGTCCAGATGAGACGCGATAAATCGATCCCAGAAGATCGATCTCTACCCGCCGAATCAGGCGGGTAGTGTGGACCTAGCCTTAGAGACTAACAAATTTATTTAAGCATAAGCTTTCGTGGGCTACAACCCACTTCATCAGATGCATAGTTTTTGAGAGCTCATTCTTAATCTTTCCCGGTTTGCTGTATAGGATGTTGATCAGGTGGTTTCGCAGTTTCTTTGAGAGTGTGTGGCACAATCTCTCAGCATAGTCTGTGTGATATGTAGATTGTAATGGATTTTTTACCTTTAGTCCTTTTGGTATGATGTCCTTCTGTTTGCATTTGGAAAGGAAGATGATGTTTGTCTGTATCTGTACGAGTTTTTTCATTAAGTTGATGGATTTCCACTCCATACGGCTAAATTCAGCGCCTTGCATAATGACAGGTTTCAGAGTAGCAGCCTTGTTAGTCTGTATCCGCAAAAAGAACAGGAATACTTGTGGCACCCAAGGCCTGGTCTACACTGGGGGCGGGGGGAATCAATCTAAGATATGCAACTTCAACTACGAGAATAGCGTAGCTGAAGTCGACGTATCTTAGATCGAATTAAAATTCCCATGCCGCGAGGACGCGAAGTAAGTATCGACGGCTGCGGCTCCCCCATCGACTTTGCTTCCACCTTTCGCACTGTTAGAATTCAGCAGTCGACGGGAGAGCGATCAGGGATCCATTTATCGCGTCTACACTACACGCGATAAATCAATCCCTGATAGATCGATCGCTACCTGCCGATCCGGCGGGTAGTGTAGACGTACCCTTAGAGACAAACAAACCCAAACTAAGCGGCTTGGTAATCCCTTGCTTATGCTTAGAAATATCGCCCTCTCCAAATCCCAAACAGCATAGTGATGATAATTTCTCCTTAACAGGAATTTTTATTCCCTTCCCCCCGCATTCAAGCTGAGATGGGACAAGGGCTTGTGCACATACCCTCTTCATGGATACAGGGGAAGCAGTCAATAAAGTCTTATGTCCACTGATGTTCCACAATTGCTTGTCTGGTGCCTATAGGCCTTCTTTTGTTGGGGAGGAGATGACTCCTCTTGTGGAAAATTAGTATTTCACACTTGGTAATGCTTCTCTCCCGACTGTGGGGTTTTCAGACTTAGCAAACATTTTTATAGTTGCAGAGCAAACACTTAAATATTACCTTGTAACATGGAATACAGATATTATAAGTAAAATTAATACATTTAGCATCCTACAAGCATTTCATTAAGTCTAAACACTAACCACTTTCTTATAACTCTAATATCTATTTTAACGCTGCTAACACACAGGTGAGCCAGACTGGTTTCCAGCTATGCATTTGTCAGTATTCCATGGCCTACGGACCTTGGCGTGAGCTGGCAGCTGGTCTGCCAGTGTCACAAACAGATCCTAGGGGTGATTTCTACAAGCTTTTCCATCCAGTTCAGCTCCCTACCACCTCCCATGGCTCCTCCCTCCCTCGTCAGGAACCCATTTTACAAAGACCTCTTAAGGCAGGAGCTCTAATCCCTGCTAGCTCTTGGGATGATCGAATCTGTTCCACCAGACTTGGTTGGGAAAAGCTTCTATTCCTGGTACTTCCTCATCCCCCCCAAAAAACACTGTAGAGTAATTCTGGACATGAGGATTTTAAACACTTTTGCCCACTCCCAACCGTTCAGAATGATAACCCTAGCAACGATAATTCCCTCCCTAGGTCTGGGAGATTGGTCTGTTTCCCTGGACCTTCAGGATACTTATTTTCATGTCGTCATTCATCCCTCAAACAATCCTTGCGTGTTGTGGTAGGCAGGGATCATTGCCAGTATTGTGTCTTATCCTTAGGCCTTTCCATTGCCCAAAGGGTTCTTACCAAAGTTCTGTCAGCCACAGCAGCCTATCTTCACCAGATGGGCATAATCATCTTCCCCTACCTGGACAATTGGCCCCTGAAAGGTTGTTTACTTATTGAAGTACAGACAGCAATCAGCAAGGCCCTTTCTCTGTTTCACTCTCTGAGCTTCTGCCTCAATGTGGAAAAGCCTACTCTAACACCCACACGATGTATAGACAGGGGTGAAAGTGAGCCGGGGGAGGGGGGGGGGATGGGCAGCGAAGTTAAAGCGCTGCCGCGGCAGCGCTTTAAGGACGGTCCTTTGCCGCAGCAGTGCTTTAAGGATTGCTTAACGTCGCTGCCCCTTCCCCCTGTCGGCAGCCCTGCTGGTAGGGTCCGTACCGGCAGGGCCGTCGACAGGGGAAGCAAAAGGGGCAGGGACATTAAAGCACTGCTGCAGCAGCACTTTAAGGTCGGTCCTTTGCCGCGACAACACTTTAAGGTCGGTCCTTTGCCGCGGCAGCACTTTAAGGACGGTCCTTTGCCGCGGCAGCAGGGGTTGGCGGGGGGTGCAGCAATGTTAAAGCGCTGCCGCAGCAAAGGGCCCTGCCGCGCTTTAATGTCCCTGCCCCATTGCCCCCCCAAACCCCCGCAGCCTCCGACGGGGGCGGGGGAGCGGCAAAGAGAGCAGTTGCCCTGGGGCCAGCAATTTAAAAGGGCCCGGGGCTCCAGATGCTGCTGCCGCTAGCGCAGCAGTGGTGTCCGGAGCCCCGAGCCCTTTAAATCAACACGGGAGCCCTGGGCGGTGTGGGCCAGGCGGCCTGAAAGAGCTGGTTGGGAGATGCTGACCCCCAGCCCCGCCCCTTCCACCCGAGGCCCCACCCCTTCCGGGGGCCGTAGTCCCCGTCCCCCCCCAGCCCATACTGGTAAGTGGCCTAACTTACTTTCACCCCTGTGTACAGATTTCATCAGCTCCACACTAGATTCTGTCTGCCAGAGTGTACTTCCCCAAAGACAGATTCGCCACAATGTCCAACCTTGTTTCAATAATTCAACAATGTTCACATATCACTGCAAAGGCCTGCCTATAATGCTTGGGCCATATGGCAGCCTCTTCATTCTTGACTCCTTTAGCAAGACTTCAATCTCAGTGTCTTCAAGCACGGTTGAAAACCATCTACATCCCCAACAATCTGAGTCTATCCAAGCAGGCGTCTGTTGCTCAGAAAGTCCTCGCTTCACTAAATTGGTGGAAGGACCCACAAAATGGGTGTGTGGGAGTTCCCTTCCTACAGCTTCCTCCCAGAAGGATTATCATCACAGATGCTCCCTGATAGGTTGGGGCACACAGTTCCAGAAACTGACAGCACAGAGCAAATTGACCCCTCAGGAGATGAGCCTCCATGTCAACATACTGAAGCTCAGAGCAGTTTGTTACACTCACCAATAGTTCCCACCACCCATCAAGGGCCACCCAATCAGAATAATGCTAGACAACAGAGCAGCAATACAATGCATCTCTCTGGGGACCACTCTGGACTTCCCCCAGCTAGACATGTCACATCCTCACCATCATGAACCCACCCAGTGAGCTGCCTGCTCACCTATCACGATTCATCCCATGCCAGCTACCAAAGCCTTCCTGTGCAAACCTTCCTTCCACCCCATCAAAACCATCCCCTGCACTGGCCCCTCCACCTCTCTCCCACCCCCTACAGTTGTTCCAAGCTTTTCACTTTGAAAATCTGTTCTACCTATTCATATTTAATCTTGACATAATTCAGACTAAATCTCTACAAAGGAACTAGACCTTGAAGGGTCTGACCAGCCTTCACCTCCTACTGAAAGCAAGGGAGATAAGGCTTCTCCATTCCTCACAGGATTGAATCCAATCCTGCACTACTCAGGTCAACAGGAATGTTGTCAACAGGAGCAGCATGAAGCCCCCAGAACCCACTTAGCTAGCAAAAGCCCCAGTTATCAGTTACCACAGGAAACAATGCTTACAGCTCTGAACAAATAGCTGTTGCCCAGCAACAGAAACACTTTTTTCCACATCAATTTTGCTTTCCTGGTGTTTACTCATCTGTTTCTCCTCTCAAAAACACCTGAGGAAGGCAGGAATCCAGAGCATTTGAGTTTCGGACAGAAAAGATGATGGTAAAAGTAAGGACAGCTCTGTCTTGAAGTTTAAGCTGGTAGTAAGTCCTTGGTAAGTCATGTGCCAGAGCTGCAATGCTAATCCATAATAAATAGACAAAGAATGTCAATTACTGGAATATAGAAGGAGGAGCTTCATATAACGGCTTTGGCCACATCTGACTTGTTGTTGTGATCCCTTTTTCCCATTGAGTGTCTGTGTCTCCTGATTTGTCCCCATGACTCCCAGAAGTCAAAAAGAGAAACAAAAACAATTCAGCACTGGAGAAAATAATGCAAACATCCGAAACACAATTGAAAGTTCCATTTCACATTTAGCAAAATAGTTTAGATGCAGTTGAGAATGAAGGGGTATGGCAGTGTTTCATCTGGCTCATACTACTGTGTAAATCTAATGTAAAATGTTATTTTGTATCTAGGCTAAAAAATCAGTTGATTCCCACTTGAGTACACTGGCAGATTTTGCAATAGAGATGTTTGACGTTCTTGATGAAATCAACTATCAGTCTTACAACGACTTTGTTCTCCGAGTTGGTAAGTCATGTTTCTAGAGTTAGCCTATAAAACATAGCATTGCTGTTGGCTGCCTTCCCCATTTTATCTTAAGAGGTTCAGTAGTAGAGAATTGACCATATATTTTAATGAAAATTGCTCATATTCATGCTCTTGAGTGAAACTTGGAGCCAGAAGAGTCTAGATCGATGGCCATTTTATCATTAGCATGTTTGCACAACTGCCATTAATTTAAGGGGAGTTACACATGCAGAAGGTGGGAATGAAAGCATCAAGATTAAGGGTGCTAGGCTTTATGTCCAGGACCAATTCCAGTTTGGTTAGTTACGTGATGCTTAGCTAAAATTGTTTTAGAGTTTCAATTGCATACGGTTAGCTTTCATTCCCTGTCATACTCTGTTCTCTAATATTGCTGTGCCTTGTTAAACTGCTGCAGAATTCCACTCCAGAGCTAGCTGTACTTCACTGGTGTGTGTACATGTTTTGTGTGCATATATAGTTTGTAAAATGCTTTGGAATCTTTGAGACCTTTCTTATGTTATCAAAAGGTTTCTTGCTTTTAGCTCATTTCCTCTCCTAGTTGCTGCAGCTTCTGCTTCCTCCAACAAATCAACCCCCCCCCCCGCTTCCTTCTTTAGCCTTCGCATGCCACACACACATTTCTCTCCTCCACATGAAGAATTGCACTGTGATCCTCACCCCTGGAAGCCAGTTCCCTTCTGCAGCCTTCATTGCTTCAGTGCCATCCCTCCTTCCAGCCCTTCCCCAACGGTAACTCCACAGCTGTTCTCATCTCAGTGAAATCCTCTAATTTGACATGCTTCCCCCACCCTCACCCCTTTTGTTTCCTCGCTCATTGGTTGAGTTGTGCGCTCAAACTGGAGTGGATCAGTTGTTCACTTAAAGTGGAGTGGATACACTAGCAGCCAAGTGGTGAAAGTGGTCATAGACTATGACATCAATAGTGAGGAGAGGCGAGTCATGCTACAGTCCTGAACTCCCCCACCGCCCAGCAACTGGAAGCTTTCCTCCATCACTAGTACAATGCCTTCCTCCAAAGTGTCCTTAGAAGACCACAGTGTGGCTGGCCATGCACAAGTGTGCAAGGGACAGACAGAGCACCAGGATCCCTCTCCCCACTTAACTTGTGCAACTTGTCATGGGGAAGCCACAATTCTCATCCTTGCACAGGGCCTGAGACCATTAGAACCAGCAGCTGTGCAAGAAACCGCAAAAGGCGGTAGGGTCATGCCGCTCCCCACTTCCACACTAGCTGGTGAAATCAGCATAGGGCCTGGGAGCTAATACTGTGCCTCCAAAAAGGAAATGTATGTGCCAGTTCTGAGCGCTTCTCCCCTGATAGCACTCCCAGGGGAGCATGTGTGCCTCTGCATGCAGAATACATCCCTAGTCTAGTGCTGGTATCAGAATTTCTCATGTGACCTGCTTCCCCCTGCCCCAACTCCTGATGTTTCCCAGGCCAATGGCGGTGCCTGGTCGGTGCACTCCCGCTTAGGAGGCTGTCTCTTAAAAAGCACAGTAGAGCCCATAAGAAGTAATCAAGGGTCAATAACCTCTTGCCATGACATGTGGTACTAAACAGCTGATACATTTTATGCCAGAGGTGATTCTTCCTCTCCTCCTCCTCCCCCCAGGAAGATTGAAATTGAGAATTTCCTTCATGAGATTAGAACAGTTTTTTTTAATTTGAGTTAAAATAATGTTACATTTTAGGTGAGCTCTGTGTGCCTGTATTGTTCAATTTCTAACACTCTTCGGGATCCTGGGTGTTGAAAAGCTCTAATATAAGATGATGCTATTGTGTACTAAGACAGGTAAAAACACTGAAGTCATTTATGGTGAAACAGTTGGAAAGAGTGACTGTTTCTCTTAGATCTATGTCACAGCACTTGAAGCAGCAACAACAAAATAAAAGCCGTTGTTCTGATTTTAGGTATTAATGTTGGGCCTGTAGTGGCAGGAGTTATTGGGGCCAGAAGACCACAATACGATATCTGGGGCAACACTGTAAACGTTGCCAGCAGAATGGATAGTACTGGAGTGCAGGGTAAAATTCAGGTGAGTACATTCCAATCACTCTTTATCAGTTTGAAGTTCCTGTTTATTAACAATCCTATGATTACATTTTCAAGGCTGCTTAGAAAGCTCAGTCTCAATCTCTTCATGTTTCTTATGAAGGTGGCAACATCCCCAAGGTGATTCAGGTGCCTGCTGTGTAGTTATTCTTCTGTTATCTGCTCCACTGCTTTGAAGTGGTGAAATCAAAGGATCAACAAACCACAAAGAGAGGTTTCCCCTTCAAATTCCTGCTGTGCTGTACTGCACTCCGTTGGATTATAGGCCTGAATCTGCAGTCTTTACGCAGGCCAATCACCCCCAAACTTCCATTTCACTCTGGGAATTTTGCCTGAATAAGGACTACAGGATAAGGACCTATATCAGATTGTATTTAGTCACATCTTGTATAGCTTGTGGAATCTTTCTGGATGAAAGGCACCGCACGCTTGTAAAATTTTATTAAACTTCGAGATTGTCCTGAAACAAAGCTGCAGCTCCCAGCACAGACTGAACTTTGGGGACTGCCTGTATCTGAACTTCACATTTGGCCAAAATCTCTGTTGCTGTAAACTAGCTTCAATGAAGCTGTGCTAGCTTGCACCACCGGAGAATTAGACCCTGTGTTTCTAATGAGAGAACCAAAACCCCAGCTCTGAACGCCCCAGAACTTTGGAGATCTGAAATTTGCTCCTTAGGGCCCATCTCATTATTCATTATTATAATTATTACCACCAAAGCACGTACCAGGGGAAACCAAAACCAATAGTTACTCATTCATTCCATGGAGCATCTTTCATCACAGTTAAAGGAAGTGCCATAGAGAAGTATAATTCTGTTTTCTTACTCTAGGATTAACCCTAGCTAATTGATAGGAATGGTAAAATATAATACTGGCTGTTCTTACCCACAGGTGACAGAAGAAGTTCAGCGGATATTAAAGAGGTGCACTTACGAGTTTGAGTGCCGAGGTAAAGTCAGTGTAAAGGGAAAAGGCGAAATGTTGACCTATTTTCTTGAAGGAAAGGCCAATGGAAATAATTCACAACCACGGTCTTTAAACTTAGAGCGGAAAATGTACTCCTACGGGAGAACAAACATTCAAACCAAACTGGGCACCAGTTGTCCGTCAGTGTCCTCAGTCGCCAGCTTTACTGTAAAAGCTGGGCTTGGAGCACTTCAAGCATCAACAACCCACACAAATCAAACATTACATTACCTTCCTTCTGTGCCAGCTGTGAAAGAAGCATAGAGCAGAGAAAATTTGGTTACGGCATTCGCAGTGAACTCAGAGAGCAGAGGTTGCCTGAATTTTCACCAGGAGGTCAAGGATCATAGGCCATGGCATCAACCAAGGATCACTACAACCCAACCAAAGAGAACTTGGGAACTGCATAAACGAACTCTTGGAATGGAACAAATAAGGGCTAGCAATTCTGTTAGGAAAAGTCTAAACCCAATTTTTTGGAAATAGGGAATATTTTCTTGGCATTTTTAAAGGATAAATGCTATAATTGAAAAAAGTGTACAAGTGACACTGTATTTGTGTGTGTATATGTATATATTAAATCTATATATGCACATATACAAACACTCCTATATAGAGATAGATAACAGAGATTTATATATATATAAAATATGTATTTATTTACACATCCACCTGCAATGGCATAAGGGAGAGATTTCTCTTACCACCATATCCAGTATTGTTGGGTCTGAGGTTAGTAAAACTGCTATTAGGAAAGGAGGGTGAGATGATTGAAAATTATCTGGGGCTATAGCAAGCGTTATGGAAATCTTGCTCCACTGCTTGAAATAAGGAAACAAGAATTCGTCAGCGACTGGTAAATGAAGGCTGAATTAAAGCCAACTGCTAAATTGAGGTATCTTTTAAGTTTTATTTGCATGTTCAGTAGCTTTGAATGCGTTCCAGTTACAATTACAGCACAATGCTATGAGCTAGACAAGAGACAGGGCTTAGGAATTTGACCAGATACTAATAAATGTTCTTTCCATTGACAAAGAAGGTTGCTAAAATACTGTCTTTCTGTAGGACATTTTGGCCTTGTATGAGACAGAGGTGCCATCCTGCAAGCACAGCAATATGCTTATGCAATATAGAAACAATCTTTCCTGTTTTATGCACATTGCCAATTGTATTGAAGGTAGAGAACAGTGGGACATTCTCTTTATGCAGTAGCAGACTTTCACTGAAAGCACAGATTTTCTTGCTCAGTGAGGATTTAGGCCTGTTTGAACCGTTCAAAGGGCTGACCAGTATCAGTTACAAATGTGCTGTTAGTATTGTTATATTTGTACATTTGCCAACATTTTTTTTAAAAATTTGATGCCTCCGTTTTATTATATATCCTAATTCAACACCAGGCTTCTTGTTCTTAGGGTACGTCTTCACTACCCGCCGTATCGGCGGGTAGCAATCGATTTATCCGGGATCGATATATCGCGTCTCGTTAAGACGCGATATATCAATCCCCGAACACGCTCACCGTCGACTCTGGAACTCCACCAGAGCGAGCGGCAGTAGCGCCGTTGACGGGGGAGCCGCGGCCATCGATCCCACGCCGTGTGGACCCCAGGTAATTCGATCCAAGATACTTCGACTTCAGCTACGCTATTCGCATAGCTGAAGTTGCGTATCTTGGATTGATTCCCCCCCCCCAGTGTAGACCAGCCCTTAGTTACACAATTGCAGAAAGTATATACCTATTTTTGAAGATAGGACTCTGAAAGGCAAGCACATCAAACTTTCTCCAAATGACGATCACGTTGGTAAACTTCCCCTGAGTTTGAGGGCTGCTCTTAATTTGCATAAAAGGGAACATACTTCAGCCGCTCTTATGATCTCTAATAAACAGATGCAATCCACAAAGATTACCTGTCCCAGCATACAGTGTTTCATCTTGAGTCAAGATGATGCGGCATGCACTTATGTATTAAAGATGAGGACAGTGGGTCATATTGCAGAGAGGTCTAGGCCACAGGTAGTCCAGGGGTTGCTGCCATGCAACACTCCAAGGTACAGGCAGCACACACAAGTGAAATACACATTGCCACTGGGAGAGGCTAGAAGCTAGTTTTGTTTAAAAAATATTTTTAAATGTGCAGAATGTACAACAGAACAAAACTGTTGTATTTGCTGTACAAGTTTCCTAATATCTAATGCACACGTTAGTTGCACAGTTCCCATCTCAGTCCAGGAGCCACTAGAAGTTCGTTATTTACTTCAGTAGGAACAAGATCAGGTTTTAAATTCTGACTGTGATTCTGATACTAGGGGCTTTTTTTTGGAGTAGGCTTTTGTCATGGATAAGTCTGTCTATCATCTTATACCACACCCATTACTGTGGTATCCAAACACCTATATTAAGCCTTAAGGCATACACCCAGTCAAGTTCTATAGGCCACTTCTTTTGTAAACTGCCCATCCATATGCCAGTGTGCTTGCAATGATCTTTGCATTCACCCCAAGAGTTCTGAAGGAACTCAAATATGAAATTGCAGAGCTACTAACTTGTATGTAACCTATCACTGAAATCACTCTATACCAGATGACTGGAAGGTAGCTAATCTAATGCCAATTTTGAAAGAGGACTTCAGAGTAGATTCTGGCAATTACAGGCCAGTGAGCCTAACTTCAGTACCAGGCAAATTGGTAGAAACTGTAGTAAAGAACAAAAACACATAGAAAAACACAATTTGTTTGGGGAAGAGTCAACATGGCTTTTGTAAAGGGAAATCATGCCTCACCAATCTATTAGAATTTATTGAGAGAGTCAACAAGTATGTGGATAAGAGTGATCCAGTCAATATTGTGTACTTGGATTGTCAGGAAGCCTTTGACAAGGTCCCTCACCATATGCTCTTAAGGAAACTAAGTAACCATGGGATAAGAGGGAAGGTCCTCTCGTGGATCAGTAACTGGTTGCAAGATAGGAAACAAAGAGTAGGAATAAATAGTGAGTTTTCACAATGGAGCGAAGTGAACAGTGGGACCCCCAGCCATCTGTACCGGGACCTGTGCTGTTCAACATATTTATTAATGATCTGGAAAAGGGGGTGAATAATGAAGTTTCACGGTTTGCAGATGACACAAAATTATTCAAGATAGTTAAGTCCAAAGCAGACTGAGGAATTGCAAAGGGATCTCCAAAGCTGGGTGACTGGGCAACAAAATGGCAGATTAAATTTAGTGATGCTAAATGCAACATAATGCACCCTGAAAAAATAATCCCAGCTGTACATATATAATGATGGGTTCTAAATTAACTGTTCCCATCCAAGAAAGATCTCAGAATTACTTTGGATAGTTCTCTGAAAACTGCTGCTCAGTGTGCAGCAGCAATCAAAAAGGCTAATTATATCCTAGCAACTATTAGGAAGGGGATAAAAAAATAACACAGAAAATATCATAATGCCACTATATAAAACCATAGTATGCCCACACCTTGAATACTGTGTCCAGTTCTAGTCACCCCATCTCCAAAAGGATATAGTGGAACTGGAAAAGATTTCAGAGAAGGGCAACAAAGATTAACGGCTTCCATATGAGAAAAACGAAAAAGATTGGGGCTGTTCATCTTAGAAGAGAAATGACTAAGTGGGGATATGATAGAAGTCTATAAAATCATGAATGGTGTGGAAAAAAACAAAAACCAGGGGTCACCTGATAAAATTGGTAGGCAGCAGGTTTAATGCAAAGAAAGGGAAGTAGTTTTTCACACATTGCACAACTAATCTGTGGAACGCATTGTCATGGGATGTTGTGATATCAAAAAGCATAACTGGGTTAAAAAAATAACTGGGTAACTTCAGGGAGGATAGGTGTGTCGATGGCTATTAGCCGGGATGGTCAGGGACGCCAACCCTAAATCTCTGACTGCCAGAAGCTGGCAGTGGAAGATGGGTGGATCACTCCACAATTTCCCATTCTGTACACTCCCCCTAAACCTCTGCCATGGACCACTCTTGGAGACAGGATACTGGGCCTGCCCACTATAGGAGCTCTTTTGTTCTTATTTTAAAGGGTTTTTAATGGGGTCTCTTTATGGACAAATGTTGTCCCAACAGTTGCAGAGTGTGGGAGTAAACATGATGACGTTTGTTTTCAGCTCTCCATGTAGCCAAAACAATGCTATATTGTGTATCGTGGATTTGTAGACATTATTTTATTCATTTCTGTAGCGATTTTCAGTGTGTCAGTGCAGAGAGTGAAAGGCTAGATTTGCGGTTAAAGCACTGAACTAGATGGATCTGATTCAATTCCAGGCTCTGCCACAGATTTCTTGTGTGACCTTGGCCTAGTCACTTCATCTCTGTGTATTTCTGTCTTCAGATTGTGGATAATAATAGTTCCCTGCCTCACAAGGGTGTTGCTGGGAATAAAATCATTAATTCAAATACTATGGTGATGAGGGCCCTCTAAGTAAACAGATCACACACATTAGCCAGAACAAAAAAATTGCATAATTTAAATTGAAACAAACTGTATTAATGCAACATTGAGATTGTATTGTTCAAATAAAAAGTTGTCAGGAAAGGATGAGGTTCCAAAGCTATGAGAACTTGGTCACATTGCATATCCTGTATGGTTTATAATATGTATTTTTGTGAAGTAAACCAACCTATGTTAAGCTAGACATTTAACCAAAATGGAAAATTCTGTATAGGTGCAATACCATCCGTTAACTTATGCACTTACTGACGTTGTGAGTTAAACCATACAGTTTAGGGTCATTCATTCCTACTACAATTCCAGTTATGTCAAATTAAAACCATTTTTTTTCATTTATTATTACTTTTAGTAGTAAAATTACTGTAGCACCAGGAGCCCCAGTCACAGACCAGGACTCCATTGCGCCCGGTGCTGTAGAAACAGAACAATAAGCCGGTCCCTGGCCCCAAAAACTTACAATCTAAATAATTGTCTAGGATGTTTAAAAGCAGGAAATATGAAGGGGAAATGGCCTTCGCATCTAATGTCACTGAGGTGATAGAGTGAGGAAGAGTGAATTCCTCCCTTTGCTGTTGCTGTAGTTGGGGGCAATTCTGCAACGCTGGTTTAACAAGGCAGCAGTACATCGGTTTACATTGTGATGGCTGCATCTTCCCAATGGAAAAAACAGAGGGTTTAAAAATTAAAACAGAGTTACAATAGAAACTGTTTTGCAGCCATTACAGCAGGCACTACTAGGTACCCACTCTACTAATGTTGTATTAAAAGTGTATTTTTGCCTTTCTGCTCTCATTTCCTATTTGTCTGACTTTCCCAGTTTAATTTCTCTCTGTACATTTTTGTATCCTCTTTTAAATGACATATTTCTGTAGTCTCTCCACCCTTTTACATTCCCATGTATGCCTCTAGCAAGCTTTATGCAGGAAAGATAATAGCAGTAATAACTGTGCTCAGCCCACAAAAGCATGTGATTCTTGACAAATTTAAGGAATGTCCTTACTTTTCTTTGTGGCAACCATCTGAAGATAATAACTGGCCTGATCCAAAGGCCATGGAAGTAAATATAAAGCTTCCCATTGATTTCAGTGGGCTTTGGATCAGGGTACATTTCACCTATATTAGATTTATTATTTTTTCAATTCATGCTCTGAGGTTTTGCACTGGATGATCTTGCTGTAGCCCCATTAAGGGGTCAGTGCTGCCCTTTGATACACATATGTACTTCCCATTTTAATTAAGGGAAGTTACATGGACACATCATGGGCAGAATAGTGTCCTAAGTTTACATTTATTCTTGTGTAGCTGTTGGCTTGAACACTTAACTGGGAGGAGCCCTACAATAAACCGGTGCCAGTTTTGGCAAGATGTCGTTAATGTCTGTCAATGCAAGCACAATATTTCACATCAGTTTGCATGTTTTCTCTTAAGATAATAGTAATAATTTTAAAGTCTTTCATTCTTTACATAAGCAGATAAACATCAGAGGTCTTCAAACTTCCTTCTCTCTTGGGAACTAATTTCAAAATGTTCCTATGTTACAATTATGTTTAAATGATTATTTTTTATTCTACCATGATTACAAACTGGCATTCAGCTGAATTACTGGCTAGATATTTCCAAACATTTAACACACGGATCGATTAAAAAGCAATTTTACCCAACAGGTAAAGTGCATTGTTTCTCTGTAGATGTTCTCACCTGTGAGTATTGACATTCCATTACCATCACCTGAAAAACAAGCACACTCTTGTAATAGTGAGCTCTGCTCCCTTTAGGTGAGATTTTGGGAGAGCCTGAACTTTCAGCTATCAGGCCTGAACCTGCATTCTTTATGCACCCAAAAGTTCAAATCAATGAGGGGTGTCGAAGGAGTTTAGTACTTGGCCCAGTGCGTGCCAGATTGTGCTTTTGGTTATACTAAGGTAAATCTCCAGTAACGCCATTTAAGTTGCTCCTTATTTACAACAGTGTAACAGAGTAGATTACAGACTTAAATGTCTTTCCCATTTTTGCCTGTATTGTAAGTATAAGGCAAAGAAAGTATTTGGGAAACATCTGTGTGTGTTTGTCCTGTGCCATTTCAAAACTGAGGAATTGAATATATTAGTAAGCGGTCAATATGAATAATTTTAATTCATTTGATTATCTGCTTGTAGCACAAGTTAAGCATTTACTCTACCATCAGCAAGTCCAAATTCTGTACATGTTCTGTCCAGTCAGGAGGACTATTTAGCCATAATGTTCTTTCTTCAAGTTACAGTTTTGTATTGCAGTGACAACCAACATTTTTTAATTTGTGATAAAACTGTATTATAATGCCTTATTTATTTGTAATCTTGTACAGTGTTAAACATTGGCCTTTCATGTATTATTCACTTAAGAGGTATTGTATGAAATTTTGTAAATAGTTTTAGCTATGACAGGTTATTGCATGTACACTTGTATAAAAAAAAAAGAAAAGGCACACTTTTAACAAATGTTAATGATTTTTGTAACAGAGGTTTTACATGCGCATGAAGATTATAAATCCTTTGGAAATGGACATCCTTTTGTTTTTCCTTGCAATCTACTGCATGCCACACATGCCTGACTTCAGTAAAACAAAAGAAAACAGTAAGTTTTTCCTAAATATTTTTGACATATCACTTTTGACGGAGTTTAATCCACTAGTTGCATGTGCATTCTGCAAAGCAAAAGCAAAATACCAACAGCAAAACAAAGAGAAACTGTAACCTAATAATCACGCCAACCTCAGTGTTGCTAAATCCATGTTATGGTATATGAAATGTGCTATCAACATCTATGCTATCTTTTAAAAAGTACCTTTTGGTCATTAGAAGCAATAAATTAAACACCATTTACTGTAAAATAAAAATGAATGGAAATATTAGTTTCTAACAGTGTAACAAGTCTGGCATTCAACAGGTACTGTTTGATTTAGGACAGGCATCAAGGGAGAAAGAGCCGTTGTCAAATTCATAAGTGCGGTGAGCAGGCACAATTCATTTGAAGGGGAAAAAAGTAAATTTGGCCCATTGGTGTTACCCAGATTGTTTTTTAATGTAGTAATAAATACTACAGTTATTGTATCTGAGAAATGCACTATACAAATACATCATTTTCATATAAATATATATGTGTGTATATAATAAACATTTCATTCTATGGCCTTATTTTTTGACTCATGTTGCAAAATGAACCATAGCTCAAAATATAAGAGTGCTGCATATAATTGTGATAAAAAAATACGTAAACTTGGCTTTTTTGTGTTGGTTTTTCTGGGACCTCCTGTATAAGGCACCAATCGTACTCCCACTGAAGTCAATGGCAAATCTCCCATTGGCTGCAATGGTGCAGTATCGGACCCTGAGCCAGCTTTTGATGTCAAGTGCATTTGTATAACAGATCAGAATCTGCCCCTTTAACTGATTGTAGTTTATGCTTCAAAGCAATTTAATCCCATTCAATGCAGGGAAGATAGGAAAGTTATTCCAAAGCCAATCTCCTATTCAATCTCTCATGAAAACTTTAAATCCTTATAATGTTGTGCTGTAATATCTGTTACTATAGCTAATAGTATTTGACAAACTATTTATACAACTGCAATTCTGCTACATAATAATTCAATAATATATATTGAGACCACTAACCACAGAACAGCACTGAGGCTGATGGAAGTGGAAAAAGTGTATGCACTATGTATAGTATACATAACTTATGCTGTGGGTTAACATGGACTTCTTACATTTTGCAGACTTTTATCTGGTATTATTATAGGGCTTGAAATCCTTTCACATGACTGCCTGGTTAATTAACACTAGTGTTTCTATAAGTAACCTTGTCATCATAAATGCAGACATCGATCCATGTATCTAAATTGGCTTCATACATGAATCATTACATCCTATTGAATGACTGGCTTCATATGACAATTAAGGATTTTCTAAACCCATTTAATAGTATGTATAGATTAATTCATCTCAAATTGAGTATGTTTTTATTGTAAATGTGATATATTTGTTATGAGTAATGACAATCTGGACTCTTACACCTCTGCTTATCTCTTCCCCTATTCCCATCACCACCCTAACCCTCTTCTTTGCTTTCTCCCCTTTTCCATCTAATTTTCTCCCCTTCCTTACCAAGTGTTTGTACTACACCTTACACACATTCTCCTGTCACAGCCACCCAACCTGCCCCATCGCAGCCCATGTTGCTGGTAGTGTCATTTTAACTGGGAGCTGCCTGTTGGTCCTTATTTCTCTTTTTGATCTGCCAAACAGCACCTCAGAGGCTGACTAGCCTAGAATGGGCCAAACTGCAGCAAGGGCAAGGACTGGGAGGGCAATTAAAAAGCACAAAGCAGGAAGGGGGTCCAAAATGCTGCAGGGGATGAAAATCTATGTTAAAGTCAAGGAATAGTACTGGTCTGATCCTGCACCCTTTGAAGTTAGTTGTGAAATTCCCAGTGGATTTAGTGGTGCAGGGTTCAGTGCTTAGGCCCCCATTCAGCAAGGTATTCAAGCATGTGCCTAGTTCCAACTGGATTTAGGCATGTGCTTAAAATTAAGCAACTGCTTAAGTGCTTAGCTGAATCAGGGCCAAATTTGTATTGTTTGTTTACATTTTCACAATAAAGTGTAAGATCTGTCAATAGGCTGGTTTTTCACCTGTATTCAGAATTTTAAACTAATTTGGAATGTTTTTCTCTTTTTTTAAATGTCTGTTTTATAATCACAATATTTCAGATTGTGGCTTAGCGCTGATTAATGTACATGGCCGATGTGCTGAAGCACTTGGCTTTGCTTGTGCCTTACCGTATGGTTTAGGGGACCGGTTCTCCTTTCCACTACTCCAGTTTTATCCACTGTGCTTCCATTGAAATCAAAGAAATCACACCGTCTTAAAACTGGTGGAACAGAATGGAGAGTCAGGCCGCAGAGCTGTATCTGTATAAAGCATTTTTACCACTTCCTCCCCAATTTGATCTAGCACAAACACAACTGTACCAGTGCCATCAGTTGTGGAAGTGCTTGTGTTGGCCACACACAGGAATGTTTACCACCATTATTGTTGTTATTTATCATTAAGGAGCCTGCTTTTAAAAAGTGTTCAGCTCCCATTTAGAAAGCTAAATAAGGGCCAGATTCTCCTAAATCCTCAGCATCCAACATGCTAATCTATTTTGAAAATCTGGCTAGTTATTTTGGTGCCTAAATGGGGGAGCTGGCCCTATATTGTACAGAACAGACATCTTGATAAAAACACCTATTTCCAATCTACAGTGGCACTCTCACATTTATTAGCACCAATGTAACTGTATCTGTGCTAGACCAATGGTGTGAGAACTGCTAAAAATTCTCATTGTAGACTAGGCCAAGGTGTGCATTAATTACTGCTATTGCACACTCCATTGTGTCTTACTGCTAAAGTGCCTGGCACATGACTTTTATCCCAGATGTGTTGATGCTGGGAGCAGTTATGACAGATTGGAATTAGCAAATTGAAGTCATTTTAGGCTATTGTAAAACTTGTATTATTCTCTAGACAACCTAGAGATTTTTTTTCTTCACTTAAAGTTGGAAATCCAAGTGATACATCAACGTGTTCTGATTAAATGTAGATTAATTTAAGGTTAATTGTGTGTACTACTAAATAAAATTACTTAATGTTTTTAAAGAGTAGCCCCAATAAAAACTTTCTCTCGTTGTTACTCTTGCTTTTGCTTTGATAACCAATTGAACATTTACAGCCTGATTTTCAAAACTGTGTAACGGTAAATTGACTGCCTGATTTGCACGCACACACTGCAAATTTGTAACATTTGCATTTACAGATTTGGATTCAGCATATGCAAATAATGAGTTATCTGTGCATCCAGACAGGCAGTTAAACTCACAAGTAGGCAACCAGATGGGAAAGTCCTATAGAACTTAATAGGGATGGAGCCAATAAGCTTCTATAGAAACTACTCTAAAAACAGAATTCAATAGAGAACATCCGTTCTTTAGAACTTTAAACCAATTTATAGAATTCCATAGCAACTAGCATGGACATAATTTTCTATGAAATTGTACAGGTGGTTCAGAAATTCTATAGATAGGTATAATCTTCTGTTAAATTCTATAAGTTTTTTTCCATAAGGTGCAAATGACCAATTGTTGCACAGAATTGGTGTAATTGTACACAAAAATTAAGCATGCAATTTTGAAAATAAGGCACTGTAACATTTAAAAATAAAAATATGCCTTTCAAAATTACAGCTTTTGGGAACAAATTTTACCTAGCAAGCTAGAAATCCCGTAGCAACAACCCTTATTCTGCCCCCGTATGGCCTTTGAGAGGAGACATTCTACAATCTTTCTGTGACAACTGCCAAGGTGTAATCTGTACTGCAGTCAGGAAGTATGATTCACTTGTTGATGCATTTACACCTTTGATCCAGCAATGGTCATATGCACATACACTTGCACAGATTTATGCCTCCATTTGGGAACAGGGTGTGAAGCTGTTATCAGCCAGAACACAGGTGCATATTAATGCAATAAATATTCATTTGGGGGGATCATTTTGCTTATACCAGAATTTGGCCATAAGTATTATGTCTTACAGCAATGTATGTGTGTGTACATACTTTTTCATGCACAAACATTTTTAACAGGAGTTAGTAGTACAGGAGCTATAACAACTTGTTTTTAAATGTTGCAGATTTACAGATCTTTGGCCTGCTTTCACGTTCATGTGAACATGCCCTTCACATTTTGAGTTTGTACAATATATTTTATATTGCAAGTGATTTTCTTTCAATGTTTGTAGCAGGCTTCACTGGGGGCCAGCGGGCCTAGTGGGCAGGCCACAGCTCAACAGTCTCTCAGAGCCTTGGAATGGCCTTGCCAGGCAGTCTGAGGGCCCAGCAGCCAAGTTACAGTCAGCGTGGTGCTCCTGGGGTTCTTGCAATCAGCCAGAGGAGGAGGGAAGGGTAAGGGGACCCAGGCCCTTCCGCTCCACCAGCTCCCAGTCCAGGGCCCCAGGGGAAAGAGGGGAGAAAGAGTCTCAGCCCCCTCTTAGCTGATTCACCAGACCAGCCTCCCCTGGGCCCCTTCATACCTCCCTGGTTCTCTCTTCGCTTTGGGGCATAGTCCCAACATTCTGCTTCCCTCTCAGAAGGGTGTTCTTCACCCAGTGTCAACAATTCAGATAATCAGCTGGGGCATCCCCATTTTTCCCTGGTCAGGGTGAAGGGGGGGTCAGGCCCCTATTCTCCCAGTCAGGTCTTACTCACACTCCAGATCCTTCCCCTGTAGATCCCTGTGTCCCAAAAGCTCCAGACAGTCTGTTTCTCCTTCACCACTTGACTGTCCGAGTCCCCTTTTAAGTAGATCCTCCATTTGGAGCATGCTCTGCAGCTGCTGAGGGTCAGGGCCTTCTTGGCCCAATACTGCTCCTTCACTCCCTTAGCCTTATTATCAGGGCTGTAAACCCCATCACAATGTTGTACATATTTTTTCCTCCATTATCTTGAAAGAATTGTTGGTTTAAGTATGAACAAGTCTACTTATTGCATAACACTATGGGCCAAATTCTGCTCACTTTACTCACACAAATAGTCCCATTAAAGTTAATGAGGCTATTGACATGAGTAAGCTTTGTTGCCGTGTCTGTTCCCATTTATAGAAAGATTGTCCTTTTCAGAAGCACAGTAGTTGCTTGACTCTCTCGTATGGCATTGTTGTTAACATGTATCACTACGCTCCTTTGCTGCATTTCCCTTACTCTAAAGCATTTTTAATATATGGCAGCCTACATGTATTTTTTAATTTTCAACTTTCCTTTTATTAAAACATATCCATTCTATATTGTTGTTTATTAATTTCAACAGCTTGATTAAAGACCCTCAGTTAAATCTGGGCTCTGTGGAAGTCTATGGATTGACCTCAGTGGGGACAGGATTTCACCCCGATTTGAACTGTAAAGCAAAAATGCAATCTGAGTTAAACATAATTTGACATTATGGGTTGTCCCCATCTCCTACTAACTGGGCCGTTGGGAAGATTGGGTGTTTAGCACAAAACACAGCCAAATTCGGCAGGATCTGGCCCACAATGTTTAATATGCCTTGTTTTAACTTCTGTTTCTCCTCTGAGAAATCCTCTGTATGTTCCCTGGGTCTTTTAAAGTGTCCTAGATGTGTGTTTAAAGAGTGAGCTTGGCTCTGTGCAGAGAGCCAGCACGAGGGGTGAAAGCCTGATCCCATTAACATCAATGGCAAGCCTCCCATTGACTTCAGTGGGGCCGAGATTTCACCCAACAACTATCCACCCCCTATGTGGTTCTCAAGTAGGACTAAGGGCTTGTCTACATGGCAAGTAATTCCCTGGCAAGCGAGTGTGTGAATCTCCAGAGCAGCAGCTTGCCATGTAAAGTCCAATGTGGACACTGTTACAGCTTGCTGAAGTTCCAGAGCGTGCCTTGGCCTACTGCACTTTCAAGTGTTGGTGAGTCTTTGTGCTAGTCTCTCCATGGGCTTGATTTCACCTCACAAGATAGCAAACAAACAATTATAAATGGTTGAATAGAAAAGGGTAGATGTGATGCACTATCCCTGCTTTCTGACTTCTGTGTTTCTGCTTTCTACCACAAACTGTCCCGCACCAAGCAGGTAGATAGCAAAAATGGAGCGTATGTTTCACAATCAAAACTTGTCTGTCGTCAGATGACAGCCAGCCATACTATCCATTGTAGCCCCATGGAATGCTTGAAAGTATCCCAAAGACATTTAAACTCCTATCCACAAATAGAGTGATGCTAAGAAAAAGAGCCAGGTACACACACATTTCAGAGGGTAACATAATTCTGCTTTGTGTATTAAGATATATATGATAATACATGCTTTGATGCGGCTTATACACAGTGTGTATATTATTAGAGAGAATTAGGAAAGCAGTAACGTGGCCCAAATGATATAGTGTAAGCAACTTGATTTTTTTTTCTTCTGCTGAAAATACATAACATATGTAAAGCAATTTCAGAAATGATCATTTAGTCTGAGTGTTATAGGGATATTTTCCTCCAAAAATCAAAGCAAAGATTGATTTTGAACTGTGCAATTTTGGGATTAAAACTTCACTTATTATACTTTATTGTGAGCTAACTTGAATCCAGCCATTAAGTAAGAAGACCATGTTACAGTAATTTTATCTGCTGTTTTACCTGTACCACAGATGATTGCAGTAAATTCGATGTGGCTTCCAAACTAACTTGCATACTTTAATGAAAGTATTTGAGTTCATTATCACCACATATAATGTAATTCCATCCTTAATTATGGGAAGCCAATCAGACATTTTCCTCAGTTGTATTGGTATAAGAGACGCCAGAAGATCCTGTCAGCCTGATCCAAAATCCACTGCAATCAATGGAAGCATGAACTTCAATGGGATTTGTGTCAGGTTTTATATTAAGGGTCTGCTCCCCAAAAGGGGTTTTGCCATTGACTTCTATGGGAATAGAATGAGGCTCATTGTGTTGTAATAGAACATCTCTAGGTAAAACAACATGGATATTCATAGCTTTGAGGAATGGACTAATGGGCCAAGACGTCATTGTTTTCCAACTACTGTAGCCCACTGATGCTTTAAAGAAATATTATACACACACACATACACATATACTATATATATATAAAATATTAATACAATAACAACACTGGGTAACATCTAATGTTAGATTTGCATAAATACGGGTCTATTTTTATGTAAATAGAATACTGTAGAGTATCTTCCACTCTTTTTCAGCATTGTTAAATTTGAGAAGAGCAATTGAATATTTGTCTTATTTTTATGTTAAAAAGTGAATGGGCTGAAATGGTAAATGTGAATGTAAATTTCTTATTGCAACTTTTATACTGAGTGTTTGCACTATTATAATTTCTGAAATCTAACTAAAAAAAAATAAAGGAAAAATCTGCTTGAGTAAACAGCTGCTGTTTCTTTTACTACGTTCTATACATTAACCACACTAAACTGTGCTTCAGAGGGCTCACAGCGCTGCTTTTACATTTGCATTCTAAGAACTCAAATCTGGAATTGCCATTGTACATTCAGGATTGCCTTGGACTACAAAATCCTATGGGCCCAATCTGTCTCCCATTTTAGTCAATGGGAGTCTTTGCATTGACTACAACCGGAGCTAGCTCAGGCCATATGCTCCCATTTATTGAGCTATGCAAAGGGAAGTTCAAATACTGGCAGCGTGCGTCCAGGGAGAAGAGTAGAAGGGGAATGGCAGCTAGATCATATGCTGCCACCCTAACAGCAGTCCTTCCCTGCAAGTAACGTGTATTTAGGGATCCACACAATGTTCAGAATGGGTAGAGCAGCTGCTGTGTATGGCAGATCCCAAAGGAAGTCTGTGCTGAGTGAATGCTGCATGAAGACAGTGGGCTGGTCCACACACAAAGCTGCACTGGGTTAAACAGAACTGGTTTAAAACCAGATTTAGTCACATTAGCACAAAACCCCTTTGTGGATGTTCTGAAACTGTAGCTTACATTGATTGTGCTTAAATCAGTCCCTTATAGACTTAAGGCCCAGAATAGGGCAGGCTTTTAATCTGAAATAAGAGTGTTCACAGGAGGTGGTGGCAGTGCTTAAAATGTGTGAAGACAAAGCCTTGATGCTATGATCATGGTGTGAAAAAGTGATGGGTACTACCCAAAAGCTTTATTCATTAATGGCCTGTTCCAAAGCCCATTGAAAGCAGTTGGGGTCTTTCCATTGACTGTGATGGAGCATTGATCATCCCCTAGAGGGAAAGTCTGAAGCTATTGAGAAGATAAGCATAAAGAATTTACACTGCTTTGAGGAAAATTCATGCTGCATTCACTCAAAATGAGGCCTAGATGCTGCCCTCTGATATATACAAACAATTCTCACATATGTTCAATGGGGGCAGGTGGGGCTCAGCCCAAGGCATGGGCAGCCAGAGATAGATAATGAAACACCATTCTCTTCTGTCTTCCTAGTGTATGATGGCGGAAAGGTATAGCAAAGAAGCAGGTTTTGCATTTTGATCTGAAAGCTGAGTGTCATGGTCAGTCCACTCTGCTTTGGGAAATGGGTTCTGTAGTCAGAGCTTAGCACTGCAGAAAAGGAGATCTCAGAGGTACCTTGGAGAGACTGGAAGTGTGGAGTCCCCTTGTGATGGAAACCAGTCAGGATTCATGTGAAGGATTCTTTATTCAGCATGCTGGACTGTAGTTCCCAGACACACTAGCTTGTTACTTAAAGAACACAGCTTATGCTGCACAGTGATCACAATAACACTGAATATAATGCAATTACGTGTGATTTACTCTGGTATAAGTGAGAGGTGTAGTATCAGACCTTAAATAACCATTTATTTTCATTCATTTTTTCTATGGAGCAGATTGTCACCTGGTGTAAATCAGTGGAGCTCCACTGATGTCAATGGAGATATGCTGAGTTACACTAGCTAAAGAGCTGGCCTTTTGTGGTTGGAATTCTTTTCCACATAAGTACTTAATGCCATTTTTTTTAATATTAAAATTTGTAACTTTCACAGTGTTTCTCTAAACAATCTCAGTGAGACACTTTAGCTCATGCATCTGTGCTGATTAATGACCTTGCTCAATTACCTTGAACCTTGGGAACAGTTTGTTTCCTCTTGTGCCCCCCTACACAGCTGAGCTGGGTCAGTAGCATAATCACACGCTCTGAGATTTTTGTATTGCTTAAGTAATGAAGTACTACAGGCAATGTGCTACATTGCAATTGGTTCATAGCCTCAAGTGATATTCTGGGACAAGAAGGCCAAACCACCCAAGGAGTGGAATAACACTTCTTGCTGTTATGAAATAGTTTTATACCTTTAAAATAAAAGAGAACATTCTGTGCATTGGCTGGGCATTATTGGTTGGTTGTCACTGGGTTATACCTATGTCAAAGCATGCCGGTTTTATCCAGAGTTCTGCAGCCATTTCTTGAATCAGTAGGTCAATTGGGTTCCCATTGCTGATGGTGGAACATGATGTGCTGTCGCATAATGGACTGGAACAGTTATACACGTACTAATCACGGCCCATATGCTGGCTGGGGCTGCCCACACACACATACCCAAAATGCCACAGCTGGAAAGGGAACCACATGTCAAAAACTGTCACTGTGATTCTGGCTCCCTATCAGGTCCATGGAGTTGTGCAAGGTATACTTGAGGATGGGACTTAGGGAGCCTGGCTCACACGGTTTGGTGCATGAGAGATCTGACCTGATCCTACACACCCAGTCCCATGCAGCAGTAGTAATGTGCATAGGTTTACTGTGTACGAGGCCAAGGACAGTCGGAATATGTGCTTACATTAACAAGGCATCACTTGAGCCCATTGTTTGACACAGGTTTATGCTGTTTTCATGGCTGAAGCCAGAATTTGGCCCAATATTATTATAGTTTGCTATATATTTAGGATGAATATTGACTGAATAGTGTAGG
Source organism: Terrapene triunguis (assembly GCF_002925995.2). Classification (NCBI taxonomy): domain Eukaryota; kingdom Metazoa; phylum Chordata; order Testudines; family Emydidae; genus Terrapene; species Terrapene triunguis. Next base: position 8,856,944 of record NW_020664530.1, read on the forward strand.
TGTCTACTTTACATTTGTTCTTAGCTAGACATGGGCTGAATATACCAGTGGGTGTATCAATAGAAACAGTTGGTACGGTTCTAGCAATTGACATGTCATACAAGTGTTGTTAAACTACAACAGATACAGATCCTCAGCTGTTGTTTATCAGTGTAAAGCCCATGCCTTCATTGCAGTTACAGCATTTTACACCAGCTGAGGTTCTTGCCCATAGAATGTAAGGCCAGAAGGTACTGTTACGACCATGTAGTCTGATCTCCTACATAACACAGACCATAGAGACAGGTTTCAGAGTGGTAGCCGTGTTAGTCTGTATCAGCAAAAACAATGAGGAGTCCTTGTGGCACCTTAGAGACTAACAAATTTATTTGGGCATAAGTTTTCGTGGGCTAGAACCCACTTCATTAGATAAATGAAGTGAAAAATACAAGAGCAGGTATAAATAATGAAAGGATGGGGGTGGCTTTACCAAGTGTGAGGTCAGTCTAGTGAGATAAATCAATTAACAGCAGGATACCAAGGGAGGAAAAATAACTTTTGAAGTGGTAAGAGAGTGGCCTATTACAGACAGTTGACAAGAAGGTGTGAGTAACAGTAGGGAGAAATAAGTATTGGGGAAGTTAAGTTTAGGTTTTGTAATGACCCAACCACTCCCAGTCTTTATTCAGGCCTAATCTGATGGTATCCAATTTGCAAATTATTGCCAGTTCTGCAGCTTCATGATGGAGTCCATAAACCTGGGAATCCTGGACGCCTCATCATCTCAGGCATTGGCACCTTGACTGCAGGATTTTCTGGCTATGTAGACTCTCTCCTCAGGCCCTACGCTACCAGCACTCCCAGCTATCTTCAAGACACCACTGACTTCCTGAGGAAACTACAATCCTTTGGTGATCTTCCAGAAAACACTATCCTGGCCACTATGGATGTAGAAGCTCTCTACACCAACATTCCACACAAAGATGGGCTACAAGCCGTCAGGAACAGTATCCCTGATAATGTCCCGGCAAACCTGGTGGCTGGACTTTGTGACTTTGTCCTCACCCATAACTATTTCAGATTTGGGGACAATTTATACCTTCAAGTCAGCGGAACTGCTATGGGTACTTGCATGGCCCCTCAGTATGCAAACATTTTTATGGCTGACTTAGAATAACGCTTCCTCAGATCTCTTCCCCTTATGCCCCTACTCTACTTGCGCTACATTGATGGCATCTTCATCATCTGGACCCATGGGAAGGAGGCCCTTGAGGAATTCCACCAAGATTTCAACTATTTCCACCCTACCATCAACCTCAGCCTGGACCAGTCCACACAAGAGGTCCACTTCCTAGACACTACAGTGCTAATAAGTGATGGTGACATAAACACCACCCTATACCGGAAACCTACTGACCGCTATACTTACCTACATGCTTCCAGCTTTCATCCAGACCACATCACACGATCCATTGTCTACAGCCAAGTTCTAAGATACAACCACATTTGCTCCGATCCCTCAGACAGAGACAAACACCTACAGAATCTCTATCAAGCATTCTTAAAACTGCAATACCCACCTGGTGAAGTGAAGAAACAGATTGACAAAGCCAGAAGGGTACCGAGACGTCACCTACTAAAAGACAGGCCCAGCAAAGAAAGTAACAGAACGCCACTAGCCGCCACCTACAGCCCCCAACTAAAACCTCTCCAGCGCATCATCAAGGATCTACAACCTATCCTGAAAGATGATCCCTCATTCTCACAGACCTTGGGAGTCAGGCCAGTCCTCGCCTATAGACAGCCCCCCAACCTGAAGCAAATACTCACCAGCAACTACACACCACACAACAAAAACACCAACCCAGGAACCAAACCCCACTACAAACCCCGGTGCCAACTCTGTCCACATATCTATTCAAGGGACACCATCATAGGACCTAACCACATCAGCCACACCATCCGGGGCTCATTCACCTGCACATCTACCAATGTGATGTATGCCATCATGTGCCAGCAATGCCCCTCTGCCATGTACATTGGCCAAACCAGACAGTCTCTACGCAAAAGAATAAATGCACACAAATCTGACATCAGGAATCATAACATTCAAAAACCAGTAGGAGAACACTTCAATCTCTCTGGTTACTCAATAACAGACCTAAAAGTGGCAATTCTTCAACAAAAAAACTTCTAAAACAGACTCCAACGTGAAGCTGCAGAACTGGAATTAATTTGCAAACTGGATACCATCAGATTAGGCCTGAATAAAGACTGGGAGTGGTTGGGTCATTACAAAACCTAAACTTAACTTCCCCAATACTTATTTCTCCCTACTGTTACTCACACCTTGTCAACTGTCTGTAATGGGCCATTCTCTTACCACTTCAAAAGTTATTTTTCCTCCCTTGGTATCCTGCTGTTAATTGATTTATCGCATTAGACTGACCTCACACTTGGTAAAGCAACCCCCATCCTTTCATTATTTATACCTGCTCCTGTATTTTTCACTTCATTTATCTGATGAAGTGGGTTCTAGCCCACGAAAGCTTATGCCCAAATAAATGTCTTAGTCTCTAAGGTGCCACAAGGACTCCTCGTTGTTTTTACAGCCCATAGAATTTCACCCAGTAATTCCTGCATCTTTTCAACAATTCAGTGCATTTTAGATCTGGGTTACAGTCCGACCACTCGAATGTGACACAAACTTTTTTGTTTATTAGTAGCTGGAACAAAGTAATGAAAATCCATCACTTACTGATCACTGAGAGAGTTGGAGTTTAGACATTTCTTTGGCATTGGTCAAACTGCATTCGTATTGTTGCCAAAGGTTTTGGAAGCATCACTGACTGTTTTCCCCTCAAACTCTATAGTTACTATGTATGTTCATTGAACTTTGGCAATAATATCCTGTGCTGCTTAGCAACACTGCCAACAGAATTAGAAGGGAGCAGTCACATCAGAAAATACACAGCAAGTACAGAGGAAGGATTCCTGTTGAACATTAACTACGGTTGACTTCAACTCTGTAGAACCATGTAGAAATTGTATAGGAGGCCAAGTAACACACAAACAATGTGAAGACAGAGCACTATGTGGCATGAAGCTATGACAGAAATGGATGGGCACAATGTATGAGTGAGATGGAGTTCATGCAGAGGAATCATTGACGTCACTATAAAGCGGATGATGTATTGATTTTCAGAAGGTTAATGACCTGTACAACTATCAAATGGTGCCTAGGTCATTATCAGCAAGGTAATTAGACAAAAGAGGTCAAACACTAAGTAGCCAGCTCATAGGGCAAAATAAATATTTTCCCTTGATTGGCATTCCCTGGGACATTTTAAAAACAAAAGTGCCATAGTGAATTTATCCCATGAACCACTGAAAACATTTGAAGGAATTAAAAAAATAAGACCCAATTCTCCTCTTGCAGACACAAGTGGGGCTCCTACTGAAGTTATATATTTGAGGGGCATATTGGGCCATTGGGGTGTAGGTGGTAATAAAATACTCATTTCTGAGCTTGTACATGAATTTTTACCTCCCCCACATAGCTATGTCTATGCAATATATCTCACCTATGTGCTCGTCAATGCTTTGTTTATGCCAGTACTGGCGGCATATCAATCCAGAAAAGGTTCTGCTAGCAGGATGCTAACCTTTACTCCTTGGCTATGTAGGGATGTGGGGGAACCTAGGCCAAAATGGATGCCTAAAGTTAAAGGCAATTAAAGAGGAGATGTTCAAGAGTACAAAGGGCCGATAGGCACCCAGCCCCCAATGATTTTCAGACTCCATTTAAGCCTTTGAAATTTTCATCCTGAAGCTATATTTTGGCACCTAACTAAGGGGTGGAGGGGTTCTCCCCAAGGTTGCTGAGCATCTACAAAACCTATTGATTTCACTTTTGGCAGGAAAGGGTCAACACTATTCCTCAATAGGCGATAGGCCACCAGAAGCAGGACCATCACCTCTTTGTTATTTAAAAAAAAAGGTTATTTGTGGCTATTTAAGGGTAACAGTGCCATGCAACTATTGACTGACTATGAGTTAAACATTTCAAAAGAAGCCGAAGCCCCGCCCTCCCTCCAGCTCTTTAATGGCTAGCTGTTTTAGGAGCCTGTATCATTGTCAAATGAAATTTAGGTGCCTAGGAGACAACAGTGAATTGGACTTAGGCTCCTAAGTGCCTAAATCCTTAGCAACAATGAGTCTTAGGTTCCTAAATCTGTTAGACATTTTGACACTGAACACAACAATGCGTAAATATCTTTAAATACCTACTTCTAGGTGCCTTATGAGCTTGGGGAAGCTCTATGGCCTGTGTAATACTGGAAGTCAGATGATCACAATGGTCTCGTTGAAATTTGTGATTCTAAATCAGTCCTATTTAAAAAAAAAAAATCACTGAGGGTCATGATTTTTGGGGCACCTAAATCTACAGACAGGCACCTCTGAAAAATCCAACTAGCATCTTTAGGCACCTAAATACCTAACTAAATTACTTTTGAAAAATGGGACAGGATTCTAAATCACTTAGGCCCTTTTGAAAATTTTACCCTGTGACCTTAAAAATGTAGTTTTACTTCTTTCGTCATTTACTTTATTTCTTCTGTCTTCTTCTCCCCGTCCCGTTCCTGCCAGCTAACTCATTTTTTGTCTGCTGTATATTTGCTCTTGTTCTTGCCTGTCCCATCCATTCTACTTCTATTCTAGCTGTCATTGCATTGTGTGTGTTCATGCTATGTTCTCCATCAAGACCACCCTCCACCAGCCCCATTTTCATCTCTCCAAACTGAAGAGTGTCCACTGACATCACACCACAGACAGACGGTGAAGATGGCAATGGGGAATCGGAGAGGAGGAAGGCATGGAAGCAAGAGTCTTTTTTTTTCCGCTGCATGGCAGATTTTGCTCTCCAAGGGATTTGGAACCTTTGCACCAAAGGCCAGCAGAATGGTAGCATGAGCAATAGTGAAGGGACCATTCTAGGGGGTCTGACCTCCTGCATAACAGTCAAAGAACCTGACTTAGTACTTTCTAGTAGATGAGGGATGGTCCAGTGGTTTGAACACTATCCTAGCACTTAACAAAGGTGGATTCAATTCTCTGCTTTACCTAAAGCATCCTAAGTCACTTAAACCTGTTTTTTAGGCATTGCTGTTCTCAGCATAACAATACCTAACTGATTTAGGAACCTAAGGGATTTAGGCACTTAGGACTCAAAACCCCATAGACTGGCAATGGAATTCAGACTCCTAAGTGTCTAAATCTCTTTGGAAAATGAGATTTAGGTTCCTAAATCAGTTAGGAGGTGAGAGGCTGAGTGTGGCCACATTTAAGTTGCTTTAAAAATCTGAGCCTTAACTGCTAAGTCCCTATAAAATGGGGCTAATACTTTCCTGCCCGACAAGGATGTTGTGAGGATAAATACATTAAAGACTGTGAGGCACGTTGAGAGATATTGATAAAAAGCATTATATAAGAAATAGGTATTTTTGTTATAGCTGCATCAGGACCAAAATTAGAGGCGAGTTGAACATGTGACTTCTCAGATACTAGGTAAAGATGCCAATCTAAACCACCCCCCTCTGGCGTGAGAAAGATCACAGTGGCCCTACTCTGAGCACAAACCCCTGCTTCCATTTCCCTCAAAAGAGACAAATCAGCAGATTAACCAATAGCAATACTTGCCTGCAAATCAGCACCGAAATTACTGTTACATTATTAACTCCCTTCTTGTGGGCATTCCAGAAAAGATGGGTCCTGAAAGAGGAATTGGAATGAAGCAAAGGGAAATGGTTTTGTGAAACGGAGTTCTATGCCTAGGGGGCAGTATGGAAAAAGACGCAGGTACAGGACAGAGTTATACAGGGGCTTGAGGCAAGGATGAAAAGTTTCAACTTGCTCTGATATACAATAAGAAATCAGTAAAGGGCTGCATAAGGTATGTATACACAGCAAAAGCTGTGCACAAGCTGGCTTACCTGAGCTAGCTTGAATCCAACTAGTATGGGTAACATTAATAGCGAAAACAGCACAGCCAAGGCTTCAGTGCAAGTAGTACAAGTGGGACACAGGCCTGGGTATGAATGTGGCTTGCTAGCCCATGCTGTGTCCGCCTCGTCCCATCCTGTACCCATAGAATGAAGTGATGCAAAATTACTCAGAGCCACAAAATAATACTCAGAGCCTCAACTGCCTAGCATTACACAGTGATGTTTGCATCATAGCCCTGCTGAAACAAGCAACAATGTTGTGTCCCAGTGTGACACAGCACGACAGTAAAAACACGCCAATGCTATGTCGGGACATCACTCTCTGCACTGCACTATATAAGGAATTGACTTTCCAGCTCTCCAAGGTACAGTAACGACCTAGCTGGTTCTTTCACCAAGCCACAACACCTCTGGTTTGAAAAACTAACTACTAATATTCAAAATGAGGTAAGGGCTGGTCTACTTTCTCCTATGTTTGTTAAGAACTGAGGGCTTTACTCTGGGATTTTTGCCCAGCCACAAATGTCTCAAAATAGCTTTTGTTCAGTTCTCTAAATGTTCTTGTCAGGAACCTCCACTGGGAGTCTATGAAATAAATAGCTTATTCTGAACAAACTGCTTATTTTCAGGATGTTTACTTGTGCAAGCCATGTGATTGTGTGCCTCCATTTCTCAAGTTCTCTTTCAATTCCTGTGGGGCACATAACTTAAACCAAGCAGCTTGCCCCATATACTGACAGATTGTTATTCCTAAATGGCATCTCCTAGTTCTCTATTCATAGTGCAATTATTAATACAGCTAACAAGGGGCGATTTAGTGCTCTAAGATTAGGTTTGCTATACCTAGACTCCTTGGAACTGCAAGTTCAAATCCCAGCAAGGTCAACTCAGCCCTTCCTCCTTCTGTCATAGATTAAATACATTCCATGCACTTTAAAATGTGGGAGTCACTTGGATAAGACACTGAAATGAGGTCAGGTCTTGGCTGTGCTGTGTGGATATTACAGATCACATGGCACATTCTGAGAAGGGAGTTGCCTCAGTGTCCTTGTAAGTGGACCCCACCAACAAAGTTTGTTTTGCAATGTCCTGTGCATAAGTTGTTTACCATCTTGCACCTCAGAGGTGGCTGTAGTTCAGTGGTGACACTGTGCATATATAATTTCTAAGGCTAAGATTTTGTCACAGATATTTTTAGTAAAAGTCAGGGACAGGTCATGGGCAATAAAGAAAAATTCATGGAAGCACGTGACCTGTCCTTGACTTTTACTAAAAATATCCAGGGGGAGCTGCTGGGTCTCCACAACCCCCTCGGCGGCTGGGCAGCTGCAGGGGCCCCACTCGGAGCTCTGGGGGCTCCCACTGCCTGGGGTGTCTCAGAGCTTTGGGATCCCCCATTGCCCACGGCAGCCGGGAGCTCTGGGGTCCCCCCCGTTGCCCGCGGTGGCCAAGAGCTGCAGCGTACCCCCGCCACCTGCAGGAGCCAGGTGGTGCAGGGTACCCCCACCGCCCACGGCTGCCCGGAACTCTGGAGGCCCCTGCTACCCAGGGTGGCTGGGAGCTGCGGAGTCCCCCTGCCGCCAGCGGTGGCTGGGAGCTCGGGGGGCCCCGCCACCATCAGCGGGGGGACTCTGCAGCTCTTGGCCACCACGGCCGAAGTCACGGAAGTCTCTGGAAGTTACAGATTCTGTTACTTCCATGACCTCCATGACAAAATTGGAGCCTTAATACATTTCTAATAGGCACTGAAAGCTAAATTGGGTGCTATATGTAGACTCTATCATTTCAGTTCTGCACATTTCTCATCCAGGAACTGATATTTGGGGGGGCATTTTAAATTAAATTAATTTTTTTTTTAATTAATGGATATATCCTATCTCCTAGAACTGGAAGGGACCTTGAAAGGTCATCGAGTCCAGCCCCCTGCCTTCACTAGCAGGACTAAATACTGATTTTGCCCCAGATCCCTAAGTGGCCCCCTCAAGGGCTGAACTCACAACCCTAGGTTTAGCAGGCCAATGTTCAAACCACTGAGCTATCCTGCCAATTTGTTGCAAAACAAAGATTTGCCATTTCCACAACTGAACATGTCCTTAGCCTACAAACTCTAGAAAGATTCTATCCCCAGTTCCCTGTGATGAGCCTCATTTTGTTTTTGTTTTTTCTTCTCTTTGAAATTTGGAGCAGATTAGAGGTGCCAAGTTTGTGATTAGGGGAATTTAGAGGATGAATTACCATCCCCCACTACAACAAAGGATTCTGGGAAGCTATTTGGGCTACAAGAGCCCAAATGTAAGTGAAACCTAAAACATCTGACGTGGAACCAGGAGAGTGATGCCAAAGAAGTCTACTTGTGTTGAGTAGGTCTAGTAGGACTGGTAAGACTTTGTTTCGTAGATTTCAAGGCCAGAAGGGGACCACTGCAATACTTTAGTGTGACCTCCAGTATAACACAGGCCATGGAACTTCCCCAAAATAATTCCTATTGCAGGTCTTTTAGAAAAAAACATCTAGTCTTCATTTTAAAACGATCAGTGACGGATAATCTGCTATGAACCTTAGTAAATTGTTCCAATAGTTAATTACTCTCACTGTTAAAAATTTACATCTTGTTTCCAGTCTGAATTTGTCTAGATGGAATTTGTCTAGCTGGCTTCATTATTGCCAAAACAATTAAAAGCTATGGAATGGTCCTCACCCTAGAGACCCTAATGTTCCAGTATGTGTTGTTTTGAGTTGGTTTTTCTTTTATCTCCTGTTTATCTGTTAAAATGAGTGATCTGGAGGGAGGGAATCTATCTGACTATAGCAAAAGACTTATCACACTTTATGGCTAGCCTCATCAGACACTTCTGTTGGAAATGAAGTCTCGAACAGAACTCCAACTTTAGAAGAGAACTAATGTTCAATTTAATATAGTTAAGCTTTAACCAATGCTTGTGATTATTTTATTTCTTTAATTAAAGTGCTTATTAGGGAAGGCTTTTTAAATTAGCTGCTAGTTACCCCTAAGTTTTATTAATTAAAAAGAATCCCACTTAATGCTACTAGCTCTGTAACTACCTGAACTGGGCTTCTACAGAAACAAATATTATTTTCTTTTAAAATCATGATTTAATTAATCGAAAAAAATCTGTGCCACAGACACCTTTCATAGGGAAAGAAAAAGCAGCCCCTCTAATCTATAACATCTATTACAATGCAGCAGAAACTAATTTTCTTTTAAAAAGATACACTTGGATGAAAGTAGTCCTGATGAGAAATATCTTTAAAAGGATGTTTTAATGGTTTTTAAAGTGTTAATGTTCCTGATTCTCTAGGGCTTCTCATCCTGTGTTGCTTAACACCTGTGCAAAATGGGTGTAAAACTCTACTAAACCCAAATGATAGTATTTGGCACAGGTGCAAAGGGTGGCAGGCAGGCAGCAGAGAATCAGGCCTCACTTCTTCAGTAGAAGAACTGATTGTTTTGTTGTTGTAAGATCTTTTTTGCTCTATTTTGTTTGGAGTGTAGACATTAGTTGATTTATTTTAAACAGCCATTTAAATAGTTAACACTACAAATTGTATAAAAGAACTGTTTTATAAAATACAAAATTTATAAGAACACTGACCCAATACTTGCATGACCTTCAAAAATATATATATATATCTTAAAAAGTCAAAGGTTTCTCTGCAAGCATTTGTGGCATTATTAAGACCCATATATTGTATATGGCTGTGCCTGGGCAGATTTCTACTACAGGATCTGGCCAGAACACCTAAAGCAGAGACCAAAACTGCTTTTTTGTTTCTTCTTTAGGTGTTTGTGTTGTCTTCAGATCTTGCAGGATCCTGACATTAGGGCCTGGCAGGTAAGTAAAAGAAGGAATTATTTTCAAATACATTGACTTTATAGTCAATTTGAGCATAGCTGAATGCAGCATATGGTCTGATCCTGTCCCACTGAAATCAAGGGGAATGTTGCCAGTGACTTCGAGCTCTTGCTCGGAGTAGAGTGGAATATTCTCAGATTGTTAATTTCTTGGGTTTTCTCTCTTTTTATAGTGAAGTTTCACTTCTATAATTGGGTTACACTACACTGATTGACTTGGAATGCAGCAGTTATCTCCTACCACTGAAATTCTGCAACCTAAGTGGATTATTAGCTCTCTGTACTGACCTAGGAGGAACCTGAGTATCCCAACCGCCATTATTTTAATGAATGTTTCAGGTATCCTGAAATATCTTTAAATAAATGAAGGTCCTAGTGTACAGCTCCACACCTGAGAGTTCCTCCTTCTCTTATTTTTTTAAAAGAAAGAAAACTGCATATATCAGTTGTGCAGTAAGCAATCTTCTAATGCCCCTTCCTTTTATTTTAAAATGACATTTCTTCAAACATTTCCAGTGCACTAGTCCTCGAAGAGGAGTAACTCCATGTAACTTCTGAGCACAAATAAAAGCACTTGGTAATATTTTTTTTAAACACTTGGGTGATTTAAACTGCCATCCTCCCCCCCCCCCCCTTAAAAAAAAACCAAACAAACAAATGCATAACTTGTGGCAGAGAATATACATGATAGAGTTTTACAATGGAATTGCCCTAATAGTGGCTTTCTCATTCCTATTGTGCTATCATGTTACACATGATAATAGATTCCATAGTCCTTCAAAGATTTATTTTATTTTTATTTTTTTTGCATTGAAGAACATAACCGAATTAGAAGATGTCAGAGGAAGAAGATTCTTTCTTAAATGTCAAAAGATCTTTGAAAAAGGCAGCAGTGAAACATAGCACTCCGGTGGATTCAATGTTCTCCCAAACTATGTTATCTCTGGTGGATATGACGAATCAATCTATCAGAGAACAAAACATAAGTAAGAGAGTCTATGGGTCTCCAATGCCAAAATCATCCTTCCAGAAACAAGCATCATCCCAAGAACAACTAATGCACCTTGACAAGCTCATTTCTCAAGTCACTTTTCCAAGAAAGCTTTCCACAGTATTGGACCCAGAGGAATCAAGTGAAGAGATGAGCCTCAGCTCTTGGGCTGCAGTTCCTAGAAGAAGACTTTCAACAGTGTTGGCTTCAGAGGAATCCAGTGAAGAGCCAAGCTTCAAGACAATGGTCCCCCCTATAGTAAGTGCAGCAGTTGAAGTCCCTGCTGAACCATCTAAGAAGACAGCCAAAGTAACTTCTAAAAGTGTATTTGCATGGCTGGTTACTGAAATTCCTGGGATAAAAGATCCCACAGTAAGAAAAAGAAGAAAAAGGAAATTTGAAAAAAACCTTTTGGTAAATACACTTTTCATACATTTTCTGAGGTGATTAAGTTGCATGACATTCTACCAATATCTGGCGGGTGAATCCAAACCTTTTCAGTGACTGTTTAGGACAGTCTTAAATCTGCTGATAAAAGTTGTGTAATTTAAATTCTTTGCTTGAACTCTACTAGCATGAATACTCACAAAGTGAACGTGTAGCCCATATGCTCAGATATCTGCCAACAGCAAATTTCAAATAATATTTTTGAATGTATAACTCAACTTATGAGATGTTGATGGTTAGTTACATAAGTCATGTGGTTCTGTTTCAGTTCCCTGGTTGGATAACCTGTGTTACTCTCTTAAATGCCATATTTAAATACAGCATCAGCTTTGACTTGTGTAATGTACTGTCAAATATATAACAAGCTAATTAACTAGCTTGAACTGCAAAATGTATATTCCATTTTAATAGAACAATCTGCAGCCCAAGAATTATTTCCTTGCAGAAATTAGTGATTAATTTCAAATAACAAATACATTTGAGACTCTCTCAATCTTTGTGAATACAATACACAAAGGAAAAAATAGTTAAGTAATAGAACCCACATTCTCCCATAACAAGCACTACCTCTTGAATTAAGGGAAAATCTCCATTGATTGTTACCATTAAATGGCCCATGTCTGTGTCATGGAGGGCGTGGAAGTCATGGATTCCATGACTTTCTGCAACCTCCATAACTTCTGCAGCAGCCAGTGTGGCTGGCCTCAGGGACTGCCTGAGCAGTGGCTGGCCCTGGGGACCGCCTGAGCAGCGGCTCTCCAGAGGCCCCCCCAGAGCAGCAGTGCCCTGCCCCTCTCTCCTCTCCCTCTCCCCCCAGTTAAGATGTAGTCAGGGGTATTTATAGTAAAGGTCATGGGCCGTGAATTTTTGTTTATTGCCCGTGACCTGTCCATGACTTTACCTAAAAATACCCATGGCTACATCATAGCCTTACTCACTACATGAATTTAAGCAGTTCAGATTTCATCCAGAAAGGGGCTATGGTGCACATACACAGTAGCCTCCCTTATAATTGGGTTTTCCATACAAACATCTTTAGTAAACCTTGTTGAGAAAAATTGAAATTCAGCAGGTGGGGGATATTTTTGCAAGTTTTTTGGGAGGGAAGGCGGTTTTCTTTGTTTGTAGTGGGGTTTTTGTTGTTGTTGTTTTTGCACATCCAATGTTTTGTTCAGTTATAGACCTGGTCCATATACTTCAAAACCCTGGCTCTTTTTAATTTGAACATCAAGGGGAGTGTTACAAAATTTCAAACAACCTTCATCCCATTTTTTCACTAGCTCTAATCTTATAGAGGGTTGTACTTGTGTTGCATTTGTGTGTGTCCTTTTAATAGTGATTAATGCTAAGTATTGCTCACTGGAAACCTGAATTTCTCTGTGAAAAATGTCACGGTTTTTGCTTTTCATCCTAATTTGGAACAAATTCCTCCCCCCCCCCCCCCCCCCCCCCCAAAAAAAAACCCCTTCAATTTCTTGCTGAAGTGAAATTCTACAATATTTTGTTTAGGAAACAACAAAACAAAATATGCTTCCTGGAAACCACAGCTGCCAAGGAGCTGGGGAAGTAGACAGGTGGATAACTTGTCAGGAAACCAGGCAGGTTTCTGTCAGAAACTAGCCTGGGTTACGTCAGGCTTAATCAAAATCTATATGTTACTATTTCAATAAAATAAGTATTTTCTGTTGGAAAACTTCCACACAGTTCTAATGCAAAGTTTGCTCACATTTTGTGGATTAATTAATATTTTTGCCTTTATTTTGCAATGACTATTTGTCTTCTATAAACCTCTTCTGGGAACATGCTTAATATTACGTTTTGGAGATAAACTGGTAAATATGCAGAATGAAGAAACAGATTCTTGGTTGGAGGCTGCATGAATTGAGTTTGCAAAGAATTACATTTATCATGCTTCAAGATCAAACTATAAACAAGCCAAAATAACAATGGAACAAAACAACACAAAAAGATTGAACTCCTAGTAGAAAGCTGGAGAGCGTGAATGAAGCTACTGCAGGTCGCTGCTTAAAGTTAGGCCCTCATCTCTGGGATTTGCTTCTAATGAAAACATGTCAAATCCTGCTCCTTTTTAGAACACCCATAGCCTTTGTCTTCACAGGTGGAAACTTTCCCAGCAATTCAAACTGGTTTTAAACAGGATGTCAGCACTAATGTAGGAAAGGATTCAGTAACTGGAACCTTTCATTATTTATTTGTTTAAATATCTGGTTTAGTTAAACCTTAGACCTAGTCTGAATTTTAGGGAAATGTGTGTAGACAAAGAAAGGCATCTTACGTAGGCTTTCTTCAGGCTTTCCACTAAGTACTGACTCCACCTCCTGCAATTTAGTCTACTGGCTGTCACAAAGTAGAATCCTTCTATTAACTTCCATGGGCTTTGGATCAGGCGATTTGCCCAGACTCGGTATCAACTTCTGATAGTTGTTATGCCAGTGTGAATCCATAGTAACTATTACCATTAGTGCAGTAAAACTGCTGTGTAAGTAGTGTGGAAGAAGAATCAGGCTTTTACTAAATAGAGCAGATGTTTGGTTTGTTAATTGCAGAAAAAAGTCCTGTCGCGTTGGCTGTACAGAACAGTTTGCTAAGCTAAACATCCTTCTCTTTAAAATAGGAAGCAAAACAGCGAGAATGGGAATTACGTCAACTTAAAAATATCGAAGAGGCGACTAGACATGAGCTGACAATTGAAGAAGTCTGATGTAGTGAATTCCCAAATGAGTATTGCTGCACTCTGTACAACTGGAAAAAGTGGTTCCATTAAACTATAGATTCAGCTATTGGGTCTGCTGTAACTGTGTGGCAAACAGAGCGGGGAGGAAAGGACGGCATTAAAGCAAACCTGTAGCAATTTTTTTAAATAAGGAACCTCCAGAGCATTAAGAGACCCGATGCCAAGGGGGCAGATCCTCAGTAGAGCCCATGCCACTAACACCAGCTTAAGAGCAGGCCCAGGGAGTGGAAAACTGCCCCCCTAAGGGTTATACTTCATCTTGTGAGGGCCCACGTTTCTTCATGTAATATCTAAGGCTATATCTACACTACAGCGGTGCAGCTGCATCACCATAGGGCTGCTGGTGAAGATGCTTTAAGCCGACAGGAGAGAGCTCTCCCCTCGGCTTAATAATTCCTGCCTCTCCTGCCAACATAGCACTGTCCATGCCAGCGCTTAGGTTGGTATAACTTATGTCGCTTGGGGTGTGGATTATTCACACCCCCGAGTGACGTAAATTATACCAAAGTAATTTGTGGCGTAGACATAGCATAAATCTTCTAGGACTTTGGATGTAGCTTAAATAACACGAGTAACTGCTTCACCAGGCTGCTTGCAATATAAACCTATTAGCCAGAGAAGAATTTCTTCATCTATAGAGTAATCAATGCTGATGCAATCAGGAACGTTCTTGCTGTTGGCTGGAGATATGAGGAAATAGTGAGAGGCACAAAGGAGGGAGGCCAGCCTCTGGAGATTACTAATTAATTACAGTTTGTTTTGAAGGGTTGACTCTAACTGAACTTGCTCTGTCTAGCCCTTGATATTCTGCTAAATGCACCACCTATGGCTGACTGACTCTTCCCATGTTGCCACTTGCCCCAAGCACTTCCTGCTGTTATGGGTGCCCACTGGAACTACCGTACCCTGGAAAAAAATCAACCTGTTTTGAAAGACATCACTGAAATGTCTGTTTAATTCACTGCAGACATTCAACTATGTTAATAATGGGCCACTAAGTAATGTAGAGAATATAACGCCATTAGAAACCATCTAGTACACCTCTGGTTCCAACCAACAGTTTATAATGCCATTATTAGGGGTGAGGCTGGTAGCACTACGCATTACTAAGGTTGCCTGACACTCCCATTATAAGACCCTGTTTTCAGTTGCTTATAACTTTGCCAAATTGTAACTGTTTGGTTTGAAATTTTACAGGTAGTATGTCTACCTCAGGCAGAATATTTTTGGAAGTTTCAGCCAAAATGGCTCACCCATTTCCAAAAACAAAGCTAGGGCAAACTTTGCTGTTTTTCCCTATGTTAAAGTCTTTCTTGGAAAAGTTCTAGTGCCCTCATGTTAGAGTAGAGATTTGATGGGAGTGGGGAGGGGAATGTGCCTCTCACTGTTCCTGTGAAAATTCAGCCAAGTTATAAGTATTTGCAAAATGGCAGTTTGCACATGCTCAGTGGCAACTTCTTAAATTTTAGCAGCTAAATTCTGTCTGCACTGGGCATGCTCCAACCTGGGGCTAAGCAGCGTTTCCCCTGCAATTGCAGCTCTGTGTGATTGCAGGCTGTGCGACATCCAGGTCATAGAAGTGGAACTGAGAGCAGGAAGCCTGTCTCTCCTGTGCTCCCAATGAACTCTCTCCCTCCCGCCCCCGCCCCTCGCTGGTACCAGGCAGCATGAAGGAGCTGGACTGGTGTCCGTGTGGGGCATACACTAAGACAAGTATCCTGTGACCGTGGTGGGGGAGTGGGGCAGAATCTAGGAGCTGGGAAGGAAGCCAGTAGGGATGGGTGAAAATGAGAGCAGATGAGGAGTGGGTGGGGAGATTTGAACTGGTTGGGAAGGCGACTGGAATGTAGAACAAGGGAGAGAGGGAGCAAGATAGATCTGATGAGGAGCCAAGGTCTTCAAGTGGGAGAACTGGGACTGGGTGAATGAAGAGACTTGGACAAGAGAGCTAGGAAGGGGTGTGTGCAGACGCTGAGACTGGACAAGGAGCCCCTGCCCCAGGAGGAAGATTGGGAGTGGGAGCCGATGGGGATGGGGAAGGTTGGGGCAGGACTGACTGGAGGCGAGGGTGAAGAAGAGAGAGATTGGATAAGGAGATGGAAGTGGGGGATTGGGACTGCCTGGGCAAGGATGCAGGGGCGAAGGAGCAGGAGTTGAGAGAGGGAACTGGTAATGGCTGGGCAAGGATAGTGGGACTGGGACTCTGAAGGGAAGAGACTAGGATTGATGGACAAGGAGACTGGGATGAGAGCCCTGAGGAGTGAGCCTGGCTAGGTGAGGAAAATACGACTGAGACAAGGATCTAGGAGGTGAGAAGAGACAAGATGGGTCCTATGGGAAAAAAATAACATGTGACCATGTAATTAATGACTGTATCCTAACACATATGCACAAGGAAGCTGGAATTGAGCTTGCAGTAGTCAGACCAATTTGTACTGAGCCCAGGAATAGCGGCGTTTAAACCATCGTTTTAGCTGCCTGCTCCTAATTCTGTCTCTGGCGCAAATTACTGCAGCCTTAGGTGCTGACTCTCTAATGTGCCAGGGGGTTCCCTCTGGCTCCGTCCCAGGCCCTGCCCCCACTCCACCCCTTCTCCCAAGGCCTCACCCACTCCCTGCCTCTTCCCGCTCTGTTCCAGCCCCTCCTCCGGGTGCACCCCACCCTCACTGCTCCCCTCCAGCACCTCCTGCATGCCGTGGACCAGCTGATCGCAGTGGGTCAGAGATGCTGAGAGGGAGGTGCTGACTGGCAGGGCCCCAGGAGGTGCTGGGAGGGAGGGGGAGATGCTGATAGGGGGGCTGCCAGTGGGTGCTAAGCACCCACCTTCACTGGAGCACCCATGGAGTCAGTGCCTATGACTGCAGCTGCCCAGTTGCCTATGATTCCAAGGGGATTGCTGGGGCCTGAGGACTATACAGCTACCCCTAATTTCTCCCAGGAGTAGCCCTTATTCTACTTCTGCCAGGGAGGGATTCCCTTTTTGCAAGTGGAAACCTGGGGAGGCCAGATCAACACTAAAGTAGCATGAAAAAACAAACAAGCACCAGAAAATTAACAACATACTAAACCAAATGAATATGCCTTGGATCATGACCTGATGGCCACCACACCTAGCCTCTGTCACGCTGCTGAGGAGCGTGTACTCCAAAGAAGACACTCCACTGACATCGATCTAATGCCTGTCCTGGAGAGTTTCACTCCAGGAGCTAATAGCAAGAGCTTCCTAATTAATCTTTAATAGTGGGAAGAGCTGTCTGGTCCTATTCCCATTAGGGTTTGGAACACAACAATGGATCTTCTAGTCTCCTGGGGCTAGATCCACAAACAGGAATTAGATGTTGAAGTGCCTAACTCCTAGGCACCCAGCTGCCCAGTGGAATTTGCAGCCCAAGTTAGGTGCCCAAGCTCCCTATGAATTGCATGGGGAGAATTAGTTGCCTAAGAAAGGGAGACCAGCAACGGAGTGGGGAGCTGCCTGTAGGAAATGTGGAGGAAAGGGATGGGGCAGGACTTAGGTGTCTAATGCTAGGCAAAGGGAGGCACCTTCCTTCACTCAGGGTTCGCAGTCATGAGTCCTCTCTTGGAGTTAGGTGCCTCAAACAGGTCAGCCTTCCTCACCACTCCTTAGAGGTAGAGCCACTATCCTTGTGGTTAAGGCACTCTCCTGGAATGCAGAAGATCCATTTTCAAATCCCCTATTCTGCCTGATTTGGAGCAGGGACCTGAATCAAAGTCTCCCAGCTCCCAGGAGAGTGCTCTGAGAAAAAGCATTTGATTTATCCATGGATTTTTGTTTCTTATTTTAAGTACAATTGGATAGTCTAAATTATCTGAATTATGACTGTGAAATGATAAATGGAAACAATAAAAGCATTTCCTTGTCGTAATTCAGGTCTCTGTGGATTAGAAAAAAGTCACACTCAATTATCACCCCTTTTAGTCTCTCACTTAAAAGTCTCATCAAAGCAAATTGAATTTCAGCAAAGTTTGAGACCCTGACAGGTAACGACGCGTGATAACAGTATTATTGTTCATTATGATCTATGTGGAGATAGCATGAGGAGATCTCAACCGGGTCAAGACCCCCATTGTGCTAGGCAGTGTATGGCCATATAGTCATTAACAGTCACTGCCCAAAGAGCTGAGAAGAGCCATTTCAGTGTCTTATCAGTTCAACTATTTTAAAAGAAAAGGCTATGTGCTGACTAATTTATTATTAAACAACTGTATATTTGAGTACAATATCCAAGAAAAAACAACCCAACATTTATTTTGGTTACAGAGATTTAGATTTTCACTTTATGATTTGTGCTAAATACCAGATCTTTGACTTGTTTCTCCTCTGTAGCATGCAGGTCCAGAGTAGCTATAGGAACTAGCAACACATCATTTCAATGTTATAATTTTCATCCTCTAGTGGCTGGTTTGTTCTGCTACTTGCTTTACACATTGTGAAAAAGTTTATTTTTGCATATTATTATTATTTATTTGCATTGTGGCAGTGCCTACTGCATAACAAAAAGCCTGCTTGTCAGCACAGCTAAGCACCCACAAATCCAACTGAAGTCAATGGAAGCTGCGGGTGCCCAGCACCTTTCAGTATAAGGCTTCTTTAGTTGGGTGCCTAAATGTAGATTTAGGGGCCTAACTTTAGACAACCAGGTTTGAAAATTTGGGATGGCATTTCCAAAAGGGCCTAAAGTCAATAAGTGGGGGGAAGGGGCTATCTCCCGTAAACACCTTTGAACGTTAGACCTTGGTCCTCATCTCTTTGCACGGGAGTCTGAAAAGTTCCTTTTGTAGGATTCAAGTGAAAACAAGAGTTTGAACAGGTTCTTACATCATGCTATCCGGCTGCCTTTCAAACGTGACAAGGGATGTGTTTTTCTGAAGTTCGGAACAATCTTCCCTTGGAAGATATATAAATATTGTTACAATATTTTTCTTTTAGAAGTTCAATGGTGACCTTGACCCAAACATTGTTTTTCAGTTCATTGGTTACACAATCTACCTGCTGATGGTGACTAAGCAGGATGTTGGATGGAGACGTGCAAAATACCACAAAGACTCTATAGAAGTGGGTTACTTGAAAACAAATGCCATAGATTGACTTCAGTTTGAGCCTAGGACACTGATATTGCTTCCACTGAAGGCAATGGCAAAATTGCCACTCACATCAAAGGTGCAAGAACTAGTAGTACTCCTGTTGGGTGCAAATCTAGAGCACTATTATATAGAGATAATTGTAAAGAGACAGGTTAAAATATATTTTTTGAAATAGCTTCATGGTAAAGAAATAATTTGCCATATTTCATCTAGCTTCTCTCTTTAATCATTCACTTAATGCATTAATGGCTATTTGAAAAAAAAAACTTAATGGTAATTGATTATTTCCTCTGAAGTCACAGTACAATTTCATAGCCAATAAAAACAAAACAAAAAAAAATACTCTGTAGCAAATTACCAGCAGCACAGTGTGGTACTGTTAAGTACAGTATTACTGAACTGTGTTCCGGTATATACAGTTACATAGGACCATAGAACCAGATCATGCCCCCTGAAATCCATACATGGACGAGCCATTCCATGCATAAATGGGGTTCATGTGCCTCATGGCACCCCCCTCTCTGCCTCCCTCCATAGATCCAGGGCCGGCTCTACGTATTTTGCCGCCCCAAGCAAAAAAAATTTTGGCTGCCCCCCGTCCCAGCCCTGGGCTCCTCGCCGCACCCCCCTGCTGCCCCAACCCTGAGCTCTCACCCCCCCCACCCACATCTCCCTGCCGCCCCAGCTCTGGGCTCCCCCCTACCCCCACACCATTGCCCCCCACACACACCTCCTGCCGCCCCAGCCCTGGGCTCTCTCCCCTCCTCACCCCCCACCCCCACCTGCACCCTCCTTCCGCCGCAGCCCTGGGTCACTGGTAACTCGCTCCCCGGGCAGGTCATTCAGCAGGAATTTTAGATGTGCACAGAACACAGACAGGACTGGTTCCCGCATGGTTACAGAACTGCAGTAAAGTGGAACAATTTTCAGCTTGTGTGATTGGAGGATATCTGGATGCATATTATAAGACTGTCCTACATAAATGAGGAAAAGTTGAGGTGCTTTATTATTCTTTTGTTCCACTCTCTCTTTCTATGGGGGATTTGCCAATGCAATATCACTGTCTTCCTTTTAAACAAACAAACAAACAAAAGGCAATGGCTATTGAAAATAGCAATTCCAGTCCTAATAACCACTGGGAAGCATTTCTTGCTCAATTTTATCCTACTTTTTCTACAGCAAGTTACAGTGGATCAGTATATTTGATTTGGGAGAAATGAAGTAACAGGTGCCCAAACTGAGCTTGAGCACTCCTGAATTTTGAGGTGTTCAAATCTGGAAGGCAGGTGCTGGGGGGGGAGGGGGGGCTGTGGCTCCGCAGGGGAGCACGGCAGCTGCGCAAAGCCAGACACGCTGGTCTGAGTGGCATGGTAAGGGGACTGGGGGGTTGGAGAAGGGGTTGGGGGTTCCGGGCGGGCAGTCAAGGGACAGGGAGCAGGGCGGGCTGGATGGGGTGGAGGTTCGGGGGGGCAGTCGGGGCAGGGAGAAGGGTGGGGTAGATGGGTCAGGGGTGCGGGGGGGGGCCCTGGAGGGGGTGATCAGGGGACAGGGAGCAGGGGGGTTGGATGGGTTGGGGTTTCTGTGGGGGGCAGTCGGAGGGAGTGGATGGGGGCAGGGTGGGGCTACCCTCCCTCCCCATGGAGTGTCCTATTTTTTGAATGTTAAAACATGGAATCCCTACTCACAGTGCAGCTCTCCATTCAAAGCAGGCTGCAGCATGAGGTCTCAGCTTCCTCACTCCCTCCCCTTCTTTCCTGTTGGTAGTGGCCAGGGGAATGCTGGGAAATGTAGTTCTTTCCCTGCTCCAGGGCTGGCTCTATAGGCAGGGAGCTAACCAAGAAACTACAGCTCCCAGGGCCCCCTGTTGGTTCTCAGCTCCCATGCTGGATCCCTGCCGCCCCTGCAAATGGGCTGCCCCAAGCACGTGCTTGCTTTGCTGGTGCCTAGAGCCGCCCCTGCGGGGGACCCAACTATTATACCCCACATCTTGCTTCTTCAAAATTGG
>NW_020664530.1:8883105-8891100 GCF_002925995.2 Terrapene triunguis
AAGCTCCTCAACATTATTCCCTGTGGTTTTATTTTTATTTATTATGATGTTGCAAAATGTGATCAAAATCTTGAAACTTGAAAAATGTTGGCCAGCTCTTGTAGTCTCCCATATAACAAGAGAAGAAGCTGATAAAACAGAAGCTACAGGGTAACATTTTCAAAAGTGACTAGGGACCAGCTCAGGGGACTGAGGCTCAGCCGATCAAATCCTAACTTTTAGACACCCTGCAGCATAATGGAATGCACAGCCCAGAGTGAACGGCCCAGGCACCTCATACAACACATTGGGAGAGTTAGGTGCCTAAAAAAGGATTCACAGAAGCCAGCAAGCTGAACGGGTGTGACCTAAGCTAGTCAGTATTAAATGCTGAGAAGAGGGATAGAGAGTAGGGCTTAGACCTGATGTGCTTGGCTGATGGGCCAGAGACTGGGGCCTTCTTCCACTTAGGATTCTCAGCCACAAACCCTCTTATGGAGTTAGGCACCTAAGCCCGGTCAGCTGCTTAGATAGCCCTTGACCTAGCAGCCAAAACCATGTCTCTGTCTCCTGCTCGATACCGCTCTCATGCTCACCTTATGTTTCCCTGTGCCCGTGTGTGTTGTTTGTACAAGACCTGTGCTGCCCCCCACATCCTATTGATGCACCACAGGGCTGGGACCCCCCACAGCATATTGGTGGCCTGAATCCAGCCCTCCTAATGTGGGGTTTGACAGCTATCAGGTCTTAGGCATACTCTGAATTTGCCTCTGGGGGGATTGGGTCCTGCTGGCACATAGGCATTCCTCTGCCTCCTTGGAGAATTCCACTTCAGGGCCTCTAAGGCTTTGGCTTGAGTGACAGCTCAGAGTTGCTCATTAGCTATTGGGCAGCATCAGTGCTTCGGTGGCTTTGTGAATGCCAACCAGTGGAAATTAACTGCCTTTGGGACTTTGGCACCTATGGCAGCTAATGGCAGCAGCTAAGCAGTCGTTTTGAAAATGTCAGTGACACCTAAATGGAGGACTTAGGTGCCTACAGCAGCAGATAGGAACCTAAATACCTTTGAGGAGCTGGGCATAAGTTGTTTTTCAAAATCCCACCCACTGACTGTCACAGAGCTACAAGGCTAACTGACTGAAAGAAAGACAAGAGAGTAAGCCAAATTCACCCCATACACAGCTGCAAATCCACTGAAGTCAACAGAGTTGTGCCTATTTATGCAAGCAGCAAATTGGGCTTTTTCTCTGTTCAATCCAATAAAGTAGCTGAGTGACCTAAAATCAGTCTCAACAGAAAAAACGTTTTTGATTACTCTCAGAAGCACCCCGTCTCTTCTCTCTCGTCATACTTTCTTTAACTGCCACTATCTTTTCATCTCTCCCTATTCCCCGTACTCGCCTCCTGCCCCATCCTGGCTCTCTACTTCTTCCAGCTCCTCTTCTACAAGGTCTTTGCTTTTGTCTATTCACTTTCTTGCAGTCCTGTCTCTTTAAATTGCTTATGTGCCGCTTACCCACTGGCTGCTGCCTTGGGACATCTAAATGATGCAAGAAAAACATGGCAGCTGCAAAAGTAGAAAAGAACTTGCACATGACCTTGAGAGAGACGTGAATGTGTATCCCCCTGAAAAAGGATGACACAACTCCCTGGAATGGGGAAGGGGGGGTCACATGAGTTCAGATACAGTAAGTTGGGAACAAATAAACTAAGGATTGAGCAATATTGCTATCAAAATTCCCTAGGAAAACAAAATAGTTCAGGATCACCTCACATGAAGGTTGAGACTTATTTAAACATTCAAACTGATGCATCTTTTGCCAGGAAAAAGTACAAAACATAGATAAAGTAGGCTTAGATGTGTAATTACCAGCTAATAGATCATTGATCAATTGACTGCATGATCAAATTGGCAAGTAGGTCAAACAGAATGTTCCTCACAAGTAACTATGCAGGGAGACTAGTGCGTAGCAAATGTTTGACTGTCTTTAAAAAGGAGTCTCACAAAACTAGAAAAATAGGCAATATGGTGACTGCTGATTTCATTGGTGCCAAATGGGAGGTAAAGCACAAAAGGAGGAATAATTTGAACTCCTAAACCTGATTGGGAGCTATTCATCATCTATTCAACTGTGACTGTCCAAAAAAAACAAAAAACAAATAAGGGCTTGAGTGACACTTAATGAAGCTCAATGAAATCCTCAGCTGAATGTGCATGGATGATCCAAAAAAACAAAGAAAAAGTTAGGCTGCATAAAGAATGGAATAAAAAATGATGCCACAAATGTTACGATGCCATTATATAAATCAGGAGTATGGCCTGACCTGGAATACTGTGGCCAATTCTGGCCACCCTATAGCTAAAAAAGATGTCACTGAATGAGAGGAGATTCAGGGAGAGGTGGCAAAAAAACCCCAAAACAAACAAACAAACAAACAAAAAACAGAAGAAAGACAAAATGTGAGGTGAAAATGAAAAGAATGAAACTGCTTAGTTTCAAGAGGACATGATAGAGGTATAGAAAATAATGAATGATTAGAAAAAAAGATAAATCAGACACTCTTGTGTCTTATAATACAAGAACAAGGAGACACTCAATGAAATTGAAAGACGTTTTTAAATGTCAGTTTTAAAACTGATATAATACTGTTTGTACAGTGCATAATTAATGTGTGGACCTCAGTGTCACTAGATATCATCGAGGCCAAGGGATTTGTAAGATTCAGAAAAAGATTAGTCATTTATATTATGGAACGAGAATATCTACAGTTAAATTAAATAGGTTTAAAACATTTGTTTTTATAAACTCATACTTCAGGCCATAAAACCGCCACTAACTGGTCACTAGGGGCCAGATTTAGCACCTAGCAGCAGAGCCACAAAGGGACTTAACGGCCTAACAGTTATTTGTATGAAATACTTACAATAGTCATTGGTCCAGAGAGAACATGAGAATGACACTAGTGCCTAGTGGTTAGGGGCACTCACCTGGGAGACCCATATTCCAGTCCCACCTCCATGAATACTCAAGTAATTCATGCAAGGCTCTCCTTTGTGAATTTGCTTTTGAAAATCCTACTAGGTGCCTGTCTTCATCATTAGGTGCTTAAGTACCATTGAAAAGCTGGCCCTAAATCACTGATTTTAGGTCACTAAAATCTTGTTATTTTCCTGTACCAAAGGTTACATGTCATGGTTCAGTCACAGAGGAGAAAGAGTGCTCATTTACTGAAAGCAGTCAAATAACTGTTTGTAAAAGAGGGCACTCTGCTTTCATCTTTAGCGAAGTAGCTCAACAATCTAATCTTGGCCTTCTGTTTTGTTTCATTATACATTAATGGTATTGATTCTTTTTTTATCCAGTAACTCTATGTGATCTCTGTGCCTGATGGCTCAGATTATTTATACGGGAGGGCAGGCAAATATTCGTGTGACATTTAGACTGGGTTCCAGTGTGATTTTGATATATTAACAGATTGCGTTAACCCCTGCAAGTCTGAGTGCTTCCCTATCCCACGCAAATGTGTCATGGTGTTAGAGCTTAAGATGGTAAACAGGAATAATTAATTTTGATCTACTAGACAAAGCTCAGGGTCCAGATTCCGATCTTAATAAAACTGAGCTAATGAGACAGAAGACTGTGAATCTGAAAATACATCATGCAAAAATTCTAGTCCCCTGTGCACAGCCTGAGTAAATGGGCTTTGTTCAAAGGATCTCCATGGAACCCAGAGGAAATGGACTTCTCTCTCGCCTATGCCCTGGAGTTGTAATAGTAGCTGCTATCTCTGCAATCTCACGAAATGATTTGGCTGCACTAGAAGGTATCCAGAGACAGGTGACAAAAGTGATCAAAGGCACAGATAGATTTCTGTCCGAGAAGAGGCTGAGAAAATTGCGGTCTGGTTAGTTTAGCAAGAAGATGGATCTGAAGGGATATACCAGAATTAAATGCACAAAATAATAAACCGTGTAGGGAAGATAAATCCTGCACTCCTAGTTACCATTTCTCCTAATACAAGAACATGATGGTCAATGGCATTGAAAGACAACACCTTTAAAACTGTAAGGAAACAAACACATAATCAGCCTGTAGGACTCACTGCCAAAAGGTATCACTGAGACAAAGCTTTTAGCAACATTCAGAAAAGGGCCTGAGGGAGTTAGGGGCTCAAATAGGGTGACCAGATGTCCCAATTTTATAGGGACAGTCCCAATTTTGGGGTCTTTTTCTTATATAGGCTCCTATCACCCCCTACTCCCTGTCCCGATTTTTCACATTTTCTGTCTGGTCACCCTATGCTCAAATCCCATTGAAGTCATGTACCTCCCTTAGGCTCCTTTGAAAATCCCAGCCTTATATGGTGAATGAGACCATCCACACTTGCATTCAATGCATACAAGCTAGACAGGGTGGGTGAGGTAATAACGTTTATTGGACCAGCTTCTGTTGGTGACAGAGACAAGCTTTCACGCTTACGCAGAGCTCTTCTTCAGGTCTCCAAGAAGTCATTCTGACATACTGCAGAGCAGCATAAATTAACTATGAACTGATGGGGCTTGGAAGAAACTTTTCCTATGGGCAGGAAGCTGTCCATTACAGTGATTCTTGCACCTTCTTTTACAGCATTAAGTGCTGTCCACAGTCTGAGCCAGGACATCAGATCACACAGAGCACTGATCTGATTTGGAGGGCAGTTCCTGTGCTCCTAATCACCCTACTGTACATGGGACAGTAAAGCAATGCAGCAAAGGAGATGCTCAAGTCATTCTATAGCCTATCCTCACCATGCCAACATGGAGAGATGCACTGTACTGCCTCATGATGCACCAGGATGTCGAGACTTCCCATATCGTTTCTATATGTCTTTCCCCCAGCGCGGACCGGGGGGGCCTTCCACAACATTGGCAGCATCTGGCCCACAGTACGGACTCTGACTTTATTTTAAGTTAAACAATTCTCCTTCTGTTACTATTCAAAGCCATAATTTGAAGGAGATGCTTTAATGTGTGTGTTTGAAAGAGCGACTGTGTTTAAATTGTGAAAATAACTCAGGGATGAATGTGTTTGTTTGACCAGCATAGAATTTCAAACTTAAAAAAAAAATGCAGCACTGGCAAAGGGCTTTGGAATGACAGTCCATGAGGCTCAAGGCCACTTTCTATGTACTCAATATTTACTACCCAGGTGGCAACAGCCAAGCTACTCTACACTACCTAGTCCATGTGCCTCTGCCCTGACAGATAACAGTGCCCCTAGGTAGAGAGGCAGGCCCGCCAACGGAGAGGGTTAATTGCCCAGGGCCCCAGCAATTTAAAAGGGCCCAGGCGGATGGATAAAAATTAAGAATAAAAAAAAAGAAATCCAGTTTCCTGCTGCTGCTGCTCTGTACTGAGCGCCGCCCCTCAATGTGACAGGAACAGTTTGCCAGAGTGCTGCCTGCTGGGCTGGCAGTCTGGCAGAGCATCAGCAACAGCAGCCTGGGGAACTGCAGAGCTTGCTGCCTCCTCTGGCTGCTCGGGAGCCGCTGTGCCTGCCGTGCTGGCTCTCTGGCTGAGGCATAGGGGCCGACTCCCTGAGCACCCACAGAGAAAAATTAGTGGGTACTCAGCACCCACTGGCAGCCAAGCTCCCACCGCTCCCCAGCGCCTCTCCCCCGCCAGCGGCCCCGCTGATCACTCCTCCCCCTCCCTCCCAGCGCCTTCTACCCGCCGCGAACAGCTGTTTCGCAACATACAGATTGGCTATGGGAATGAGGGGGAGGAGCAGGGACGGGTGCGCTCAAGGGAGGGGGCGGAAAGAGGTGGGGAAGAGGCGGGGTGGGGGCAGAGCAGGGGCAGGAAGAGGTGGGACAGGGTGGGGGCTTGGAGGAAGGGATGGAGTGGGGGCGGGGCAGGAGCAGAGCAGGGGCAGGAAGAGGCGGGGCAGGGGCTTGGGGAAGGGGTGGAATGGGGGCGGGACCTGGGCGGAGTGGGGAGTCGAGCACCCCCCGGATAGAAGGGAAGTCGGTGCCTATGGGCTGCAGGGCTGAGGACAGAGAGACCTTAAAGAGGAACACGCTCCCTCTGTGCTACCAGATTTCATTCCCAAGCAGGCAGCTCCTCGCCAAACACAAGCCAGAAAGTTCACCCACCCAACTGAGCTGCCCTAAGTTTGCCTAGAGGCAGCTTAGGCTAGCCCCCGCTTTGCAGCCTGGCTGACGAGCCGCTATCAGGAGCGCAAGATGAGGGGCCACCTCCATCGCTCAGCCAGGGAATGAGGCATTCACCCCTGGCCTCTGCCTTCATCCCTGGCCGCCTCCTTGGAGATCTCCCAGTAGATATGGCACACCATAGCTGCCGTCTCCTCATTGCTTTGGGTTTTGATGTCCCAGAGCACCAGCAGCACAATTATTGTATTGTGTATTTTAACTTTTTTGGTCATATTCAGTTACACCTTGTATATCAGTTTTTTCCCCCTTGTCTTTAGTTTACACATGGATCACGATTAAGTGTTTAATTAGCCTACTTGATACTTCAGGTGTTTTCTTACTTTGTGTGTCTTTATATTATATTATATTATATTATATTATATTATATTATATTATTAATTTCATTCCATAATGTATTTATTTAATTTAAATATATAATTCAAAATAACAAATTCTACATCTTATATTTAGTCTCACAATTTGTTTAATACTAGGGAAAAAAAGTTAACTAGATCAAGCAATGCCGCAACTTACACATAGTGGGTTCTAATGTGTTAGCAATAGGATAAAACATAGTGTCGTAAACCTCAGCTATCCCTTTCTGGGGGAGCCATTGGCTCAGGGCCAGTGCTACCATTAAGGCAAACTAGGCGGTTGCCTAGGGCGCCAAGATTTGGGGGCGCCAAAAAGCGGTGCTCCCAATTTTTTTTTTTACAGCATTCCTGGGCTGGGCTACCGGCGCGCTGACACGTGCGGCTCAGACTCCCTCTCCCAGCACAGCGACCGCTCCACTGAGGTCTGATACCCAGACCTCAATCAGCTGTTTGGCGCCGCAAGCCTGGGAGGGGAGGAGAATTAGAGTGAGGGGCGGCGTACTCGGGAAGGAGGCAGAGCAGAGGTGAGCTGGGGTGGGGAGCTGCCGCATGGCTCCCTGGGGGGAGGGAGCTGCCGCAGGGCTGGGGGGAGGGGGGCGCAAGGTGGAAGTTTCGCCTCGGGCGTGAAACTTCCTTGCACTGGCCCTACATTGGCTGTTCTGCCCTGGGACTCGGAATTGCTGTCGGCAGGCCTGGAGGGTAGCTTAGGCTTTGTCTACACTGGACTTTCATCGGTAAAACTTTTATTGTTCAGAGGTGTTAAAAAACACACCCCGAACGACAAAAGTTTTACCGATGAAAAGCGCTGGTTTGAACAGCTCTTTGTCAGCGGGAGAGCTCTTCTGCCAACAAAGCTACCGCCTCTCGTTGGGGATGGAATTTTTTTGTCAGCAGGAGAGCTTTCTCCTGCTGACAAAGAGCGGCTACACTCCGCACCTTTTAGCGGCACGGGTGTGTGGCTAAGAGGTGCATAGTGTAGCCGTCGCCTTAGTTTCTATTAGGCTGCTAACAATTGTGCTAGTTGTGATGATTTGTTTATGATCTGGATACTTGTTCACCGGGAACGCCACATGAGGCTAGAAAATCATTTCATACTAAGGCAGTGATACCCAGACCTCAATTACTCAGGAGCCAAATTAGCCATCAATATTACCTAAAAGAGCCACAGCAGTGTGAATTAACTGTTTCCTTTACTATAGTACTATAAATTCATAGTTAAACAGTATGGCAGGGGAAATGTTTAGTATATTATTCTCATAGCAAATAAATTAATAACTTAGTGCAAGTTGATAACTTAATTGGTTAATAACATAGTAAAATCATCCTGATCGGTTAATAAATAAATCACACAATGTTTTAATAGCATGTGCTGCAAAGGGCCACAGGAGAGGCATTAAAGAGCCACTTGCGGCTCGCGAACCACAGTCTAAGGCTAGGTCTACACTGCAGC
>NW_020664530.1:8891110-8906507 GCF_002925995.2 Terrapene triunguis
GGTCGGCTTACCTGGCGGTGAGGACGGGGGAAAGTCGACCGCTGCCGCGCTGCCGCCAACTCCGCTGCCGCCTCTTGCCGAGGTGGATTTCCGGAGTCGACGGCAGAGCGATCAGGGATCGATTTTACCGCGTCTTCACTAGACGCGGTAAGTCGATCCCCGATAGACCGATTGCTACCCGCCGGATCGGCGGGTAGTGAAGACATACCCTAAGTATCACTGCACTAAGGGATCTAAGCCAGCTAGCAGAAAACTTTCAGTCACTACCAACCTCAGGATGTATTTGAACTGAGATCCTGGAGGCAAAAAGCGTACCTCCTTGACTCACATGAACTGTGAAGCAGGGCATCATATTTTGCAGCCAGCCCAGACTTTCAGTGGTATTTAGGTGCCTAATTCCCATTGATTTGTATGACTGCTAGGCACTTAACTAGCTTTGAGGATTTGGACCTCTGTCATTGTGTTTCATCAAAGGTCTGGAAATTTTGGTTTAAGAAATAAAAATAAATAGATGCGTCATTCCTTCCCATTTAAATGCTCTCCCATAGGGGCTCACATGTACACTCTATTCTAGTCTGTATAGGTTTTTATACCACGCTCGCCACTAGGAGTAGCTGAGTGCATACCAGTAGTGCATTGCAAGATGTGACTACACACCTGTCATGTGGTGTTTGTTCCCTCATCTTCTCCCTAAGGGAAGAGGCATGTGCAGTGGAGCGTTTTGTTTTGGTAGGTTTTTTTTTTTTAAATTAACCTTTGCTTTGTGTTTTTGTTAAAGAAGGAAAGGTCAAAGAAATATGCCTTGCACTTGGAGCAGAAGGTGGGGAGCTTTGTGATGATCCTTAGTTCCTGGAGGGAGTTCATGCCGCAGTTTCGACCAGCCCCAAAGAAAGTTTTCTTTTCCACACAGATGAGCTCTACTCTCATTGTTGAGAGTTTCTTTGTGCCAGAGGAGGGTAGAAAAGGCAGTGTCATGATATGTTCCCATTTTGTGATTGGAAATGGTCTGCCTACACAAATTACTCTTATTATAGGGCCCTGCTGATGTATGTACCCCTGTAACTGAAAGGGGATATCATTCAGTTTTCTGTTCACTGCAATTTTAAATAAATGCCTGCAGCAGGAGTAGTGGCTCAGGCAACTGCCATTCTATGTTCCAGAATAGATGAAGATTGTTATGTTGCCAGATAAGCTGGGGGATGCTTAAAGGATATGTCAGTTGTCAAACAGGGGGCATAAGTGTCATCTTATATTTAGATTTTAAGATCTTTGGGACAGAGATTGTCTCTTTGTATTGGGTTTTACATCCCCCTGAGCCATGAGTAGGGACACTAGATGCTACCAGAGCAAAAATAAATAATAATAATAATTAGTTTTTGAACCTTAAGCCCCACCCTGGAATGTTCCAAGTCACAAAGGATTGAAGAGAAGCCTTTCTGCATTTATGAAAGGTACAGGTTGGGCTTGGGAGACAAAAACAGAGTGGAAGGCTTCCATCTTGCCCTCCCTTTCTTTGGCATGTCCCTTGCTGCACTGTGCAGCCATAACTTGGCACATGGGATGTCATCATTGTCAATGGATTCATTTATTGATGTACAGTACATAGTAAATTAGTAGTGAATTATTGTGGTTAATTCAATTTTGAGTAAAGGACACACTGGACATTAAAGTTCACCTTCTATGAGGATTCCTGCGGAAAGTGAAAAGCAAGTGTTTGTTAAAAAAAAAAGTAAAACATAGAATGTCTCCTCTTTAAATGTGCAAGTACTCTGTTTTTTGCACACACCTGCCACTTTCTGAATTAGATGGGAAAGGGACAGGCAGGACCATTGTTGTGTGGCCTAGGAGTTGTGTTTGCCCCATTTTGTGGTCAGTAAGTGGCATTTTCAAAAGAGCCTAAGAGCCAGATTTTTAATGGTATTTAGGCACCTAACTTCCATTGAGCATCTGGGCCAAAGTGACTTAGGAGTAGGGTTACCAATTTTCTAATTGCACAAAACTGAACATTCCTGCTCTGTCCCCTGCCCCAGCCCTGCCCCGAGGCCCTGCCCCTTCCCTGAGGCCCCTCTCCTGGTCACGCCATTTCCCCTCCCTCCATCGCTCGCTCTCCCCCATCCTTACTCACTTTCTCCAGGCTGGGGTAGAGGCTTGGGGTGCCATAGGGGATGAGGGGGCGTGTGGGCTCCAGGGTGGAGCCAGAAATGAGGGGTTCAAAGTGTGGGAGGGGGCTCCAGGCTGGGGCAGGGGGTTGGGGTGTGGGAGGGGATGAGGGCTTTGTCTGGGGGGTGCGGGCTCTGGGGTGAGGCTGGGAATAAGGGGGGATAAAGGGTTTGGGATGCAGGAGGGGGCTCTGGGCTGGGGCTGAGGGGTTCTGAGTGCGGGAGGGGGTGTGGGCTCCAGCTGGGGGTGTGGGCTATGGGGTGGGGCCTGAGGTTAGGGGTTTGAGGTGCAGGAGGAGGCTCAGGGCTGGGGCAGGGGGTTGGGGTGCCGGAGGGGGTTCTGGATTGCGGGCTGGGGCTGAGGGGTTTGGAGTGTGGGAGGGACTTCCGGGGTGGGACAGGGGGTTGGGGATAGGAGGGGGTGAGGGATACGGCTGGGGGTGCAGGCTCTGGGGTGAGGACAGGGATGAGGGGTTTGGGGTGCAGGAGGGGGCGCCGGGCTGGGGCTGAGGGGTTTGGAGTGCGGGAGGGGGCTCAGGGCTGGGGCAGGGGGTTGGGGTGCAGGAGAGGGTGAGGGATGCAGGGAGGCCGGCTCCAGGCGGCGCTTACCTCAGGCAGCTCCCAGGAAGTGGCTGGCATGTCCCTCTGGCTCCTAGGCAAAGTGGGGGCAGTGGGCTCTGCATGCTGCCTGCAGGCGCTGCCCCCACATTTACTGGCCAATGGGAGCTGTGGGGGTGGCGCTCAGGGTGGGGGCAGTGTGCAGAGTCCCCCTAGCTGCCCCCGTGCCTAGGAGCCGGATATACCAGCTGCTTCCGGGAGCCACACGGAGCCAGGCAAGCAGGGAGCATGCTTTAGCCCCACTGAGCCACCCTCCAGACTTTTAACTGCCAGATCAGCAGTGCTGACTGGAGCCGCCAGGGTCCCTTTTCGACTGGACGTTCTGGTCGAAAACAGATGCCTGGAAACCCTACTTGGGAGTATAAGTCTTACTGACTTTCCATACGGGTTGTGCTCTCAACTTACTGAGGTGCTTTTGAAAATCCCACAGCTGCTCACAAATATTCTAGCAAACCAATTTACTTGCTGGAAAGTAAATGGAAACAGCAAATTTTAAGCAAGTGCTAGAAAATATTTGTGAAAAGCAAATTTTGAACACATAAACTTGAGTATTTGCTCTGATTCATATGCCTGGTTTACACACCACAGTTAGGTCAACCTAAGGCAGCTTATACTGACTTAATTATGTCAGTGTCCATACTACAGTCTTGTCCTGCCGATGTAAATGCCATACTACACTGACATAACTCCATCTCCACAAGAGGCGTAGGGCTTACGTCAGTGTAGTTAGGGCAGTGGGTCTCAAACTTTTTTACTGGCAACCCCTTTCACATAGCAAGCCTCTGAGTGCGACCCCCCCTAATAAATTAAACACACTTTTTAATATATTTAACATATTATAAATGCTGGAGGCAAGTGGGGTTTAGGGTGGAGGCTGACAGCTCGCGACCCGCCATGTAATGACCTCACGACCCCCTGAGGGGTCCTGACCCCCCAGTTTGAGAACCCCTGAGTTAGGGAGACCCAGTGCTTGTGTAGACACTGTGTTACTTACATTGGCTGTTATCTCTGTTGTAAATCTCATGGCTCTAGTGGATCTGTGAAATTGACAAGAAAGCTGGCACCTAGAGCTCAGCTACCCCCTGCTCCCCTGGAGAGCTGGGTGGCTGGACCCCACTCCCAGCTGGGAGCTAGGGTAAGAATGGACCCCACTCCAGGCGGGGAACAGAGATGCAAAAAGTGCACTCCCAGCGGGGAACAGGGAGCGGAGGGAGGGGAAAGGCAGACCACCGGGAACCAGGGAGCCTGTGGGGCAGCTGAGCCAATGTGACTTAGAGTTCCTGGGAGGGAATTGCTAGCATAGCTGAGAGACCAGGCTCTCTGCTCCCCACACTGCCCCTCTTAGGTCGGTGAGGACACACACCTGGTGAGGACACACACCACCAACCCAAGGTGGGTTGTGTGTACATGAATCACCGCAGTAATTACTGTGGTGGCTGTAAACTGACCTAATATAGGTTGACTTAAGTGTTTAGTGTAAACATACCGTAAGAGTTACACTTATCCATTCTGAGTACAGAAATAACACCATGTGACCTGTGTATCCAATCAAAATGAACCAACAATAGATGTAATTTCAGACACTTGTAAGAAACTGCTTGTGAGCAATCTACAGACCAACAATTATTCCTAGAAATTATTTGATAAATAAATTTGAATAATGAATACATTTGAGAAAAATCATAAACTCAAACAAGTTTCTCAAAGAGAATAAAGGGCTAAGTTGGTTGAATACATTATTTGCTGCTCTCTAGTGTGCAAGGACCAGTTTGGATATTAAACTTAGAACTCAGGATCAGTATCGCACGTAGAGGGAAATTATAACAATGATTCTACTGCCTGGGGAACGGCCAGCAGAAATGGCAGGACTTTATTTTACAAGACTACTGAATTTCTGCTGAATAGGGGAAAAGGATTTGCAATGATCACCTCCATGTTTCCGTACACTGAGAGAAGGTTCACATAACACTTATGTGATATGATCCCTCAAGGAGCACCTTAATCGTATCTTTCTTTAAAAAAAAGCAACTTATTTTAACATACAAAATGAGGTCACTGAATGAAATAACAGAGAGACTGGTGAGTGCATACGAGTACACAGAGACTATGATGCATGTGCTGTTCCATGATGAATAGCTCAGATAAGATGACACTAGTAAGAACACCTAAAAATTACTGTCAACAGTTTTCAGTAAACACAATTTTACCCGGTGAACACTTTTTTTTATCCTATGACTCTTATCTGCACTGTTTGTGTTCTTTAAAGCTATGTCAAGGTCAGGGATGTGGGTTGGGTTGGGAAGTTGTAGTATTACATCAAACAGAGCATACATAAACAGCTGCACTAGCATCACTTCATTGATTACGGCTGTCTTAGGTAGTTCTGTTCTGTTCTAAAGTAAGTAAACTGCTTACATAGTAAAAGATAGCTAGAGCCTGATTCCCCACCATCTTGACCTTGGGGCAGTCATTTAAACCCATGCAACATCTGGTTTAGCAGATTTTTACCCTCTCTGTGCAGAGGTGTAAATAACCACAGAAGATGGAAAGCAGTGGAGAAGCAGGACTGTAACTTGATGTGCACCAGCAACTGTAGAAAAAAAAAATCCTCAGGATACTGTATAATTCATGATTTTGTTTGCTCATAATTAGAGGTGAGTCTGAACAAATCCCAGAGCCACATACCCCCAACTAATAGAAAAAATTCTGATCTGGCTCAGGTATTTGCAGCTGTCTCTTAACATAATGAACCAAAAATAAAACTCCAAGGACCTGAACACCAGGGACCCTGGGAAGAATAAGATTTGAATCAGAATTTGGCAGATCAGACCTATTGTTGGTAATGCTCAACTAGGAGTGGTAACATATGCATTAGCATTTTCTTCCTTTAAACCATCCACTTAATAATGTAGTTAAAAACAAACAAAACATTTTAGAAAGGGTTGCACTTTGTTGTAGTGAAAGTGCTTCACCTCTTTCCATGTCGCCCTTTTGCTTCAAGGAACTTGAGATAGCAATTAGGATTGCTAAAGTACGTGCTACACAGTCATTTGATGTGCAGGAGATTCTTGATGCTGAACAGTCAGTAGTTATACTCAATTCTGTGCAAAATAGTCCACTTCAAAGCAAAAACATATATGATCTTTGGGTCTTTATCATTTCCAGTAACTAGTTTAAGAGAACTTAACAAAATTGTAATTTTCCTCACCCAGCAGACTGCCTGGGGACTCCTTAGCTTCTTTCTGTGCAAGATTTGCAGGTGAAGAAGAATGTATAAGCTCATGAGAAAATAAGCATCAGACTTGGAAAAGACACAAGTGCTGTGCTTTTACCATGGAACTCCTGTGTCAGGGCTTTGGGCCAAATTCTGCTCCTATTTCCACCAATGTAAATCCAGAGTAACTATTTTAATGTCACTGGAGATACTCTGGCTTACAACTTTTGCAAGTGACTAGTGATTTGGAGTGCTTTGATTTTTGGGTACGCAACTGAAAACACCTAAAGGAACCAGATTTTCAGAGGGTCAGTGCTTAGCATTTTCTGAAAACCAGACCTCATCAAAATATGTCAAGCTGAGTACCTAAGATTACTAGTCACTTTTGAAAATGTAGCCCTCCAGCTGTAAATGAGGCATGTCTTCAGCTTGAAGACAGGACCAAAGGACACAATGCAAAACAATTCACAGTACAATGCATCTTTATTTCACTTTCTTTCATGCAAAATGTATCCCAAAATGTTTTCAGGAGCAGAGGGGGAGAGGAATTCAGTTTAAAGAACAAAAAGGAAACCATTTCACACTCAGCAGCAGCTGGCTTTACTGAGGAATTTGCTATTTCAAGTCTAGGACATAGTGCAAATGCTATGATACATTTATTTTACTGTGGTACAGCAGTAAAGGTTGATTTCTTTTTCCTTTATTTTAGTGACAACCACTGTATGCAAAAGAGAAAACAAATGTTGTCAGATGAGATTTGAGACGAGATGGGGAGGCAAAGTGGCGGAGAGATGCAGGAAAGATACATTTCTTCTCTATCTGGTTGACAAGCATTGTTTTCCCACAACAGCAAGTGCTCATGGCTGAGATCCCTCCCCCGCCCCCCGTAACTTTCATCAAAGAGCAGCAGAAACTGAGCACATCCACAGGAAACCAGCCCAATCTTGGCTAAACAATCCTTCCAAACAGGTTAATGACATGAGCTCCTACGTGCATGCGTTCAGTAGTTACCGGATCCTGATAGTTTTATTGCCCTCGGGGCCTCTCGCTTGGTATGTCTGTGTCCTCATAACCTACAGCCACATGACGAAAATTAAACAAGGGGGGTTGTGTTTTTTTCCCCTCCTTCATTGCTGTGGAGCTATTAGGTCAGCTTCTTCTGTGTCAAGGGGTTTTCCCCCGCCGCCTCCCCCCCCCTTCCTTTTTATATTTAAATCTTTATTGGGCGTCCAGAAAAAGGAGAGTCTGGTGACAAACAAAAGGAGAAAGAAGGAAAAACAACAGCCCATCACCATCCGTTTCCCCTCTGCTCACTCCCACGCCTGTTTTTCAAGCAGGCTGGGGCAGAGCGGAACAAATAAAAGTATGATTGCAACTTTAAAGAGAAAAATTAATAAAGGGGGGGGGGGGGAGACCTGAAGGGGGCGAGAGAGGCAGGGGATCCGAACTACCAATGACAGGATGCTTCTCCAACCCTCCCGCTCAGATAATAGCTAACCTGGGGTTAAAGATTAACAGGCAGGCAAAGCAGGGTATAAAGGGCCGCGGTTGGGCTCGCCTGTGAATAATCTGCCTCTGCAGCCTGTAGCCACTGGGTGTAGCGGACCTAGCTCCCCGCCACCATGACCGGTAGAAGGGCTCTGATCTGCGGCTGCTGGGTGCTGCTCCTCGGCCCACGCCTCGCCTTCGGGGCCGCCCTCCAGCCGCTGCACTGTGCCCCTTGCACGGAGGAGAAGCTGGCGCTGTGCCCGCCGGTGGCTGCCGGTTGCCTAGAGAGGGCCCATCAGCCGGGCTGTGGCTGCTGCCAGACTTGTGCCCTCCAGATGGGGGAGGCCTGTGGGGTGTACACAGCGCGCTGTGGCCAGGGGCTCAGCTGCCAGGTGCGGCCAGGGGAGCTCAGACCCCTGTATGCCCTGACCCGTGGGCAAGGGGCATGCCTGCCAACAGCAGATGCAGAAGGGATGCGGATGGCAGAGGCTGCAGGTATATCAATACTGTGTCTCCCTACATATACGCCAGGCTTCTTATGGCAGGTGCTATACAGAACTTAAAGCCTCT
The DNA here is from genome assembly GCF_002925995.2 of Terrapene triunguis. Lineage (NCBI taxonomy): Eukaryota > Metazoa > Chordata > Testudines > Emydidae > Terrapene > Terrapene triunguis. The sequence goes on from NW_020664530.1 coordinate 8,899,160, forward strand.
CTACTGTTGATTATACTGTGGGAACAGGGTGCATGGAATAAGCAGTGATAGAAGGAGAGCGAGGGTGCTGGCACAATTTTTACAGTGGGGGTGCTGCTGATGGAAACCATGAATTTGGTGTTTGTTATTTGTAGGGTGCAGCAGCACCCCTAGTTCCAGCACCACTGAAGGAGAGGGGCATTGACAATGATCAGCTATGGTTGAGCTGGTTGGAAAATGTAGAAAAGTTTAAAATTTGGATGCAAAACAGGGTTGGGGGTAGAATCAGCAATTTTTTCTAGACAAAATTTCCCATCGTTTGAGCCACTCTCCCTCAGACACATCCCCTTCCAAGGTTCAGACAAGCTTATAGCAGTATCAAGGTGAGAAGGCAGGACAAGGGAGAAACCAAAACCATAGGTTGTGGAAGAGTCAGAATCAGCTACACCTCATTAGAAAGGGATTCAGAGGAATCTATTGTTTTTTTGTTTGTTTAGTGTTAAAGGGTCAGAAGATCATGAAAAACTTAATTTGAACTGTAACAGATGGTTAGATGGTAGTGGATATAAGATTTTTGCACTGAGGGCAAAACCAGTCACAGTTGCTCAAGTGGCTGAGATGCATTACAAGGAGAAATGCATTTGGATATTATTGCAGAATTTCAGCAATTTTTGTGATTGAAATCCAGGTAAAAAGGGCCAGTAGGTGATTTTACACTCTTGTCCCCCTCAGTTTGCCCAAAATATTATCACAGGAAAAGTACTAATTGATATTTTTTCACTTGTTTTTTACTGTTTAAGACCCTGATCCAATAAGAGACTTAAGTATGTGCCTAACTTTAACCTATGAGTAGTTTCAATGAGTGCTAACAGCCTCTGTTGATTTCCATGGAACTGTTCACGTTCTTAAAGTTAGGTACAGGTACCTTGCTGAATCAGGGCCTGAGTGCTTCATTGTTTGGGGTTGTCCCTGTTTATTTGATCTACTGCATGTTGGCCAGATCTGTTGCCTATCTGGATGAATTATTTTGTTGGCATGTGTTAGCTAGGCCCTGGAACTAACTGAAACATGCCATGAGTACATGGTTGGGGCAATCCCTTCCAAGATTGAAAACTGCACCTCCTTACACTACTGAAGGCTCCAAGTTGATTACAATTTTGATTTGAGTCTCCTCTAGTTTAGCCCACCACCTGCACTGCATAGCATGGTTGGGTGAGATCATTCATTTCTAATAGTTTGCATTCTAAATGGTAACAAAATAATTGGCTCATGAAAGACCCTCTGCTATATTTGTGCTGACACAAATTTATGACGGGTTTATTTTGCTGTGATACACAAGTACAGTTTAATTCCTGTGTGAACTACTAGAACTAACTGACTTTTCTTAGACTCATTTTATTGGTTTACTCAAATAAATGCAGAAGATTACTGTATCATAGATTATTACCCTAATGGTACGTTGTTCTCATATAGACTCTCTGGAACCTGAGGATGCACCTCCAGAAAGTACTGACGTAGCACAGGATCAGCTGTTTAACTATCAACTGACGTTTCCCACTGGCCAGGACAAGTCTGTGCCTTGGAACGCCATCAGTGCTTATGAAAACATGAAAGCAAAGAGAATCACCGAACTAAAGAAATGGAAGGAGCAGGTGGGTTCTCCTACAAGCTTTCAAGTAGCATTTTATTAATAAACTTTTGATTTAGAATTCAGAAAATTCAGAATGAAATTTTAATATGAGCCTAGCAGCTCCATTGACTTCACATTATTTTGTGCAACTGGCCAATAGCCCTTTTCCTTTGGAATATCTTGATCGGGTGCTTAAATGATAGGCAAATTAGAAGTAAATGCAAAAGGTCTCTGTATCACTTAAGCCCCTTGTAAGCCCCTGCACGGAGGTAAATTTTATCCCATGATAAATACCTGATTATGTCATAGCTCTCCAATGCCCAGAAATTCCAGACACTGATAATGAGATACTAGCTAAAACCACATATATTTGCCTATTTACGATCACAAAATAATATTAAACACGTGCACATAAAACATTTAGGAAGGCCAATAATAATGATTAATTTCTACATTTGACACTGCCAGACTATTAAAATCCAGCGTGGTGTGTATATCAGTAATTTAAAGCACCACTTGAGGGCACCAAAGAATAGAAGTTAGAAGGCATCATCCAGAGTATTTGTAGAACGTGGATGGATCTAAACTGGATAGAGATGTGGTATGGAACCAATCCTGCAACCCTTACAGTAGTAGTCCTTACTTGTATGGGCCCCAGTTCAAAGGAGCACAGAAGCATATGCTTAGTCTGTTGGTATTCAGCAAAGCATTTAAGCAGATGCTTAGCTTTAAGCATTCTGTTTAAGTCCCATTGACTTCAGAGCTTAAAGTTGAGCTTTATGTTTTCTTAAGTGCTTTCCTGAATTGAGGCCACAGGTGCTTACATGAGGGTTCCACTATGTAAAGTTTTGCAGGATCACACACTCAGGTTATTTTTGTTTTGTTAAAGTAAAAATATTAGTTTGATCTTAGCACTCCTGTTTACCATTATTCAACATTAAACATGTCGGCTACTGTTCAGTTCTTTGTTCATGCAGTGATGCTTTTTTTTTTTTTTTTTACAATGAGAATTACAGAGCGTATGTTACCCTCAATTTTACATTTTTCTGGATTTTGTTGTTTCTTATTACTGATTTGATATGATCCTTTGCTATAAAATTATTGTCCAGTACATTTTAAGGATTGGTTGACAACCATGTCCAATTGTTTAACTATATTATAATTATTTGCAAAAATAAATACCAGAAAATAATTTTTAAGTAAGAATCTTTGAAAATGAAACATTTTATTATGTTTTGTGCATGTATCAGGAATAATGATTCATTTGACTGAATTTGCCATCTACTCCTGCAATATCAATACGGTACATACAGAGGGCAACAAACATTATGGTATTCATTTTTACAAAAAGCCTATTCTGTATACATTAAAAATAACACAGGAAACGTACATGCCTGAAAATGTAAAGCCAGATCCTAAGGTGGTATAAACTGGGATAGCTTCTTTGAAGTCAACAGGGCTATCCTGATTTATACCAGCTGATGATATGGCCAATAGTGTCTAACCATTAACGTGATTATTTAGTAAGGGGAATGCATGGGAATTTAGGAACATAAATCCTCAGGTTTTTGGGATCAGAAAATAACCCTAATGACTAAAAGACCAAGGGCTAAATCCCACCCTTGAATATTCCATTTTGGTTCCTAGTTAGTGACATGAATGGAAACTGCAGGCAATATGTCAAAATGAAGATTTTAGGCCCAAATTGCAGCTTCATCTCTTAGTTGACTTTATGCCGATTTTTACAGTTTTTTTTTTTTTTTTAAGTTAGCATTTACATTACATATATAAATATTCTTTCAGGGACCTTGCCAGAAAGATCTCTACAGAGCACTGGATAAATTAGCTAAAGCTCAACAGAGAACTGGAGAAGACATATACAAATTCTATTTACCAAACTGCAACAAGAATGGATTTTACCACAGCAAACAGGTATTTTTCTTTTTATTGCCCTTTCACGCTACTAGTGGTCAGTTACCGCCAACTTTCCATTATAATCACTGATCCTCAAACTCAGAGTTTTCAGTGGCTATATGAATTGATCGTGAAAATAAGAATATTGAGTTTTCAGGTTTGGAGCAAATTGGTTTTCTTTTCTTTTTTCTCTTTTTATGTGATCTTAATGCTCAGATTAGCAGAAAAGGAGGCCAAAGTCCTCTTGTTATACATAGAACAGAGCCAGTACAGAGCCCTTCCAAAGTACTTTAACTTCCTGCCTATCCTTAAACAAATTTCATCTCTATGCTCCTAATCCATTATGTCCTTCATAGCCGATCTACATTCACAATATGCTTTGTAGTCAGCATGGTGATTGTGTAATAAGGCCTATGTAGAGGGAAGGAAATCTATGCACTGTGGGTGACACTAGGCCTAGGGTGACCAGACAGCAAGTGTGAAAAATTGGGACAGAGGGTGGGGGGTAAGAGGAGCCTATATAAGAAAAAAACCCAAATATCGGGACTGTCCCTATAAAATCGGGACATCTGGTCACTTTAGGGCCCCATGGACATCAGGTCAGGATTTTACCCTCCATGTTTTGAGATGAGATTATCCTTCTAAGAATAGAACACAAAATACAGTTGAATACATTGCATATGGAAGATATTACTGATAAGATTCATAAACAGTATAGTTAATCTGAAGAAGCCATTATGAGATGTATTACGAATGGATATTAAGAACAATCTACAAACTTTGGCTATTATATCAGGTTCACAGAAGTCTTGTACGCATGACCATGTACATGGGTTAAGTTCCTCCCCTTTTTAGAAGAATCACAACACTATATTCAAATAATAAGAGTCCAGATTAAATCTAACATGGAAGGAATTCAGACTTTAGGCTAAACTCCATCCATACTTGCTTAGTCCATATCTGCCTTTTCATGGCTGAGACTAGCGTGAATCTCCAAATTCTGGATGATTTGTCATGATTTAATATAACCTTGAAAAACTGTCAAGAAAATTTACCAGTCCATTCGAGGTCCCTTAAATTTACACCACATCCACAGTCTCCACTGTTTGCATTCCTGATTTCATCCTTCCGTCACACCCCGACAACCCAATCCCCCCCCCCCCTTGCTCTATTCTAACACAGAGTGACATGCCGTTGACTTAGGTGCACCATCTGAAATCAATGTCCAAACTCCCACTTACTTCAGTGGAGTGAGAATCAGGCCCCTGCGTCAGTGTTCTTACCCCCAGCTTCTACACTCTGCCTTCCCTCCCCCTCCCCCAGGAGAAATTTATGACTGTCCGTCAGGAAGTCAGCAAGCCGAATTTTGCAATTGCTTTAAATACTAGTAGGCTGCAATATTGCATCCAGCGTAGTTCAACTGGGGTCACAGGCCCATTTGCTATATGGTTTCTAAAATCTAAGCCATGAATGAGGAGGGTGAGAGGTTCTGTAAGAATAGGGTGTGATAATACAAAACCCCTGTGCAGTGCAGCTTCCTGATTTCTAGTTCTTGCTATTTCCAAACACTTATGCATTTAGTTTCATAGTGTCATTCCCCCCCCAATCATCCTAGTGTGAAACTTCACTGGCTGGAGAGCCTGCTGGATGTTGGTGTGTCTATCCAAGGAGTGGGGAAAGAATTCCTGGATCTCCTGAGCTGAAAGGCGACCCTGAATGCCAACAGTATCTCAGCTCACAAGAATAAGACCAAACACGTGACAGCATTTCCATTTGCTCATACAAAGTCTGTTGCAGGGCCTGATCCTGCCATCATTTAGGCCCGATTCACCAAGGTACTTAAATATGTACCAACTTTAAGCATGTGAGCAGACCCGCTGTTGGTAGGGCTCACTCCCACAAGGAGTACCATTGAATTCAGCAGGACTAGTCACATGCTTAAAGTGACACACATGTCTAAGTGATTGCAGAATTGGGCCCCATAACCTGTATATTATATATTATATTATAATATTATATATATATATTATAATGAACAGCTTTTGTACTCTACAGATTCCATGGTATGTAAACCCGTTGAATTATTTATTTCATAGTAAATTTATTTTTTGTGTCTGTGTTGTTATTAATTTATATTCTCAAACACTTCATAACTTTATATGTAAATACATAATATTATTGCTCTTAAAGATATGCGTTTTTCTATTCTGGAAGAGCACTGCTAGTTAAACTTCAGTTGGAATAACACTAAATATCGGGGGAAATAGCATGTAAAACTTGCATTTTGTATTCTGTATTTATAGATTGCAGCTGTAAAGCTGAATTTTTAAAAAAAAGCTGTTAAGTTCCTAACCCTGTTCTTTTCTATTAAAAACCCATTTTGTTTGTATATCATGTTGCTTTGCACCTCTGTTTCAATGTCAATCTGTTTTGTTTTTTGCTTTTTAAGGAATAGTGACTCTGGAATATATAGTGAAACACTGACAGGAGAATATTAGTTTATATTTTCCAAACATATGCACTGGATATATTGTAAAAATAACAGGAAATATTGTACAACCTTTAACAGGTGTAAATTGTTCACATGCTGACATTGTCATGTTATTTAAGATGAGCTATTAAATAATTTCCTTTGGACACTGCTGTCTTGTTGCTTTCAGAGATATACTGTACTGTAACTCTAAGCTGTAGAGTCAGAATGGAATCCTTTCAGTGGAGCAGGAGTGAAACTGCAGTCTGCTCTCAGCAGACAAGCATGGTGGGCAGTATAGTTGGAGGCAGGTATCAGCTTGCAAAGAGGTCATAAGCTCCTTGTGCTGTTTGCTGGCATGTGATGAGAGCAGCAAGACTCAAGAGGGAGTAGGATACAGAACAAAAATCACTCCTAAGGGATTCCACCCCCGCCCCCTCCTGGGAAGCGAAAAGGTTCTCAATAGGGAGGGTGAGTAATTGCTCTCTTTCCTCCCTATCCTTGTCATTGCCCAGGCAATGAAAAAAGCTCAGAGTATTTGCCCCATCCCAGGGGACTTTTTCCAGATTAGATGTATCCTGCAGTCCAATCTTGTCTTTTCCTAAAATTCTGTCTCCTTAAGGGCAATCCATTTTTCTTGTTCGGTTTTTCTTTCTCTCCTCCTTTCTTTTTCAATATCTTCTTTGTACCTTTGGCCTGGGCGAACTGAAAGCCCATAATGTAAGTTATTATAAAACTTCCTGGATAGGACAACTGGATACATTCCCTGACCAAAACATGCAGAGAGGCAGCATGAGTGTGTATGAGACAATACAGGGATCTGCAGGAGTGACAGTAAAACGCTTCCTGCACAGAATGTCATTCTCCCCTTTTGCAGCTCCACGGTTTGGGGGAGCAGTACTTCCCAACAACCCCACCCACCCCTCGAGTGGATGGTGCAGTGAGTTCTGGTTTCAATCTACTTTAAACACTGCCAAAAGTGGAAGGGGAGCCATGCAAATCTACTTTCCATTTAGAAACAGGCTAGAGAGGAGACAATAACCTTGTCTCAAGGCCCAGTGGTAGAGGAGCTCAGCATAAAATCCCCTGCAGTTCCTTGGAAAAGGCTTTAGGTTTGATGGGGGTGGAGAAGCTGGCTTAACAGAAAATCTTATTTGTTTTGCCTTATAGACTTTGCATGTGCCAGGTGTTGGCTAGTTACTGCTCATTGATTTGGGTATATTTGTTGGACTTCAGTACATGTTAAAGCTAGGGTTACCATATTTCAGCAAGCAAAAAAGAGGACGGGAGGAGCCCCGCCCCCGTCCTGCCCTGGCCCCGCCCCTGCCCCTCCCACTTCCCGCCCCCCTCAGAAC
>NW_020664530.1:8906907-9031626 GCF_002925995.2 Terrapene triunguis
GGCGGGAGTCCGGACATTTACAAATTCCTCCCGGACGCTATTTTTAGCTCAAAAAGCCGGACATGTCCGGGGGAATCCGGACAAATAGTAACCCTATTAAAGCTATTTTATCAGGGCTTAAGGAAATACACTTAAACCACGACACAACCTCATGGACAATGAGCTGTAATATTTCTCATGTGTCATCTTATCAAGATATGGTTTTCTGTGCAGAGGAATCCTTTTTTTACCTCAGTCAGCTTGTTAGAAAAAAGTGGATCACAACTCTTAAAAGTGATTAACTTTTAGATGTCTTGTCCCTTTAAATGGTAAACAATCAGCAGGCCTGAGTGTTTGTAGACAGGGCTCCCTCCCATAGACTATGATTCAGACACTGTACAACTTTTTGGCTGGAGGTGCTCCCCGGAGAGAATTCTGCTGGCACCACTGCTTAACTTGGGCCACATTGATCGCTGCCACAGGAGTAGAGTCAAGGCAGAGATGGAGAGTATGCTGCTTGCATCTCCCCTGTTTTACTGCTGCTCCCAGCCAAGAAAGACTCTAAGCCAGCCCTGGGGCTGCCCTAACTTGTGCCTTCTGCTGCCATAGCTTTGTTGGGTTTGCAGCAGCAGGGAATCGCAGGCACCCAAGTCTGCTCCAGCCAGACCACCTCTCAGCCATGCCCCACCCCAAATTGGCTTGGCTTTAGTACAGAGAATTTCCCCCCACTCTTGTGTCTCCTCCTAGTACTGCTAAGCATTAGGCAATGTTGCCTGTGCATCACTTACCTACGGGGTATCGGCAGCTGTGTCTCGTAGCAGACTTTGGAGGGGCAGCAAAGTGCAGGGACTGAAAGATCAACAGCATCAGCTCTGCTTCGCTTCCACAATGGAAGTGTCCGCTGCAAAGTTTGTTTGTGCAGGGAGCAGACCTCTCTCTGGGGCTGGTCCAAGACGCCAGCAAGGACTAAGGACGACCTCAAACCTCATCACTTTCCTTTCCAAGAGCAAAGCGCACTCCTTGGACCCTGTTTTCACTAATAAAAACTCCAAATACATCAAACAAACATAAAACCCACACACAACTTTTCCCCTGGGGAGTGGACTGGGGAAGGAACCACAGGTAACAGAGGTTAGTCACGTTGCTTAAGGCACCCTTGAAGGCACACACATACTGTGGTAATGGGCGTGGTATAAGAACCTAAACAGAAGCTCATAGAAAAATAGATGAGGGCAGCTCCCTCCTGAAAGGTCATCTGGAGAGGTGCCCACAGATGACGAAGCCTCTGCCCTTTAAGAAGAGAGCCCCATTTCTGACCTGAATGATAAATTTGGAGTTCAGCTGTGCTCCTGGTACTGCCGCCCCCACTGCTTCAAATCTCACAATCATCCATATTCTAGGAATTGGTGATTTCCTTCCCCCCCAAAATTAATGAGTTGTGGCTGGGAGTAGAGGTGTATCATGGCCCAGCAGCACTCGAGGGGAGCGTGATTGTGAAAAGTTTGGGGACCACTGATTTAATGACTACCATAATGCATACACATAAAGGAGAGAGTTACGGTTACACATGCCATCTTGTGTTATTCCCTGATGCTTTAATACTCAAATGTGCATCCATAAATTTATCTTGGATTAATTTTTTTGTAAAGAATTTTATAATTTTTTAATTTAAAATATTGGGGTGGAAAAAGACCATTAAAAAGGAAGTTTCCCTTTTGAATCTTTACTGGCTTGAAAAAAATTTGCCATAACAGTGCCAGTAAATTCCATAACCACAACTGGAACATCCTATTCCAGGCATGTTAAGAGGACTATACGAAGAGCTTGTTCTTCTGAAAACACATGCTGCTAACTTCCATAAGTGCATGAGAATGAGCCAACAAACCTTGCATGGTGGGCAGCACCCTCTTAGCACTTTCATATTTCAATTAGCTCTTCAGGGACCATGTGAAGGGTTGCTTGCTCAGCCAAAATGCACCTAGAGTAGGCTTAGGGCAGGTCTACACTACAAACTTGCATTGGCATAGCTGCACTGGAGCTTCTAATGAAGATGCTCTAAGCCAAGAGGAGAGAACTCGCCCGTCGGCTTAATAATTCCACCTCCGTGAGACGCAGTAGCCATGGGCATGGATATCAAAGACCGGGGGAGGCTGAGCCTCCACAAACAGTCCTGCATGGCCCCACCCACGCTCCTCCCACAGGCCTCCTCCTGCTTCCCGGTGCTCTGTGGCTCTTCCTCTGTGGCCGGGGCCCCAGGCTGGGTCTGGGTCTAGTGGGGGGGACAGCCTGCGGCCAAGGAATCCGGGCAGCTGGAGCCAATGCTCGCACTGTCCACCCACCTGGCACTCCAGGACTAGAAGCTGCGCCTTCCACCTGTCCGCCACTCCAGGGCTGGTGCTCCGGGAGAATCTCTCCTACCGACATAGCGCTGTCTGCACAGGAGGCTAAGGTCGATATAACTACATTGCTCAGGGGCGTGCAATTTTACATCCCTGAGGGACGTAGTTATACCAAAGTGCGTAGTGTATGCCTGGCCTGACTGAGACAAGGTGGGTGAGGTAGCTTTTTATTGCATCAGTGTCCGTAGGGAAGAGCGAGAGAGAGAGATTTTGAGCTTACATGGTTCTTCTTCCAGCCTAGGAAACGTACTCACTGTCATAGCCAACTATAAAGTGAAATAGATTGTTTAGCATAAGTAGTTAATATATATTTCAAGGGACCATTCAAGGTGAAGTGGCCATAGATGCTGACTTCTATTTTTCCCTGAGGGTGCTCCACCCCTGCTCCTCCCCAAGGCCCTGCCCCCCACTCTGCCTCTTCCCCAAAGGCCCTGTCCTTGTTAAGCCTCTTCCCACCCTTGCTCTGTCCCCTCCCCGAGGCCCCCACCCTTGCTCCACCTCTTCCCAACCCCCCACTCCGCCCCCTCCTCCAAGACCCCCACCAGCAGCTCATTGCTCTCTGTCCTCCCCCAAGCGCCTCCCACAGCCACCAAACAGCTCATTGGCGGTGCCTCCGAACAGCTGTGGTTGCCGGTGGCTGAGTACCCACAATTTTTTTTCTGTGGGTGCTTGAACCCCGGAGCACCTATGGAGTTGGCACATATGGAAGTGGCCCATTAACATCCCTCTAGTCATAGGAGGGAAGGAAGGGAGAGGGAAAAACAGCAGCATGGAGGTGGTGGTAGTGGGGTTAGTGGGTTACAGATTGTTGTAATAAGCTAGAAATCCAGTGTCTCTATTCAGTCCATGATTTTTAGTATCTAACAAAGTGAATTTAAGCTCCGGGGCTCATCTTTTGAAGGTATGCAGATTTCCTTTGAGAATGAGAACTGAGAGGTCAGATATAGAGTGATCACTTTGTAAAAAGTGTTCATCCATAGGGTGATATGGTGTTTTTGTCTTTTATCACTTTCCTATGTGAGTTCATTCGAGAGCGTCGTGATTGTCCAGTTTCACCCACATAGTTGTTGTTGGGGCATTTAGCACACTGGAGGAGATACACCACATGTTGTGCTAGGTATGTGGGGACCCATGGATCTTGAAAGGTGTGTCATGGGGGGGGGTGTTGCTCATTGTGGTAGAGGAGATATGTCTTCAGATTTTGCATCTGTTGCTCTGCAGGGTCTGGTGCTGCTTTGAATTGGTGTGTAGTGGTCTATGGGGAAGTTGTTTCTGATGATGAGCTTGACAAAGCGGGGTGTGTGTGTGTGAAGACCTGACAAAGGAGTTCAGGAAAGATTTCTTTCAGGATGTGGTTCCCATCGAGTATGGGTTGTAATTGTTCAATGATACCCTGTATGGGTTCCAGTGTGGGGTGGTAGGTGACAACTAGGGATGTGCCGATGGAAGGGGGTTGATTTCCGTACTGAAGCAGGTTTTCTTGGGGTATTTGGATGGCCTGTTGCATGATGCAGTCTACTTCTGTGGTGGAGTGTCCTTGTTTGGTGAAGGTGGTTTTGAGCGTGTTAAGAGATATATCCCAGACTTTCTCCTTGGAGTGTATTCTGTGGTATCTGAGTGCCTGGCTGGAGATAATAGCTTTCTTGGTATGGATTTAAGGCTTATTACAACAATCTATAACCCACTAACAATCCCTGCCCCCTCTAAGCTGCCTTTATTCCCCCCTCATTTCTTGTCCCCCACTCCATGACTGGATGGGTGGCAATGAGCCTGGGGTGCTGGAACATTTGTACAAATGGGGAGGGGGGGGGAGGTGCCAAGGCCAAAGCTGCTGAGTGGCCTGGGCACTGACAGGGGGTGGGAGGGGCAGAGTCTGATGGGAACCTTTTGGAAGAGGAGGTGTCTATACAGGAAGATTGGTCTCCACCTAAACTAAAACAGAACCAGATGGCTGGCATGTAAATTAAAAAGGTCATAGAGGATTTTTTAAACTAAGGACTGGGGGAAAGCCGACAGGAGTGGAGGAGCACGTGGTACAGACAGAGATATCCCTTAGGGGAGGATCTATAAATGGGGATTCTCTATATCCTAGTAAGGAGGAAAGGATGGCAGATGATAAATTACCGGTAGTGTATGATGAGAAACATCAAATGAAAAGGATTTCCATTCAATTGCATCACATGAAGGCAGACCACTAAAAAGTGACAAATTTTATAAGTACTTAATGTGGTAAGATGAGGCCTGGTATGAGGCCTAAGGCCTGAAGTAAAGTAATGGTCAAGACTTTGTTAACATAAAGCAAAGTTAAACTGTGAGCCAGAGGCAGGCCCTGCTCACAGAAGCTGGCAAGGAAAGGGCTGATGTTGCAAAAATACACAGACTTAAAAGGTACTGGACACTAGAGATATAAACATATGCCAGGATGGTACCAGAACTCTCCGATACTTGCACATTCCACACAGATAACAAGGAACAGGCTGATGCATCCTAAAGACAGGGGCAAAAGGGTAATATGATGTATAGAGTTGTTTTGTTCAAACCAACATGTACAAGGTGAGAGGCAGCACACTAATACGTAGTGGGGTTGTACCTCAATACGTCAGGAGTGATACTTGTTTATATCTGTGTATAAGAATGCACCTTTGAGAAGTTGTCTTGTTCTGGCCTAGCGGGCAGTGGAGAATCCCGCCACTGACTGAGCTGGTCCATTGTCAGGGAGCACATATGTACCAGCAGAACTGTAGACATCTGATCCAGGGAGCTAGAGACTGTGTTTTGTTTGGCCATAAACCTGGCCGGGTCCATTCGTACCTTATTGGAGTCTGTGGTCATTGGGGGTTCTCTCGGGGCCGCTGTGTCAGCTATCTGCAGAGACAGGGCAGCACACAGAGGGAACACACACACATAGCCGACTGTTATCATCATTGAACAGAGCAGAGCATCACATTGGTGACGTCTGACAACCCTTATATACAAATGCTAGAAGTCTAAATACTAAGATGGGTGAATCTGAGTGCCTGGTATTAAATGAGGATGTTGATATAATAGGTATCAAGAATCTTGGTGGAATTATGATAATCAATGGGACACGGGAATACCAGGGTACAAGATATATAAGAATGACAGAATAGGTCATGCTGGTCGGGGAGTGCTACTATATGTGAAAGAAAGCATAGAGTCAAATGTAATAAAAAAACTTAAGTGAACAAAATTGTGCCATAGAATCTCTATGGATAGAAATTCCATGCTGGAATTATAAGACTATAGCAGCAGGGATTTACTACCGATTACCTGACCAGGATGTTGATGGTGACTGTGAAATGCTCAGGGAGATTAGAAAGGCTATAAAAATAATAAAACCTCAATAATAATGGGGGATTTCAGCTATCCCCATATTGACTGGGTACATGTCTCCTCAGGAGAGGATACAGAGATAAAATTTCTTGACACCTTTAATGACTGTTTCTTGGAACAGCTACTCCTGGAACCCACAAGAGAGGCAATGCTTGATTTAGTCCTAAGTGGAGGTGAATTTAGCTGAACTGCTTGGTAATAGGGACCATAATATAAGTAAATGTAACATCCCTGTGGGAGGGATAACACCAAAGCAGCCTACTGCAGTAGCATTTAATTTCAGAAAGGGGAATTACACAAAAATGAGGAGGTTAGTTAAACAGAAATAAAAAGATACAGTCCCCAAAGTGAAATGCCTGCAAGCTGCATGGAAACTTTAAAAAAACACCATAATAGAGTATCAAATTAAATGTATACCCACAAATTAAAAATTATAATAAGAGGATGAAAAAACTGCCACCCTGGCTAAACAACCAAGTAAAAGAAGTGGTTAGAGGCAAAAAGGCATCCTTTAAAAACTGGAAAATAGAAAGGAACATAAACTCTGGCAAGTCAAGTGTAAAAATATAATTAGGCAGGCCAAAAAAGAATTTGAAGACTAACCAGAAAAAGACACAAAAATTAACAGCAAAAACATTTTAAGTATATCAGAAGCAGGAATCCTGTTATACAGTCAGTGGGGCCACTGGACAATTGAGATGCTAAAGAAGCACTCAAGGAAAATAAGGCCATTGCAGAGAAAATAAATGAATTCTCTGCATCAGCCTTCACTGCAGAGGATGTGAGAGAGATTTCCATACCTGAACCATTCTTTTTAGGTGACAAATCTGAGGAACTGTCCCAGATTGAGGTGTCAATAGAGGAGGTTTTGGAACAAACTGGTAAATTAAACTATAAGAAGTTACCAGGACCAGATGGTCTTTTCTGAATGAACTCAAATATGAAACTTCAGAACTACTAATTGTGGTACGTAAACTATTATTTAAATCAACTTCTGTACCAGATGACTGGAGGATTGTTTATGTGACACCAATTTTTTAAAAAGGCTCCAGAAATGATCCTGGCAATTATAGGCCAGTAAGTCTAACTTCAGTACCAGGCAAATTGGTTCACACTATAGAAAAGAACAGAATTAGCAGACACATAGATGAACACGGTCTGTTGGGGAAGAGTCAAGATGGGTTTTGTAATGGGAAATCATGCCTCACCAAGTTGTTAGAATTCTTTGAGCAGTGTGTGTGTGGGGTCAACAAACATGTGAACAAGGGTGATCCAATGGAGATAGTGTACTTAGACTTTCAGAAAGCATTTGACAAGGTCCCTCACCAAAGACTCTTAAGCAAAGTAAGCCTTCATGGGATAAAAGGGAAAGTCCTCTCATGAATTCCTTAAAAGAAGGAAACAAAGAGTAGGAATAAATGGCCAGTTTTCAGAATGGAGAGAAGTAAATAGTGATGTCCCCCGGGGAGCTGTACTGGGCCCTGTGTTGTTCAACATATTCATAAATGATCTGAAAAAGGGGTAAACAGTGAGGTGGCAAAATTTGCAGACAATACAAAATTACTCATGATAGTTAAGTCCAAAGCAGACTGCAAAGAGTTACAAAGGGATCTCAGTAAACTGGGTGATAAAATTCAGTGTTAATAAATGCAACTTAATGCCCAGTGGTAAACATAATCACCACTATACATACAAAATTATGGGGGTCTAAATTAGCTGTTACCAAGAAAGAGATCTTGGAGTCATTGTGGATAGTTCGCTGAAAACATCTGCTCAATGTGCAATGGCAGTCAAAAAAAAGCTAACAGCATGTTAGGAACCATTAGGAAAGTGATAGATAACAAGACAGAAAATATTATAATACCTCTATATAAATCCATGGTATGCCCACTGTGACACTCTGTACCTCGGGGGAACACCCAGCACCCCCATGTTCATCCTTGTAAAATGATTGTGTGGATCCAATGTAAAATTTGTCATGTTGGGTGTCTTCGGAAGGCTCATGATGCACCAAGCATGGTTGTTATAGTGATGTTATAGTAATTGTTACAGTAAGGTTATAGGTTATAATTTCATGTATATAGTTATGAGGCTGAAAATGTATCCTCGTGGCTTAAAATAAGCCCAGGCAAAAACTCTCCAAGAGCAGAGAGGCAGTTCACACCTCATCAGGGCATGTATGGGACAAACCCAGCCCAGCCTCACAGGAACAAAGGACGCTGGCCTAGGAAGCAACAAAAGAATCTGTTGGACTCTTGAGGGAGTCACCCCGCTTCCTTTGGTCAGTTTGGAACTGCGATAAGGTAATGCTCACCTGACTCTGAAGTGGGGGGCAAAGCCAAGAGGGAAGAAAGAACATGATAAAAGGGAGAGACATTTGCCATGATCTCTCTCTCTCTCTTCCACCTACATCTACAGACACCACACACCAAGCCACTGAAGCGCTGATCAAAGGGGAAAGCCTGGCTGAAGAGCAATCAGCCAGCCTGTGGTGAGAAGCATCTAAGTTTGTAAGGGCATTGAAAGTGTTAAGATCAGCTTAGAATGCCTTTTGCTTTTATTTCATTTGACCAAATCTGACTTGCTATGCTTTGACTTATAATCACTTAAAATTTATTTTTGTAGTTAATAAATCTGTTTATCCTACCTGAAGCAGTGTGTTTGGTTTGAAGCATGTCAGAGTCTCCCCTTGGGATAACAAGCCTGGTACATATCAATTTCTTTGTTAAATTGACAAACTCATACAGGCTTGCAGTATCCAGTGGGCATAACTGGATACTGCAAGATGGAGGTTCCTAGGGTTGTGTCTGGGACTGGAGATATTGGCTAGTGTCATTCGGTCGCACAATCCAAGGAGCAGCTTCCATGCCAGAGGCTGTGCGTGAACAGCCCGGCGGGGGGAGGGGGTTCTCACAGCAGAGCAGGGTAAGACTGGCTCCCAGAGTCAAGGATTGGAGTGACCGAGCACATCACCGGTCTAGATAACACCGGAGGGGAACTTCACACCCACATCTTAAATACTTTGTGCAGATCTGGTCACCCCATCTCAAAAAAGATATATTGGAATTGGAAAAGGTAAAGAAAAGGGCAACAAAAATGATTAAGGGTATGGAACGGCTTCCATATGAGGAGAGATTAAAAAGACGGGGACTTTTCAGCTTGGAAAAGAGACAACTAAGGGGGATAAGCTAGAAGTCTATAAAAATATGTTCCACTCTATATGCATCTGAAGAAGTGGGCTGTAGCCCACGAAAGCTTATGCTCTAATAAATTTGTTAGTCTCTAAGGTGCCACAAGTACTCCTTGTGACGTTGTGCAGTCTATATGGTTTTATAAAAACTTGATAATAAGTCAATATAATGTAACTGGGATAGTTTTAGAGAAAATACGGTAATAAGTGAATGTAACGTAACTGGGATATGCTTCATGCAAAAGGTCTCTTGTAAGGTATCATTACAAAGCTTATAATCTACTGAGTATGATCATCTGATTTGTATAAATGTACCACTCTTGTATCTAAAACTAGAAATATAAAATGTAACTCTGAGGGCCTATTGTAATTATGTAAAGTGTGGGCCATTAATGATGGTTTGGATTCCTGATGACTCCCATTGTCTGCAGATGGCTGTTTACCTGTGAGTCTCCCTGTATATGTGTGTGCTGGCAAGTGAGTAATGAAGTCTTGATCATGTCACCTGAACTGGAATCCATCTTTAACCTGGTGCTTTTCCAGTGAGGGGGGGTGGAAACCCAGAGGGACAAAGGGTTCCCGCCTTATGCAAAAGATATATAAAGGGGTGGAACAGACGAGAGGGAGAGGAGCCATCATGAAGAATCCCCTAGCTATCACCTGAGCTGGAACAAGAGCTGTACCAGGGGAAAGAATTGTGCCCAGGCCTGGAAGGTGTCCAGTCTGAGAAAAACTTACTGAAGCATCTCTGAGGGTGAGATTATCTGTATTCAGTTTGATTAGGCATAGATTTGCGCATTTTATTTTATTTTGCTTGGTGACTTACTTTGTTCTGTCTGTTACCACTTGGAACCACTTAAATCCTACTGTCTGTATTTAATAAAATCACTTTTTATTTATTAATTTACTCAGAGTATGTATTAATACCTGGGGGAGCAAACAACTGTGCATATCTATCAGTGTTATAGAGGGTGAACAATTTATGAGTTTGCCCTGCATAAGCTTTATGCAGGGTAAAACGGATTTATCTGGGTTTAGACCCCATTGGGAGTTGGGCATCTGAGTGCTAAAGACAAGCACACTTCTATGAGCTGTTTTCAGGTAAACTTGCAGCTTTGGGACAAGTAATTCAGACCCTGGGTCTGTGTTGGAGCCAGACTGGAGTGTCTCGCTCAGCAAGACAGGGTGCTGGAGTCCTGAGCTGGCAGGGAAAACAGGAGCAGAGGTAGTCTTTGCACATTAGGTGGCAGCTCCCAAGGGGATTCTGTGATCCAACCCGTCACACTCCTGTTCTTTTTATAAAATCTTGACTCATGTGGAGAAAGTGAATAAGGAAATGTTATTTACTCCTGGGGGTACGGCAATAAAATGAATAGGCAGCAGGTCTAAAACAAATGTAAGGAAGTATTTCTTCACACAACGCACAGTCAACCTGTGGAACTCATTGCTGGGGATGTTGTGGAGGTCAAAACTATAACAGGGTTCAAAAAAGAACGAGATAAGTTCATGGAGGATAGGTCCATCAATGGCTATTAGCGAGGCTGGGTAGGGTGCACCACCATGCTCTGAGTGTCCCTCTCTGTCTGCCAGAAGCTGGGAATGGGTGACCCAGGTTGGATCACGTGATGATTTCCTGTTCTGTTCAGTCCCTCTGAAGCACCTGGCATTGGCCAGTGTTGGAAGATAGGATACTGGGATATATGACCCATTGGTCTGACCCAGTAGGCTATTCTTATAATGGGGGAGGGGTGGCTTGTATGAACCGCAGATTTAAACATTGCTTAATGGGCAGCGAGAGCCAAGATTGGCCCCCAGGACAAAAGTTTGACTACTACATTTGGGTGGGGCAGCGTGCATGTGCGGACACGTGTGTGCTGAGCCAGTTCCCCTGGTTCACTCGCTCTCTCCCCCCATTTGGAGTGGTACCTGGGCTGTTGGTGCTCGGGTGGAGGGGAGCAGTGGGAGACAGGCCAGCCTAATGGGGGAGCTGCAGGGGCAGCTGCGGCGACCTGAGTGCGGGAGCTTCGGCCATTCCAGCACCAGCTGCTGCAACGATGCTGCTGCTCTGGTGCCTCTGCACCGCCTTCCTGCTGCGGATGCTTCTGCTGCTAAGGGGACACCCTATGCTGGGATCCCACTTCCCTCCCCTACCTATTCCCCTATCCCCTTCTCTTCCCCGTCCCGTCTCCCTTCCCCACTGCCCCTTTCCCTGTCCTCCTCCCCCCAACCCCAACATGAGCCAAGCAGAGCAGCTTAGAGCATGCAGAAATGGGGAGGGCAGTGGCATGGGACTCCATATGCACCCCCCCAATGCCTCACCTCTTTTTGGGGGGCAATGCTCCCCCCCAAACTACAACCATCCCTTCCCCGTCTCCAGTCCTGGCACTACACTCCCTGCCCTGAGCCAGGCTCCCTCTGCTCAGCATGGGACACCTTCCAGCTGCAGAGCCTGGGCTGGGAGCTGCAGCCACACACAGAAGCCTGCCCATGCGGCTGCAGACTGCAGGTCGGAGGCTGCCTCGATGGAGGAGGGGCTGATGCGGTTGATGATGTGGAGTGCCCTGCTCTTGCCCTCCCTTAAGACAGGTTTCTTTTGTTAAAAAGTAAACGGCATAGCCCTTTTAAAACTGGAGGGGTTATAGTCCCTCCTTAGGTTCCCCCTCCCCACCCGAGTTCTGTCACCCCGTAAGGAGCCACATCACCTTTAATGGTCCCTTGAAATACGTTTTAACTGCTTATGCTAAACAATCTGTTCCACCTTGTATTTTACTGTGATGCTCTGCGAAAGCTCAAAAGCTTGTCTCTCACTCACAGAAGTTGGTCCAATGAAAAATATTACCTCACCCATTTTGTATCTCTAAGATCCCGAGACCAACATGGTTACAACAACACCACATACATCTACAGTAGGGTTTTCACTCCACAACTTTTAAGCACTCATGCCTCCCCCATGCAGCCTTTCTTAATTATGCACTCTACTGCCTTTGCAAAAAACCCTGCACAGAATGAACTGTGTGTCACCAGCATAGAATTTGCAAAGGTTACCCCCTCAGGCTCAGTAAACTAATAAATTGTATACAAACCCTCAAAGACTCTTCTCCTCATTGAGGGTTATTTCCCTGACAAAATGTAACCTTCTACTCCCAAATTAGTTCAGTAGTAAACAGGTTTAAGGAAAGACTGATCATGTTCTTATCATGGGAAAAGTACTCCAAAAACTCAATGTAAACCATTGCTGACAAGTTCTGTTGTGCTCCATGGAGACCTTTGTATGCAAATAAGTTAATCAGCCAATTTGCATATTGCAATAGTTTGGTTATAACCATAACCTTCAGCTTCTGATCAACACACCCTGATGCAGCCACTGTGCTGGAGAGTGGCTGGGAGGTGCTAGGGTACATGAATGGGTGCTTTGGCTGCTGTGTGTGTGTGTGTGGGGGGGGAATTAGCTGGTTTGAGGTGTCTAGGTGAGCATGGGACCCGTGTTGGGTGTATTGCCTTGTATTCTTGACACCTCCGTTTGCTGCTCCTGCTCCACTTAGATCTACCAATGGGAGAAGAGAGGTAGAGAGGACTGCAGCTCAGTAGGCACCACAGCTGCCATTAGTTGCAAGCCATTCCTGCAGCCTAGCTGGATACCTGGCATTTCAGCTGGGCTGTGGAAATGCATGACGGGGCTGCTTGCATTTGGAAACCCTGCTTAAGGATGCCATGTTAGCTAGCGTAAATGGAGAGCCAGAAAAGTAATACAAGGGGCAGGCTTTTTGCAAGGATGAGCTGGGATCTGGAGCATTATTCTTTGACTGTGCAGGCTTTCAGACCATACCTCATGGCCCTCTCACCTGTTAGGAGGAAGAATAGGGCCAGGGCCGGCTCCAGGCACCAGCTTAACAAGCAGGTGCTTGGGGTGGCCAAGGGAGAGGGGCGGCACTTGCGGCAATTCGGGGGCGGCAGGTCCCTCACTCCCTCTAGGAGCGAAGGACCTGCCGCCGAACTGCCGCCGCCGATCGCAGCTTTTTTTTTTTTTTTCCTTCCCAATTGCCGCCGCCGATCGCAATCGCGATTGCGGCTTTTAATTTTTTTTTTGCTTGGGGCGGCAGAAATGCTGGAGCCGGCCCTGAATAGGGCAAAACCACAGCTTGACTAGGATTTTTTTTAACTTCCTGTGAAATTATCACCAGGACAGCAGCAGTTACGCAGCACAAAAAACAGGCAGTGAGTTTAAAAAGTTCTTCTCCTAATGGAAAACACATTTATGTGTCTTCGCAGTGCACCGAGGACTGTTTTCTTTTAGTAGAAAGATACATCATATTCTCTCAGCTGATCTAATGCAGTGGAGCAATGGTCACCCAGACACCACATGTTGATAGACTAAATGGGTTCAAGATGAAAGAAGATATTTATCCCCAATGGATATGCAAAAACATTTTCCTCCTAATAGTAAGTATTACCTAGAATGAACTTCCCACACTGGCAAACATAGTCTTATTACATGCAATGATGACTAAAAGCGAAAAACCAACCCCCGCGCAGCTCCTCCCCCCAAAAACCCAACCACCTTGGAATAGTCACACATCCTCAGTCTTTAGAATTATTTATCAATAAATAAATAAACAAAGGGGAGCAAGGTCATTTTATAAGAAGCAAACATGTCCTCATAGAAATTAATAATTTAGACATCAATGATTTTAAAATGCACAACTTGCCCATAACAAAATGGTTACATTGGTTACAAAATAGCAACCCCTATAAACATGTCATTTTAAATATGAAGCTCTGGCGTCCAGCAAAGTTGCTCAGCACTTTTCATACTTTAACTATAATTTGCATGGCTAACAGGTAACGTCTCTGTGGAGCCATCCATGGGCACCCAGTTTTAAAGAGTGAATCTAGATACCAAAAAATGATTTCCCAGAAGATTTGTAAAACCATTACTTAATGTTAGGGCTCAGTTCAATAAAGAATTATGCTGTGTTACTGTTTCTATGGCATTTAGTCATAAAAAAAAAAGTTCAGACTGTACTAAAAACTCATTAATTCTGTGGTTTTGGTATTCATTGAAGCCTCCTTTACCCTGTCACAAATAGCTACCATTATGCCCTGAAGGATGTGCATGCCAAAATGGTGGACAAGGATATTCTGAGCTCAAAAGATTATAGCAAAGTAGGTTTATTTAAAAAGGAAACTTTCTCAAATGGCTTGAAAGATAATAGAGCTGCTTGCAGGCAGATTTAACTTGCATTCTGGTCATTTATGGGGACTTATTACGCAGCTATTTATTATGCTGGTTAAAATCAATATGTTCTATATTTGGTACTTATGTAATACCTAGAGATGAATTATCTTTCAGAAAAGCCATCATTCACAATATGGACATTAAGATTAACTTTTGTACTTCTCTGCACTACCTAATGGGAAAAAAATGTCCAAAATAATCATGTTTTTCTTGAGAATTTTACAATGTTTTCATCTGCAGTGTTTCTAATTCTCAGAATAGCGTTTCAAAACTATTAGCTAATACAAGTTTGCTTAATAAAATATTGAGCAGAAGATAGAGAAGGCATGAAAAACAGCAGTAATTTATCTAATACATTGATTCTATTTCTGCCATTAATAACATAGCAACTGCAACACATTTTTACTGAATAAAGTCCTCCACTAATTACAGCTATTAACAGGACTAGTTTTTTAACATATGGGTGGGGTGAAAAGAGATCTTTCCCTAAACTGATATTGATTGACCTATATATATTTGCATGTTCGCCTGATTCTGCCCACATTCTACTGCTCAAACATAACCCACAAATATTTTGTGTTTAAATTGGGCACTCATTATACAGTCCAACTCCCATGCAACATTCCGTGGGAAAATCATTACATGCCCATGTACCTTGTTTGTTGAATTGAACCCCTGTCTTAACCGAAATAGTAACATGAAAAAAGCACAGTTCATCTTCATTTTAATGAGTGTTTTTGTGATAGCAATAAGGTTACTTTGTGTTTCACACCAAGAATGTTGTCTGCTGGGATACTTGTATACACAAACTGCAGTGTCTGGTATTAGAGTAAGTATACCATGGTCATGTGAAATATATAGCAGTCAACTACTCATCAAGGAAATGGTATACACACACACACACACTCACACACAAGAGAAACATTTTATTTACTATTTTTAGATACATTCACCTTTTTTTTTAATAAAGTTGAAAAGTTGACTGGCTGGTGCATAGCCATAAAATCCTTTTTACTGCTAAGGTTATGTGTTTTGTATGTCACAAAAAGACTAGAATCATTAACATTGCACAGACATGCAAGTTAATCAATGAATCATATTTTAAAAATAATGTATGTGTCTCCCAGGTTGCCTTAATGAATTAAGGAACTTGTTTGAGCTGTCAAAGATTTTGCATTTTTGTAAACTATCAATGGCTAAAGCTACGTTTTTGTCGCAGATATTTTTTAATAAAAGTCATGGACAGGTCACGGACAATAATGAAAAATTCACAGAAGCCTGTGACCTGTCTTTGACTTTCACTAAAAACACCCATGACAAAATGAGTCGCCTGGGCAGCTGGGGGTGAGGGGGGAAGCTCCAGGGCCCCCCACCGCTGGCGGCTCCAAGCTGCGGGGGTCCCCTCTGCCTCCTGCGCTGGCAGGGAGCTCTGGGGGTCCTCCCTGCCGCCCGCCATGGCTAGGAGCTGTCGGGGTCCCCCCTGCCGCTCACAGCAGCCAGGAGCTCCGGGGGTCTCTCCTGCCCCCGCCGGTGCCGGTGCCGCCAGGACCCCCAGACCCTGTGCCGGCTGTGCCGGAGGCGTCGAGATGGTAGCACAGGGGGGTAATGGGCCTACCCCCGACCCTGCCGGTGCCGGCGATGCTGGCAGGGATACAAACAAAGCCGAGGCTACCTAAGTCGCCCTGGAATGAGACCCTTGGCTGCGACCTTGGCTTTGATGAAAAGCCCAGAGAGTCCAAAAGGGCCACTGCACCAGGGGCTGCCATTGGGCAGGCCAAGGCGCCGGGTAAGGGTGCCGGTCACGAGTTGATGTGGACCGTCTGCTCCTACTCCTCCAGGACAGACACTGACTCTGCGGTGTCTGAAAACAATAACCATGGGGGGAGTGGTACTTTTAGGCACCGAGTTTTCACGCTGAGGGCTCAGGGCTCAGGGTGGTTGCTGGGTGTACTCCGGTGCCAGGGAGTGGCGTGCTGGGGTTGGAGATCAGCGGGCCATCATAGCAGCCTTTCCCCTTGAAGGAGCCTGGGGAACTACCATTGCCATCAACCTGTCCCGTCTGGGAGGCGAGAACGGTGATGTGAGATGAAGCCACGAGTGGAGTCGGGACGGTGCCGTGAGTCCTTATCCTTACCCAGCCCTGGTGCTCATGCTGACAGTGCTGGAGCGCTCTGCACGAGGAGGAGGTACTTAGCGCAGGATCCGCCGACCCAGGGTTGGACTGGGGGCAGAGTGCTGCCTCCATCAACAGGACCTTCAGGCACTGCTCTCTCTCTTTTAAAATCCTGAGCCGAAAGGTCTTACAAATGGCACAATGATCCTTCTGATGGCCCTCTCCTAAACACTTTAGACACGAGGTGTGAGGATCGCTTCTGGGCATACACTTGCCGCAGGCTTCGCAGGCTTTGAAGCCCAGAGACCCCAGCATGCCCCGGCGTCAGGACAGCGTAGGAGGGGATTTCCCCCCACCCCCAAAGGAAACTTATCTAATACTAACGAATTACTAACTACTCACTATTAACGAACAATGGAAAACTAATGGAGAACAATGTAAGAAACTGCTAAATGCGCTTGTTGAGACAAGAGCACAGGGAAGTTCCAGCTAACCATCACTGGCGGTAAGAAGGAACTGAGGGGGTGGCGGGTTGGCAGGGCTCTATATTGAGGGCCATGTAGGTGCGACTCCAGGGGGCGTCCAGGCCCACCCAACAGATGCTGCTAGGGGAAAAACTTCTGGCTACCATGCACGTGCGTGCACACACACCTCATTGGAATTGACATGAACAAGCACTTGAAGAAGACTTATTATTATTATTACTGAATATTGTTAAATATTGACTCCATTTCATGAATCTAGCCCTTAGTTTCATGTCTACAGTTATATGACATAATGCTGCTGTATACAATATCTTCCTCGTGTGACAGTATGAAGGTAGATTGATTATAGCTTTAAAAAAGTGTTATTTCAATGTTTTCTTGGTAAAACTTTTACAATTGCAGTATTTTCATCCATTCACAAAGCTGCCTGAAACCCAAATATTCAGGACTGTACACATTTTGGAGTAACAATTATTTCACAAACCTGAGTTTGGGTTAGGATTTGGGTTAGGATTTCAGTTTTAATGATGATGCAAGATCGTTTTGTTAAGATTATAAACTGAGAAACTGCATGGGATGCAAGTAAGGCTGTTCAGATAGCCCAAGCCAAATACAAGGCTGGTGGGTGCAGTCACAAAAACTACCTAATTCCTGACTCGCTAAATATTGAATAGGACATTCAATTAATGTTGATTTTTTTTTAGTTACACCACTTACTTATATGCAGTTTGTAATAAACTATTATTACTTTTCAAATCTTATCCCAAAAGGAAAAGATGCTCAATTCCATAGGCCATATCCCACTACTGATTTTCATGTAGACCTTCCCATTAATTTTAATGGGAATCTGACTCCAATAGATGCCATATGCCAGATATTTGAAAGAACCACAAATTAAGAACATAAAACCTCTCTTCAGATTGAAAATCTAAGTGAATTCATGACAGAGAGACATATTTTTTCAGAACCGGATGGTTACTCTTCTGCTCTTAAAGGCAAGCAGACAACTCCCAATGAAGTCAGTGGAAGTTACGACCATGCAATGTAAGAGTCCTAAAATTTAGGTCTATCTCCTCTTTTCTGTATATGTTTGGCACTGACTTTAATAGGAGTTCCTCATGTAGAATGAAGGTAGAATATCTAGTGTTAACAGTTTTTAAAAAAGGGAAGAAGGGAAAAAATTGTGTTAGAATAGCTGAAACGAGTAGGCGAGAAGAGTCGTTTATGGTCAATTTCAATGCAACTATTAATTGCTTATCTAACATCTAAGTACTACAGTGAGGTATACACTAGAAAAACCAACAGAAAGGTTAATTTAAAAGTTATTTTGATGGTTTTAGCTACTTCAAATAGGGAACTCTGCCTCTTTAGGAAACTTTTTCTTCAGCCAGTAAAAATATATATGCCATTCTATTTACAATCCCCTTTGTTTTTTGACTTGCATGGATTCAGCAGCATACACCAAAATGAATGTGTAACATTTGGTATTCACATGTTACATTTAAATAACGTTTATTAAAAAACAATTATATTAAATACAGACTAACAGAATATTCATAATATACTTTACAGAAAAAAATAGCCATGTCTTTATTTTAGAAACACGTTTCTTTAAAAAGTTCTTTGAGATTTTTATAAAACATTTTACCCGTGAAGATAAGTGTCCCGTCAGACCTGTATAGAAAAAGCTTAAATTTTAAATCCTTGGTTTTTTTTAATATTTTTACAAGCTTACAATCTATAAATTCTTTAAAATAAAACACAGTATCTTTCGGGATCAAATTGGTCACAGGCCGTTATTTTAAAAAGTCAGTGGAGACTCCCTGAATCCATTCTGAAGTGCCTTTTTTTCTTTCTGGGGATAAATAGTGCAGATTTACTTGGGAATTCAGAGCTCCCTATGTTCTATAGAAAGCGGGAAGTGTGTCAGTGACAGGGTGCAGCTGCAGAGTCCATAGAGTCAATGAATCCCCCAATATCAGTAGGAGGCAGAACTCGTAACTCCAAGTCCAATGCAGTCCATGCTTTTTCCCCAGTCCCTCCAAGGTCTCTGATGGGTTGAACTGCCACACACAGATTCCACAGGAGATGGCACCAGCCCCTCATTTGCTTTCCAAGTTGTAGCAGTGGACATCTCCTTTTCCTTTCCCATCATATCCAGGAAGTGGCTGTCCATATTTATCCACACACCAGCAATAGCCTCTCTTTCGGCCTTTGGATGGGCGGCACTGAAACAAAATGAATGTAAGGTTCAGTTAGCACCATTTTTTGGGGTACAGCAGGGGTTCCAGTTAATTCTAATCTCTTTGATAGCTTCAGTAATATAACATGGCCAAATCAACACTGCTCATGCTGTGAGTAAATGGAATTCCGATTACCAGCACAAACTATTATAATGATATTTTATTTCTACTGCCAGCCAACTATTAGGGATCTAATAATCCTACAATAAAACTATTCTTAGAAGCACAAAAAGGCAGCTTTATAAACCACTCCACATGATATTACACAGCACAGTTGTCCATTATTGAGCAAAACCAACTTCAATGACACTACTTGCAACTGTAAAGGTTGTAGGATCAGGTCCTTTATTTGGGAAAAAACTCAACAGATTACTCTTGTCATACTAAGGGAGCACATGTTTGGCAGAGACTGCACTTGCAGCAATAACACCTCAGCTTGCATCTGTTTGACAAAGGCATTTCAGTACTGTAGTTGACGTTTATTAGCAGATATATAATACCCTGCAACAGAGTTATCACTTCAACAACTGCTAGGTATATTAGAACTTTACATATATAATTTCCTATAAATAAGGTTGCCTGCATATTAATCCATAACCTAAATCATTTCTAGAGAAAGCACTTGCCTAGCAGGACTAGTTATATATACAAGCCAACCTGAAATTGTAATACATAGTGTGTGTGTATGCTTTTGCTATAAATTATTTATATATCTATATAAAAGCTAAAACTTTCCCTAGAAATAATAATTTAGTACAGGAAAGATGGAAAACCAAGCACCCAAGAGTTACAAAGAGAATCTAAGGCAGCATACATAGTTCCTGATCACATATTGCATATTACATTCGCCAGCTAGGCCCAGTCCAGCTGAAAGGTACCTCTGTAACTGTGACGGTTTTCTTCTATTATAAGGGGAAGCACCTCTCTCTAATAGTCGTGCAATGTCATATTAAGCATTCGACAGTCAACTCCTTCCCAGGATGGAGTCACAATCTATGTCAACTGGACTTGTGGGATTTTATGGTTGTAGACTCACTGAATGACCTATTGCAGAGACAAGTTCATCAGAGCTACAATGACCACCATTTAGTTGGTGACGAATTTTAAAGAGTCTGTGGCACAAATTTACCAGGCTCTTGCTAGATGACAACTACAACAGATATGTCACCTAGGGACAAGAACAGAGAAGCCACGTAGCCTTAAGACCTTGCCTGCCCTCTGCCACCAAAAATAAAAATACACAAAAAAAGAAGCCTACCTCCACCTTCTTTAGAGGGAACAAGAGAACTCATCCTCCATAGCAGGCGGGTGGGCTGTGTACATTTCCAGCTCATGTATTTTATTAATTGAGGATGAAATTTATCCATGTTGAAAGAGTCTGCAGAAGACCTATGCAGGCACCAATTAAGCCCTCAAAACAAGGTTTAAGTAGGATTTAAATGGTGCATAGGCCTCTGCATAGGAATCCATTTCACCCTTATAACATAGCTGATTGGTCCATGAGCCAGGAGCCATTAATTTTCCCATCTAAGGCCGCACAGTGCAGCACATACAGTCCCTGCTAGTTGAAGACTGTGGAACATGGTGAGCTCATTTGCTCCTTTATCCCTACCCCTAGCCAGCTCCACAACTCCTCACTATGGACTTTTGGGGGAAGAGATCTCTTTGGGGTTTCCGTCGCTGGAAAATTTTCTTTGGATTCCATCATCCTGCCATGAAGCGAACGTCACCCACAGCTTTTCAGGGCTTGCACGGTTCAGAAAGCTGGATATTGTGCTGTACAGACTCCTCTCCCTGAGGAATGTTTGCTTTTACCATGTTTATTATGGTACATGAACTAAGAGCACTCACTCTAACTGAAAATAAGCAGTCATTTAGATTCATTGATCCCAAAGGCCAGAAGACGATTATCTAAGTCTATATTCTTGCTATATCTTTGGGCAGGAAGACCAAATATCATGTCACGTGCTGAAATAACACAAAGCTTTCTCTTCTTCAGAACCTTTCTTTTGCAGCCATACTGCATGCAACAATCTTAGTCACTTAAATGGCAGTTGTGCCAGAAGAATGTCTGCAAGATCAGGTCCAAAGTAAACAAATGCTTGTTTTCTGAGAGAGAAAAGCATCACTGGCCAATCGAAAAAAGAGCTGCATTAGTAATTTGCCTAATTATCTGATTATCTTTATTTGAATTACAAGTTAGCCATTCAGTCAGTTGTCCTTAAACATGAATCCAACATGGATTTTATCCTTTTACATTATTTAACAAGCCCATTAATAGCCTGATCCAATGCCCATTGAGTCAATGGGAATTTTTCCATTAACTTTAATGGGCATTAGATCAGGACCTAACTGAAGTGCTAACGTTTAATCCTTAAAACTCTTTGGCGTCAAAATAATTTAATCCACAGTCCACATCTCTTTTATTATAACAAGTTCATAGATCGGGAAACTAAGGCAGAAATTCTTAAGTGATTTTCCAAAGGACACACAGTCAGTGTCTGAGCCCAGAATTAGAGTGAGGATTTCCTAACTCTCAGCCTGGTATTCAGTCCACTAGATTGTACCTCTGCTAATAACTGTAACATATCCTCCTTGCTTTTAGAGGTACTGTATGAAGTGTGCTGCACAAATCTCAATGGTTCAAAGGAACTGACTTTGATTACATATGGATACATATGTAAACCAAATTATCAGTTTAAAAAGTTGGTCTCATTTTTAATGTCATTTTATTTTCTACAATCTCATCACTGACTTTCAGAATTAAATACAGCTAGAAGCCACCTTTCATTTCTTCTAATTAGCTTGTTTTGGGCAAAACTCTCAGATCTGCTGTGTGCCTTAGAGATAAGCAGCAAAAATAATGCTTTGTCTCCAAAGCAACACAGAAATGTTTTTCAGATCTCTCAAGTTCAAAATAAGGATTTGCACTGACTGCCCAGGACTGGGGCAAGGGTCAAACATATCTCTCATAATAGTTTTATCTGGCCCAAAAGGGATGTTTTTATTCTAAAATCCCATATTTTGCATTCTCTTGCCCTGACATCAACTGAAATGATAGACAGTGCATATCAAAAAGACATCTCTTATTCTGTGTTGTGTATACCAGTGGGGCCAGATTCTTGGGCTCAGCTCCAGCTGCTTTGTGCTGCCTCAGAAGTGCAAAACAGCTGGAATGATGCCCTAAATGGGGCAGCTGAGGATTTCCTGACAGAGGGGCCAGATGCCTGCTCCGTCTCCTCCACAGCGGAGTGCAGAAGGGACATGGCAAAGCATAAGGGCCACCACTTAATTCCTGGTCAGTACAGTCGTCCCTATGGGACTGCAATTGGCATAACTTGGAGCAGCCTTTAGAAAACTCTAATTTATAGCAAAGGTTATTTTGGCCTCTGGCTGGCCCAGGATTGGGGGAGCTTTGTCTTAAATGGAGCTATGCCAATTCACATCTACTGAAAAGCTGGCCATTTATGTGGATTTGGGATAATTCTTAGAGAATCTTAATTCTATCAAAAATTGTTTGCTTGCTTGAGACAGACATACTCCCCCACCATGAAACTAGACCCATATACCACAATTCTATCGTACAACCTTACATAAATGACTTAGGCATGAGTAAGTAGGGATCAATGTCTAATAGATCTGGTGCGGTATATAATAAACAAAGGGGTCTTATGCTCTGGAGGAGTCCCTCCAAATTCCTCTTTATCACTTCCTCTCTTTTACACGATTTACTTAAGGATTGAACACAGATTTCTTTAAAGCCCATCAGTGTCACTCCTCACTTCCAGGGGACATGATGACAATGACTCTGTATCATGTTTCCAGGTTCTGAGGATCTAGGAGCAAAAATTAAATTAGGGACTCAAACTCTGATCCCTCTACTCTAGAACAACCACGAAGCCAGCCGTCCAGTTTTACCTTTAAACCGATGTTTACCAAGAAGCATCGGGCAAGAAAAGTAAAGTAAATAACAAATATTCATTTAAATGGACAGAGAGTGGAGGGCAGAATTCCTTTCAGAACTGTTCATGTAGCTTCCAGTACCACTGACTCTCCTATTTGATTTCATGTTGTACATCACATGGCTTGGCAAGATGATAAGTTCATATTGGCAACCACATTTATCTGATAATTTCCCCGTGCTCCTGATTTAATAATAATTAAATATAAAAAAACCCAAATATAAATACTTTAAATTGCTTTACATGATGTATCTGGATAGATAAAATTCCTTTACAGCAAACCTCTCACTCATTAAAACTACCCCCGAGGGTGTCTGGAAAGTCAATTACTAGAAAACCACAAATCAAATCATGAAGAACAACTGCATTCAACATGTTCCTGAAGAGCCAGTCAGTGAGGAAAAGAGGTGGTTCATGTGAACATGAAGAGGAAAGCTTTCTTATGAAAAACTTTATATGGCTCTTCTAGATGATCATGATACTTCACTAGATTTATCCCAAACCTATCACTTATCTGTAGACAAATGCTGGTCCTTCATAACTAGGGCCCTACCAAATTCATGGTCCATTTTAATAAATTTCATGGTCATAGCATTTTAAAAATCTTGAATTTCACTATTTTAGATATTTAAATCTTAAATTTCACAGAGTTGTAACAAAGCATGAATATTTATTGAAAAATGGCAAAATATAAATATGTAAAGCCCTTAAGTCAGCGTTTCTCAAACTGGGGTTCCTGACCCAAAAGGGGGTGGCAAAGCTGTTGGGGGGGGGTTCATGGTATTGCCACCCTTACTTCTGCTCTGCCTTCATAATTGGATAGCTGGAGCACGGCGGCTGCTGGCCAGGTGCCAAGCTCTGAAAGCAGCACCGCCACTAGGAGCAGTGTAGCCTTCAGTGCTGGATTCCTGGCCAGCAGCCGCTGCTCTCTGGCCACCCAGCTCTGAAGGCAGTGCTGCCACCAGCAACAGTGCAGAAGTAAGGGTGGCAATACTGCAACCCCTTTACAATAGGCTCGAGACCCCCTTTTACGTTGGAGAAACACTGTGTACTTGTATATACTTTTACCCTATAGTACAGGGGTCAGCAACCTTTCAGAAGTGGTGTGCCGAGTCTTCATTTATTCACTCTGATTTAAGGTTTCGCGTGCCAGTCATACATTTCAACATTTTTAGAAGGTCGCTTTCTATAAGTCTATAATATATAACTAAACTATTGATGTATGTAAAGTAAATAAGATTTTAAAAATGTTTAAGAAGCTTCATTTAAAATTAAATTAAAATGCAGAGCCCCCCAGACTGGTGGCCAGGACCCGGGCAGTGTGAGTGCCACTGAAAATCAGCTCGCGTGCCGCCTTCGGCATGCGTGCCATAGGTTGCCTATCCCTGCTATAGTATAAAGGAGTATAGTATAGGGTAAAAGTACACAAAAGACCAGATTTCATGGGGGATTGGTAGGGCCCTATTTATAACCATATTGTTTCTTTGTGTTAGTTCTGCCCTGCACTGCATAGCCTGGCACTATGCTGAAATACATTGTACTACTGGACTGTATCTGTATCTATATCTATCTACAAACATACAATTTGCACTCACAAAGTGCCTTTATTTTCTTAAGATCTCAGAGCATTTATTAACATTTTATTTGATTCTCACGGCACCTTATGAGGTGGGTACTAATATGACATTAAGCTGATGCAAAAAGGCCCTAATCATGCAATTTGCTCTGTATGAGCAAATGCTTATGTCCATGAATTCAATGGGGATCAGTTTAGGCATGAGCGTGTTTGCCTGTGTGGAGCAGCTTGCAGGATCAAGGTCCATATCAGTGGCAGAGCCAAAAAGAAACACTGGAGGAGTTTTGATTCCAACGCACTGTTCTAACCATTACACCACACAGCTTCCGATATGATGGCTAACCTGCTTTGGTAAAGAATGAACTACTTTTACAAAATATGCAAACACCTTGCTAACCTTCTCGGGGAAGCATTCTTTGGAGGTGGTGTGCCACCATAGTGCACTGAGCTGCATATCCAGCTACTTTAGAGGTACCAGAAGAAAGCCAATATTTCCATCATTAAAAATGCCTGCCTTATAGGACAGTGAAAATAATATTATTTAGGGATGATTTACTATTTCCTAGTATAACATACTGAATTCTTCTGTCATAATGTGGATACTAATGAGTTACAAATGCTAAATGATGTTAATAGTAGCAATGTAGGAAATTCATTCAATAACCTAGCTTTATGTTATTCAGATTAGATACGTTCTCTCAGTTCCTAAAGTATCAGACCTAAATTTATGCTGCAAAAAGCAGGGCAATCACTACATTTTCCATAGGGCAGCAAGTGCAATCTATTATATATGTACTTATTTCTCATATCTATTGTGGTATTTAATTTTAGAAAGATATTGTAAACATATTATTTTGCATTTTTGTGAGCTGCAGACTGTACCCTTGACACCTACCCTAAAGTTAAGGCCTGCATTACAATTTGATAGCAGTACTAAGTGTTGGCACTAGATCAGCACTCAGGTAACCTATTTGCTCATGTTGATTCCACCTGTGCTCATTGAGGGCTTGATTCTGCAAGATGATGAGCTTCCCTCAATTCCTATTGAAGCCAGTGGGACATACAGGCATGTGGCAAGGCATCTGGCAGGACTGGGCACATCTGAAACTACCCCTCAATCCTTTGCCATAGATGCCACCGTGATAGGCCACTAAATGTAGTGCAGGAACTCTCTCTGAAATTCAGCAGATGCAGTTTTAAAGCTTCTGGTGGAACATGCACTACATAATTTAGAGTGCAGAAGCAGCTCCCCTTACATGGGATCTTCATCTTATTCTATTAAATGAACAGCTTTGAATGATGACTAGAACTGACATCAAGGTACACTTATTTTAATATCATTTTTTGGAGTGGGGAAGTGCCCAGGTTCCCCAATGGCAGAATTGCCATTGCTCAAAAATGCACCTCAACATTTTGGTGCCTGTGGATCTTATTATTTATTTATGGTAGTACCCAGGAAAGCACCTAGCACAGAGTAACACTGAAGAAAGAAAGTCCATTCCATAAAGAGCTCACAATTTGAGCTGCAAGTTGACAAAAGTACTGCAGACAAGTTCTGCAAGTGGGCAAAGTAGAGCATATTCTTTGGTCTTCTTTAATAGCTAAAGCAGCACAAGGACTATAGTATGTAACAAAAAGCATATCTCTTGGAACTCTGTTAAAATATCTATTGCTTTAAATAAGCTAACCACTTCTATGTCATAGGAACAAACACACAATCTTGGTTCCCACTCTGAGGGTCAGTGTTGTCCTTAGTCCACTGAATAACTTTCATTGAAATCAATGGCATTTTGGAATGAATTCAGATTGAGGACTGCCACCTGCATATGGCCCTACGTTAATTTACATCAAGTTAAAATATCATGGAACAAGAATTCACACCAGCTTAAATGAGACCTCCAACCCAAAAAAAGAAACTTGCCCTGCTTGAGAAAATCACCAGCTGCTCAGGAAAAGCTAGAGTGAATAGATGAGCTATGCAGCATGCCCTAAAGGTCAACAAACATAGGCACTGTCAGACCAGTGGAAGAAGTGTATTCTAGAGCCAGGAGCCCCCACTGTGAGTGCACATCATCAAATCTGCAAAAGTTGCTGATCTCAGTTGTTGAGATGCTACATAAGAGGAAGGGCTGTCTCTAAGGGTACACCTGTGCTGAAAAAAGGTGTGTTCTTAACTCATGTTACCTAACCTGGGTTAAAACAGCAGTGATGCCATGGCAACTTGGCTTTTAACTCAGGTTAGAAGCTTGAGTTAAAGCCTATGAGGCAGCCTGGGGTTGAACTTGAGCTGCTAACCCAAATTAAAAGCCGAGTTGCTGTGCCTTCACTGCTACTTGAACTCAAGTTAGCTAATGCAGATTAGCTAATCAAGTTAAGAATACACAGGGTTGTTGTTTTTTTTGCAGAATAGACATACTCGAAGAAATCCATGATCCAAGCAACAGAGAGCAGCAGGACTTAAAGTGAAGTCCATGGATGAGTGGTAGCAAAGTTGGGCCGGCTGCTCACTTCACTTTCATTTCCAACTGATAAAAAACAGTAGAAGACAGCTAAAAATACATGGAATGCTTTTGTACTATTATTTTCTCGTGTAAGCTGTGGTTACCACAGGGATGTGAAGGGAGAAGTGGGTCTGAGTAATCACGAAAGGGAGGGAGAAGGTGCACCACAATACAAATTCTCTTTAAAGACGTGATCCAGCCTATGAAAAAGCTGAGAACCCCAATATAAAGCTCTGTAAATTTAAAACTAAACCTTGAATTGCACCAAGAAACTAATTCAGAGCCACTGCAATCTACTAAACATTCGAATGATGGGTTCTGACATGAAAAAACACTAAGCAAGGGCCCTGATATTTATTCTTCACTAGCCAAAGTTTCTTGAGAGCCCTTCATGGGCAGCCTAAGAAGAGCATGTTGCAGTAGTTCAATATGGAGATAACAAAGACATGAATAGCTGTGGTGGTGTCTGCATTTGTCAAGAAAGGTCACGATCTCGTAACCAAACACAAATGGAAAACCAAAGTGGTTGAGAGACCATCGTTACTGAAGAGTAAATACTGAGTGTATCACTTTCACTATAACACGACATAGATTTTGGAAGTGATCTCTGCGGTGTATAAAGGACAGATATATGGCTTTCTCAAGTTGCTTTTTGTAATGTGACCTAATCCAGTTCTTCTAGGAACTCTTAAGCAGCTATTTACAATTCAAAGCATTGATCTATTACAGTCATATGGTAACTCCAACAGCTAGCACAGTGGGTTATTACAGAGGTAATGCTTTTTTTAAACTGATGGGCACTGATATCCAGGGCTCTGGCCAACCCATGTGTGATTGGGTATGAAGTTTCTCAGATTAATCTGTTGTCAGGAACGACAGCAAATAAAAACACTGTCCACACCTGACATGGCTTGGTGCTATGCCACCAAGTCCTAAAACTGGGGTTGAAGCAATGTTTCAGTGAAGTGCTATGTAATGCACATGAACATTACCAGTAATGTTAAATTTGACTTCGTATTAACAGATGACAATGTGGAAAAGCCTAAATACACTTACTGAAATGATCAAGAAATATTACTCACTTGCTTTTTCTTGTAAAATCCCTTCTTGTCACAATTTGGAATATGGAATCCTCTTGGACTCAAGACATTCTGGATCTTTAGGTGATTTAATGTATCTTCCATTTCTCTACGGCAGGGACCCTGTCAGTGATCATGTTTTAGAAAGCACAAATGAAATCCTCTCACTCAAACCCTGTCTCCTATATTTTTAAAAATAGTAAATCTGTAGACATTAAAAGCACTAAGCAGCAAAAAACCTCCGTAAAAATAGGGTGATGGATCTGACCAGAAATGAACAGAAAGATCCACACTTCAATTTTTAGCATGCTAGCTTGAATCCTGCAAGCACAAGTCTGACTACTGATAAGCTTGCTCCCAGTTGCTGTGTAGCCATACCCTAGAAGCCCTAGTTCTGGACCAGTGGCCCATAATCTATCAACAGCCCTCACAGTTACCTAAAATGACAATTGTGCTATACACAGATTTATTTTTTGGAAGAAGGACATTCTGAACCCCTCAGACACTGATGTGCTTTAACTGGAATGTCTGACTTCTCTGACTTCAGTAATACATTGAACATGCAGGAAAATCAACATTGCTAATTTATCTTAGCTGCCATATACTCTCTACTTGGAACTCACTACTTTTTATAGGTTTTGAAGCCTTCTTTTTGTAGAAGAAAGATACGTCTGGATCGCCCATGAATATTTTGATGAAGTGCCAAAGTATACCCAAGCAGCATTTTGTATGCCTGTTGGCACTGGTATGAAGATAACCAGATTGTCTGTCAAGAGCAGTACATGAATTATAGTTTTACCTGCTCACATTCCCTATACCCAGGCTGCCCTGCAAATCTTGCACATATACTGTAAATAAGGAATAAGAAACAGTGGCAGCTCTTATCCCTGTGGTCATTAACTGCTGACATTTTCAGTGTGACAGAGCAATCGCTACAAATCTAGATACAGCTTTGTGTGCACTAGGCACATTTGATAATCAGTCAAAAGCTGGTACTCAGTCCCATGCTAGAGCACTTTCCATACTTTGCTTCCTGGAGCACAGACTCAGACCTTTGGATTGAATGTAAGGCCTTTTTCTTTTTTGCATTACCCTTTCTTTCTTGCCAATGGGTAATCAAATCTAATCAAGCTGTTATTAGACCTACTCTGAATCTGTTCACACCCATGTGTGATAACTACAGGTGAGATTAACTTTTTACTGTGCAAGGTTTATTATTGATAATCAGATTAAAAACAAACACTAGGCCTCTGTGTTTTCCAAATGTAATCTGTCTGGCCTGCTGACCCTCTGTATTTGCATCTCCAATAGTTTTACTGGTCACACAGTCAGAACTCCTTAAATGGCTACAACAATTACCACCATCTGGTTTTCTATTTATCTTGTCAAATACAGCATGCCAAAAAAAAAGAAAAAGAAACATGAGAATGTATTCATCTTTTCTACTTATAAAAATACTTACATATTCAGTCTCTTGTTTGGATTCAGAAGAGAAATTCAGTGTATCTGTACTTTGTGAATCATATTCCACTTTGTACCGCTGTGTATTTTTGGCTTGTTCTTTCCTGATGATATCTATTTTGGTGTGATGTGGATGTGATTTGGAATCTGACACCCTGTGAGAGTTAGGGATGGCCTGATTCTCTATGCTACTGGCATTCTGGTCTTCTTCTGAATCACTGGAATTTCCTTCAAATAAAATAAATTCAACAAAGAAATTCAGTTAAGCCTAGGAGCACAATAACTTATTTTAAAAGTTTCTATTTTTTTCTTTTCTTTTTTATTAAAAAACACAGAAAGCCTTCAATGTCATAGTGTTCTCTGAGCAGCAATGTCTGTATTTCCTGAACAGAAAGAATTCTAATGTTCTCATGATTGAAATATCTCGTAAACTCCTAGTAATTCTTTTAAACTCTGTCATTCCACTGTCACTGTTGTTTGCTACTAATTATACATCTTTCTTTTCTACTTAATTGTATGAAAAATTTCATTTATACTTTACATCAATTTGATTTTTTAAACCACTGCTATTTAAGCTGAATATACAGCCAATTGCTTCCCTTAATTTGAAGTTTTTTCTCACCAGAAGGGGGCAGATTTGCACTGGGACTTCATCATTTCCAGAGTTTGGATCTGAACCAGAAATCTGTTATCAACTTTACCAATAAAAGACATGCAAAAAATTCAAATAATTTATTTCTGTCCTAGAACTGATTTTATTATCACTTAGTAACAATAATGAATTCCTGTAATGTCTTATGATGGTTAGTATTCTGTAAGGTAATGTCTCTTCTTTATATCTTCTCCAGGAAGGGAATTAACAAAGAGGTATTACTAAATAGAAGTAATACTACCATGTTGATTTTTATGGGCCTTAATTTTCTCCCACATACTGCAAAAATCTGGTAAGTTAAATTTTACTTAGTTGATAGAGAATTTTCCAATTTGATTCTATTTTTATATGAAACACATTTCAGATTATGAACACAACATTGCCATCCACTCTTCCATAGTATCAAAAAACAAGCATCCTGCTTATTTGCTTTTCACTCGGAGTCAGAAGAGTTTAAAAATATTTTCTATCTCTATCTACTTTCCATAGAAGTAAAAGAAAAGAAAGTGCCCCAGAATATTGTGCAGGCACAATGTTTCCATATACTTAAGATTATGTGTCTATGCTATACTATACTATACTATACTATACAGGACTCTTCCAGTGTAAATGCAGATGGCTGCATTTCCTCTAAGATATTTTTAAAGTTTATTTCTCTTTATCAGTTAAGTCAGACTGCTTGCTGCATTTCAGCCCTCTGGCTGCAGGCCATCTGAACTTTTTAAAAAAAGGAAGGGAAATCACATTGGAAATGTAAAATGATAACTGATGTTCAGGGCACAGATTACTTTTAATACCGTTGCTTCAATGCTATACTAAAGTTAAAGCATAAAATCTATATTAAAATAGTGCTAAAAGGCTCACTAAAAAGCACCAAAGCCAAGAAATTCAGATTAAGACTGAAAGCCTTCCTAACACATCCCACTGAGTCCAACAATTTTAGCACATATGGCACTAAGGCCCCTGCAATACATAGGCACAGGGAGGAGGAGGAGGGATCAGAGTTAACATCTTGTGCCAGTGGTTTTGGTGTAGCCACTGCTGGCAGTAGACATAATTGACCAGGAAAATCCAACTCCCAGCGCAAATGGATTAAGGAAGTTTAAGTCTTAACTCTGAATTTCCTGGCTTTTGTGGGTTTAACTCAGACTCTCAGCGGTATTTGAACATATTTTTTGTGGTTTAATTTCATTTTTTTTTTAAGTAGTATTTTTTTTCTCATTCTCAATATTTGGAAGCATTGATACAATAGAACATTATAATCTAGATCTCCTAAATCTAAATTATTTGCCCAATAGCATTTTGCAGCCATTCCAGTTTATTAACCATGTACATATAGATTTAGAAAGTATTTTAACAAGCATTATATAACCAACAGATTACAATGGCCACTTCATAGTTTATATAATTAATCATGGCAATCTGTTCTTAAGCAGTTCTCAAATCAGATTTAAGAGCTATGACTACAATTTTTTTATAATGTCAAGACATACTGTATTGCATAAGTTTATTCTATAGAGCTGTTGTCATGTTAGTTACATACCCATTCCTAACACATTCAAAGCCATCATGAAAAAAGCACAGGGAGAGTTGCTTTTTTCTTTTATTAATAATATTATAATAGTCCCTTAAAATGTGAGCTGTATTAATGCCAGAAAGATCTAACATGCACTAGAAGTTAGTGGCCTTCTAAATCTGGCATTAAAATGACATTTTAAAATATAAATCTATATAAAACTTTTTTTTAGCACTTGCTGTAACTTAACGACAAAAAACAATTTTACATGGTATTCTACCTATCTGTATATGTGGGAACAGATTCGATCCTATTCTGAGAGTTTGTTGTATGCTAGAATCTGTACTGGAAACTTGGATTTAGGATTGAAACTCTAGTAGTCCCTTAAAGAGGCAGGCACTATGCATGGCATTGGTTCAGCAGATTTCTTCCCTCTTGAAAACTAAGCACTCAACTTGTATTCCCAGGAAGGGGCCTACTTTTCACTTTATACACAGGGGCAAAGTTCCCACTGACTTCAACAGGATTTATGTCTGAATAAGGAGTGCAAGAGTAGGGCTTTAGTATTTTAACTATTTAGGGCTGAAGTTAGTAAGAGACCCGGAACAGAAGTGAGAGTCCAGAGCCATCTACCCCTTCCCTTCCTCATTATATATACAGTTACAAAATAATAATGATAACTGATAATTAGCGTTGCCAATTTCCACCCAT
Source organism: Terrapene triunguis (assembly GCF_002925995.2). NCBI lineage: Eukaryota > Metazoa > Chordata > Testudines > Emydidae > Terrapene > Terrapene triunguis. Next base: position 8,939,365 of record NW_020664530.1, read on the forward strand.
TTGTATGGAAAACCCCCTCATCCAGGATTCCTTTTAAGGTAGAGTTAACAGCATCAAGCTCTTATGATGAAGGATGTTGCCATATGTTTCAATGAGGTTTAAAACTTCACTCAGCATGTTCTGAACTCTCCCTCTTTCAAGTTGTCACTGCTTGTGAGCAGCACAAAAATAATAAGGCATTTTGTGCTCCTGCAGCACTGGCGGCCACTTCCTCTCACACAGCTAAGGAGAGGCCAGCCAAAGAGTGCCTGCAACCCAAAAGAAAAACTCCACGCTGCTTTAAAAACAACCGTGCCAAACCTTTTAACGTGCTGTCTTATGAAGTAGATGTTACATCCTCGATATTGGTTAGTAAACTCTCTACTGAAATTTGTGCAAATATTAATTGTGCTTTCCTGATCTGAATCCCAACTTTCCTTGTTTCTAAACATTGCAAAATGTGCATGCTTACAAAAATTGTTCCAACCTTCCCTCCCTCTTAAAGAAACACACTCTAAATGGTTTTACTTACAAGAGAGTACTGGAAAGGTTAGTTTTTACCAATCGTTTATTTGCAAAAGTGTCCCCATAGTATTCACCCCTTTTAAAACTACCAGCCTCTGATGCTTTGTTTTAAATAGTCAATAACTTTCCAGCCTGGGAAAATATTTGTCCCATTGTCTATGTACTCCTTTCCTCTTTCTATGAATTTTATAAGCAATTCACTCATTTTTAATATCTCAGCCTGGCAGACCTGCCTCCTCAGTCACCCAGTTCAAAGGGGGAACGACTCCCTCATATATTTTTTAAAAAGCATCCTCACCTCTGTTGCAAGGAAGGATTTTGCAACAGCGGAGATTAAAGAACCTTTCTTTTCCTATCCCTCATCCAAATGATCCTAAACTTGACACATAGCCCTAGATTTGACCACGAGATCAGAAAACACAACCATTTATTTTGAAGAGCATGAATTACCACGTCAGTCTTAACAGTGCACCAAGGCTGGAGTTTTGTTTAAGAATCCATCCGCTAGGAGTTGGCTGCAATACTTGGGTGGCGCTTAACAGAAACATTTTTGCAGTAAGGGAGTGGTTTTTTGTTTGGTTTTTGGTGTGTGAAAACTAATTTTTTTTTTTGCATAAAGGCAACTGATTGATAGATTGATTTGCATCAAACTTTTTTTGGAGGGGCATTTTTTTTTGGCATTAAACAACACACACACACACAAACACACACAGAGTGAACGGCTGGAGCCTGGTCTCCTTACCTGGAACATGTGGTCCTACTCCTTGCAGCAGGAAGGTCCTCAGCTTGCTGCCCGTGGTCACGTTGGTGCAAAGCCCCCTGCCCTCCAGCAGCGCCTGCAGGGGTCTGAGCTCCCCTCGGCGCGGCTGGCAGCTGAGGCCGGCCCCGCAGCGCTCGCTGTAGACCCCGCACGGGCGCCCCTCCTGCAGGGCGCAGGTCAAGCAGCAGCCGCAGCCCGGCTCCCGCACCAGCTCGGAGCACTCGGGCGGCAGCGGCTTGCACTGCTCCAGCGCCCGTGAGTCGCAGGGCTCGCACCGCACCACCGGCCCCACCGCCACCGCCCGCCGGCTCAGCAGCGCCAGCGCTGCCACTGCCCACAGCACGCAGAGCCGCGACACCATAGCAACAAGCGCAGGGGGGGCTGGAGAGGGGACGAGGAGCAGCAGCAGAGAGAGCAGGACAGGGACAGAGCCGCAGCCACACGCGCACCTAGCCCGGGGCAGAGCCGCCCCCCGCCACAGGAGGGGGGAGTCACAGGCACTTGCCCCCCAACACAGGAGAGGAGAGACCAGGACAGACCCCTGCCACGGAGGTTCAGAGCAGAAGGCTCAAGCCCCAACCGCTCGCCCCCCTAACAGAGGAGGCGAGCCCAGGAGGCTAAAGCTACAGTCACCCCTTGTCTGCAGCTGGGACCCGCCAGCCCCTCACAGCCCCCCCGGCCCCTGCAGTAGGAAGAGCAGCTAGCGCCCAAGACGGCTTGTCGCTTCCTCCCCTCCAATAGCTCCCAGATCACTTGGCTTTCACACTGATTTCTTGCCGCAGACACAAATTTGAAAATAAAATAAATTAAAAAAAAATCAACAACAAAAAAATACCCAAACCGAGCAAAATGGTCTGGCTGGGAGGAAACGTGGTCCCAAAATGATCACGGAAAGAGAGGAGAGCAGAGGGGAAATGAAGGAGAAAAAATAAATTAAGAGAGCAAAGTTCCCTTCTTTTTATTCTCTTTGTTGCCTGCTATTGGCTTCTACTCTCAGTAACTCTGGGCTCCCATCTGTTCTCTCATTCAGCTGAACTTCTTGCCTATATACAACTCCTGCTTAGGACACGCCCCGGACTATGAATAATGAACAACTCTGGCACTCCTGGAGAAGGGGAGTGACTATCGAAATCCAGATTTCGGTTCAGACAGTACTGTAAGGCGGGGGGGACCCCATGGTTGTGCGTTGAGTTTAAGTGCCCTTCTGAGAAACCCTCTTTGAGGAGATGCGTTGGGACTGACTTTGGGCAGAGAGATAGGCTACATCGTATGCGTTGTGTTCTTCCCCCACTCCCCTTGGCACTGTGAGAGGAGACACGAGCAAAGCTAAATGAAAGTGCCCTTTTTGGATTCCTGTCTACAATCCTGTCCACATTGGAGCTGACTGATAGCCCAAGACAACCTGGGAGGCGTGTCTGTTATCACACACAGTCAGGTTTAGGACATACCTTAGACTAGCTTCCATCTCACATGACAGTTGCAACTTCTTGGGAAAATTGGAATATATATTTATTTCTCTCTCTCTCTCTCTCGCTCTCTCTCTCTCACTGGAACACGGTGCTTTCGGTGAAGCTGATGTATGAATGTTCCTCCTAAGTATCTTTTAAAAAGTGCTCTCTGAACTCTTAAGACTTTACCTCCTTTGCCAAGACCAAACAGTTTACATAACTACTTCCTTTTCCAATTCTGAAATTCAAAACTGGATTTTGCACAGTGAATTTAAACTGTCTTTTATCAGTGCAATTGCAACTTCTGTTCTGCTTGGTTTTTTTTTAAACCTCCCACTGTGTTTGATTATAACCTTAATCAAGAAAACTTTTGAAATAGCATAGGCAATGTTTCTGTATATTGTATCTAAATATGTTACATACTATCGATACTTAGACCCTAATTTGTTTATGTACATATGTATGGCCTTTCACTTGTAAACATTTTCCCTCGCGAGTGAAAATTAATAGCGCTTCCAAAATACTGTCTAGCAATACTCTTTCCTGTCATGGAAACGAAATGAACCAGAATACTAATCTGTTTCCAAACCATTTCTTGGCACTGAGATTCCCCTCTCAGTGATTCTTGTCAATCCGTTTGTCTAAATCCAGACGAAAGAGTAAAGGGTTTACTTTATTACCCACTTTATTGCCACCCTACATAGATCGTGTATTCAGAACACTGCACATTTAAAATAAAATGCTTTCAGCATTAAGGTCAACTTTCTAGTTACTCTTCCCTGTTCTTTATTCGGCGCCCATACTTTTCTGCTACAGTCCTAGGTGGCCCTTTTAACAACTTTAAACTAAGTCTGATTTTGTATCCTAAAGAATATGCGTAAGAGATCTTTATTCAAGATTTTAAATTTGAAAATGAATTTAAAGTGTACGGAGAGAGTGGTCTGCCTCATTTAATCTCCCCATAATGCACGATGACTTGCAGACTTCTTTGTCCTCCGGCTCATTTTATAAATTCACCAATAGAGGTCGCCGGTTGCCCAGGATTGAGTCAAGGACTGAATAAACTTGATTGAGCCCATTTACAAAGAGGGGATTGATGAACTTGTTCTTCTAAACTGAATGCATCTTGTTTAGAGACTGTCTCAGGAAAGCTTTCTGTTCCCTTCCCTCACCCCCACATTCTTATAGATGGCAAAGTTTGAAAAGCTTTGGGATCATTTTAGGGTTAGTATCAGGAGGATTCACAACATTGCTCAAAGATTAGGTCCAAAAGAAAGATTAGACCTTCCTCTTTTCCATCCCAGCAATAGCACTGCAGGGTAGCACAGTAGATCAAATATGTATAAAAGCATCATTTTCAGCCACAAACAACTTTTATAGTTTACTGATTTCAAAATTGAAGCAAAAAAGGTAAAGGAGACACTGAGCAAAAAAAAATACATAATACAAAAATAGCAATTCCCTTCCCTTGCCACAAAAACACATATAAATTGTTCTCAAAGTACACACCATTGTGTCTGGAAGTAACTTGTTCTTCATATTGCTTCATGAACATTTCCATCAACCAGCAACGTAATCCCCACTGTCAGTCCACCCTCATCCCTCAATTACAATGATTTGCAATCCTTGTGTACACTGTTATTATTTATTTCACTTTTTACCCTAGGAAATATTTGCAATGCCACCAAATAAAAGTATTTTAAGAACTACCTTTGGTGAAATTAGCTTATATGCCAATTGAATAATAAAACCTAGGCAACTTGAAGGTTTTACATTTGAACAAAAATTAGGAAATGCAAAAATTAAGATTCCATTACTAAAGAACCCACCCACAGGTCAGATTTAGTTCTATTGTGAGTATAGATCCAAGGATATGTAGTTGTACCCACTTACACCAGGGCTGAATTTGGCCTAACATATATTAAACTAACCATTTATGGGCATCATTCTACACTGATATACACCCAGTGCAATTCCATTGCAACAAATGGGATTGTTTGGATTAGAATCAGCACATAATTTGGCTGTAACCAGCAATCAATAATACCACCTGTACACATCAAGGCCACCAATCTAGCTTCCATTAAAGTCAGAAGTCTTGCTAACACACTGATTTAGCTAAATCGATTTAGAAACTAGCCCTCTTAAATCAATCTAAGAGAGTCTGCACAAGAAAGTTGCACCAATTTAGCTAATTCAGTTTCTAAACCAAATTAAAGCTTATCTGAACTAGAAAGTATAACCCCACGAGAGGACATAGTTACACTGGTATAAATGTGTTTGTACCAGTATTGCTTATTCCAGTTTGGGACCAAAATAAGCTATACTGGTATAAGGCACCTATATACTGGTATAACTGTGTCTACACTGGGGCTTTTAATGGTATAACTATGTCGACAAAAAAATTCCTCCCCTAGTTGACATAATCATACTGATAAAACTTTCAAGTGTAGATCAGTTCTTAATTAAATTGGTGCAATATTGGTGTATGGACAAGGCCAAAGTCAAAACATGCAATGCAGCAAGGTTAATAAATAGAGTCCTACCAAATTCACGGCCATGAAAAACTCATCACGGATTGTGAAATCTGGTCCCCTCCATGAAATCTGGTCTTTTGTGTACTTTTATCCAATAGCAGCATTTCTTAAATGGGATCTTGACCCAAAAAGGGGTCTCAAGTCTATTGTAGAGGGGTTGCGGTATTGCCATCGTTACTTCTGTGCTGCCTTCAGAGCTGGGCGGCTGGAGAGCAGCAGCTGGCGGGCAGCGCCACCACTGGCAGCAATGCAGAAGTAAGGGTGGCGTGGTATGGTATTGCCATCTTTACTTCTGTGCTGCTGCTGGCAGCGCACTGCATTCAGAGCTGGGCAGCTGGAGAGCTGGATGACAATACCGTGATCCCCTTACAATAGCCTTGCAACCCCCTTTTGGGTTGGCACCCCTGTTTGAGAAACTCTGCTGTAGGATAAAAGTACACACAAAAAACAGATTTCACAGGGGAGACCAGAATTCACGGTCCGTGATGCATTTTTCACGGCTGTGAATTTGGTAGGGCTCTAGCTATGACTGTGACATTTATGAAAATGGACCATGAATTTGGTAGGGCCATGTTTATAAAACTTTATAAAATCCTGAACTATTAAATTGCCACTCCCTTTCCTTTGTTTAAATTTGTAACCTTATTGCATGAATATAACTTTTGCATTTAATTTCCTTTGATTGTTTTTATTTTCAAAGACAGAAAGAAAAAAGGGGGAAGAGAGGGAATGAGGGAAAACAACACAAGCTATAGTATAGTACTTCACAGTTACAGAGACCTACAGTGAGCCTTTAGAGGCAGCCGTTAATCAGAAAGATGGGGGTGCACAGCTGCTCCACCCATCAGGAGGAGCATCAGACAGGAATTGTGCCTGAGAGAGTCTCATTTCCTCCTGTACTTCCCACCTGCATGCTCTGGGAGGGCTAAGTACTCTATTGCAGCCCTAAAAAAGATGCATCTTATTTCATCTCTTGCACCCAGCCACTTCTGCTAACGGGCGTCCTGGGTGAACCCACTCATTTCATCTCTTCCCCACCCACTTACTTGCTGGTTGAAGTGGTGCCAGGACTGCATTCTGCATGGGAATTGAAGCCTTGATCTAGGTCGCTCTCATGTGGCTGCACAAGGAGGCATCTGTTACTCCTTCTCATTCTACTGTACAGTCACAATAGGGCTAATGACAATCTAGACCACAGTTTTTTGTGCAGTTCCAGTGTACTGCAACTAATTATGCCACATAAAATTTAATTTAAAAAATTTTTATTGTGCATGCATAAAACCATCTTAAATCACATAAAACTTTGCAATTACTCTTTTCCAGATCTATACAGCAACTCTTCTTCATTGAAATCGACCCTCCTGTAACATTTATTGTATTAAAATTCAGTCATTCTTGAGCTGAGCACAAAACCCCAAATATTCAAAAATGTTAACTCTCAGGGTGCTTCTGGTTTTGGGTTCCCAAACTTTAGAGACCTGGGGTGAAATCTGGGCCCGCATTGAGGTTAATGGGAGTTTCACCATTGACTTCAATGGTGGCCAAGGCTTGCACTTGTAGGGTCTTATTTTTCAAAAAACGAGTGCCCACTACTTCAAATGAAGTCAATGGGAGCTGTAGGTACTCTGAATCTCAGAAAATCAGGCATTAGAAATTTCAAGTTGGGTATCCAAAATTAATGGGCACTTTTGAAAATTTTGGCCAAAGTGTCTTTAGTTTTAATTTACATGATTCTTTGTAGATAACTGGCTGACAGAAGTGAGGCCTAAAACTCAATTCAATGACATTTCTCTGTCTGTCTGTAGCAAATTTAGGTTTACTGGCAATTACCTTTAAAATTGGTAGAGGATCAGAGATAGAGAGCTCCCACTACCTGACAGCTCAGCCTACATAAGCGACAAAGTGCACTACCCTCTAGTTCTTAGTTACTACTTTTGTGAAGGCTCAAAAATATGCCAGACGTCTCACAAATGCAAGTAAAAAATGTCCCTGCTCTGGAGACCATATAATGTAAATTCAGCATAACGCAACAAATGAGGGTCATGCTTGTAAATAGACAAAAAGGTTAGAAGAATGGGGCGGGGGGAAATAACAAAGGCAGGATGTGTGTTTGTGAAGAATGCTTATCTAGACAAAGGGTGTGATCTGCAAACATATACAGATATGAATAAAGTTTTTCATGTGAGTAATCCATTGAAGTGTAACTTTATTCACAGGCACTGGTTTATAGAATTTGGCCGTACTTTGGCAACAAAGGCTGATATGAAGGAAACATGCTTCGGCAGTATTGCAGGGTGATCTTTCCAACACTTCTGTTTACTAAGTGATCCTTCCAGTTACTGCAATCAAAAAAGGGAGGCTAGCTCATAGATATTCCTAGTCAAAGAACTGAAGTAGTAACACTGTTCAACCTCCACATTCCTGAGTAGATTGTGCCTACTTCAGACACTTGAAGGAGGCTGTCTCCTTTATGCTTTCACAATATTTGTATAGTTTTTCATGTCCATAAAGTTTTCCCAACAGAACTGAAAGAGATTGAGGGGGGGAAGGGGGAAGCTAACTCTCAAGACTTTTCAGTAGGAGCAGCAAAGATTGCTTTTTAGCTAGAAATCTCCCATATCCATCCCACCACCAGCAATCTGGCTATTGTGTAATATTCAGAGATGCAGGTGGCAAAAGAAATAACAACAGGAGAAATGCTGCTGTGGCTTCCATGAGAGTGCATAGATGTGCTCAGAGCTACGTTTACTGACACACATGAACTTCTGTTCATGAATAGCAGGAGAAAGGATCAGATTCTGCTTTTATATCTCAAAGGGAAGGGAGGTAGAAAGACAGTTGACTCCGGATTGCCAAAAAAAAGAAAGACATTCCAGTTAATACAACGGAAGTAAGGAGCACTGACACTCTCCAGAAATGCAGCTGACTGTCCTTGGACACATTTACTTTTAGAACATTCTGCAAATTGCTGGGTCATGGAAAGTTCATGTATGTGTGTGTGTGTGTGTGTGTGTGCGTGCGCGTGTACACAAACCCAGAGATGTATAAAGGATATATATACACATTGATATACAAAGTATTTATCAGGATGAGTGTGAAATGATAGCATTCTTCTTTTATACCACTCCCCCAACCCATGATAGATTCAATATGTATCACATATATTTACAGAAAAGAAAAAAAAAGGTTTTCAAATGTTTTAGAGGTTTTCTAAAAAAAAAAATAATTGGTATTTTTTTCACCTCTCTTCAAAGTCAGGTGCTTTAGTTAGCATGAGTTCAACTGAGTCATAAAAACCTCTTTTAAAACCCCTCTATAAATATGTCTATTAAAAAATACAATTTTAAAGTCTATTATTACAGACTGATCCAGGGCTAAAAGTATGTGGTAGGAGTGCATCCCAGTGAGCAGCTGGGAATTTCTCCTTTCCAATAGTATAAAATTTTCATTTTTATATTTGCAGGGCCATGTGATAATGTAATTTAAAACTGTAATATTTTATAATTTTAGAAAACTTGTTACTGGCCCAGAACTGGCTATTATTTATCTTCTTTTATTGGACCAACTTCTGTTGGGAAGCTCTATATAGCTCGAAAGCTTGTCCTTTCCACATCAGACGTTGAAATATGACCTCATCCACCTTGTCTCTCTTATATCCTGGGAACAACACAACTACAACAACACTGTGGATGACATATTACTTATCTTAGACTTCTGGATGGTATAATTTTGGAGAAAACTGAAGAAGGAAACATTTCTGGGGCAATTTGCAGAGAGGGATGATATCTAGATATAGATTTATACACAGCATTCTGAATTTTGTAAGTTTTAAACTGTTTAAATTATAATTCCTTCACTGTCATTCCTCTCCATTTTTATGTATTTATAATAATTTCTTTCCTTTAAGGTTAACACAAAATGTGTTTAAGTTATCCAAAGCACTTAGGCCCTGATCCGCAAAGATACTTAGGCCTGTTCTACACTATGGGGTTAGGTCGAATTTAGCCGCGTTAGGTCGATTTAAAAATGAATGCATCCACACAACCAACCCCGTTCTGTTGACCTAAAGGGCTCTTAAAATCGACTTCTTTACTCCTCCCTGGGGAGGCGAGTAGTGTTAAAATCGACTTTGCTGGGTTGAACTTGGGGTAGTGCAGATGCAAATCGACGGTATTGGTCTCCTGGAGCTATCCCAGAGTGCTCCATTGTGACTGCTCAGGACAGCACTTTGAACTACAATGCACTAGCCAGGTACACAGGAAAAGCCCGGGGAATTTTTGAATTTCATTTCCTGTTTGGTCAGCATGGCGAACTCAGCAGCACAGGTGACCATGCAGTCCCCCCAGAATTGTAGAGTGTAGAATGTTTCTGCACTCCCCCTATCATCTCCGTCCCTGAGGTTATTGCAGATTAGAAGGTGAAAAAAACGCACTCGCGATGACATGTTTTCTGAGCTTATGCAGTCCTCCCGCACTGATAGGGCACAGCTTAATGCAAGGAGGCATTCAGTGGCAGAGGCCAGGAAAGAATTAAGTGAGCGCAAAGAGCGAAGGCAGGACGCGATGTTGAGGCTAATGGGGGAGCAAACGGACATAATGAAGCGAGTGTTGGGGGAGCAAATGGACATGATGAAGCATCTGTTGGAGCTGCAGGAAAGCCAGCAAGAGCACAGACCCCCACTGCATCCACTATATAACCACCTACCCTCCTCCCGATGTTCCATAGCCTCCTCACCCAGACGCCCAAGAATGCGGGGGGAGGAGAGGCTCCAGGCACCCAGCCACTCAACTCCAGAGGATGGCCAAGCAACAGAAGGCTGTAATTCAAACAGTTTGATTTTTAGTGTGGCTACAATAAGCAATGTGGCCTTGTCCTTCCCTCCTCCCCCACCCCACCTGGGCTACCTTGTCCGTTATCTCATTTTTCTTTTAATTAATAAAGAAAGAATGCATGGTTTCAAAACAATAGTTACTTTATTTCGAAGGGGAGGGTGGTTGGCTTACAGGGAATTAAAATCAACAAAGGGGGCGGGTTTGCATCAAGGAGAAACACACACAACTGTCACACCGAAGCCTGGTCAGTCATGAAACTGGTTTTGAAAGCCTCTCTGATGCAACAGCAGCGGTGATGGTGAGCTGAGCGGGCTCCATGATTGCCGTGGTATGGCGTTTGCATGGGTAACCCAGGAAAAAAGGCACGAAACGATTGTCTGCTGTTGCTTTCATGGAGGAAGGGGCGACTGACGACATGTACCCAAAACCACCCGCAACAATGTTTTTGCCCCATCAGGCACTGGAAGCTTAATCCAGAATTCCAATGGGAGGTGGAGACTGCAGGAACTGTGGGATAGCTATCCACAGTGCACCGCTCCGTAAGTCGATGCTAACCACGGTAGTGAGGACGCACTCCGCCGACTTAATGCGCTTAGTGTGGACATACGCAATCGACTGTATAAAATCGATTTCTAAAAATCGGCTTCTATAAAATCAACCTAATTTCGTAGTGTAGACATACCCTTAGGCACCTTAGATATTATGGTGATAGATTCTTTAGATGTGGAAAGGCAGAGAAATAGATGGAAAGATGAGAAAGGTAGATGGATGGATGGATCAAATGACAGAGACACACCTAATAAAATGTTACTTGAAAACTAACCACTGCCTAGGAGCTGGCTAGAAGCATTACTTCATAGTAACACATTTTCAAATAATAAAGTTATGTTTAGGAGTTTACAACCTGAACACATAAATTATTTCCACTAACCAGGGTGGATAGAATTAAATCAAAGCAATTTAAAACACCAATTTTAATCACGATTAAAGTAATCAAGCAGGAAATCTTGCTTTAAATAATCAATTTTAATTGTGTTTTGCATTTGTACTTTTTAGATGTTTTCCTAAAGAAAGGCTGATTCTTATTATTTGATAACCATTAAAGCATATTGATTTGCAATTAAATATAGACTTTACACTAAAAGTGGTGCTTCTTTTTGCAAACCAAGAGGATATACTATATCTATACACATTTATTTAAATAATCATATAGCTTAAATAATATTTATTCAGCTTCTTAATTTTTACATTTTTATTATGTTAGAAAATGGTGAATGATGCATTTTTTATTTACTAGATAATGATAAATTTTTTATTTGTGATTTGTGTCAAGCTTTGTTTGGATGGAAATTTGAATTTAATTAAAAGTGCATACAAACTGCATTTTTTTAAATTAAATAAAATTCCTTAAACATACTAAATACATCATAAAACATGCATTTAAAACTGTTTCATTAAGCAAAAGAAGTATTCTCTGTAGTTAGTAAATTAAATTGATTGTTTCCATGGCCTTCAAGATTTTAGAACTAGTAGATCTCATCCTCTCAAACCTAGTTTTTATTTATAGCTTGGAAAAGGAGAACAATATTTCCTGCTTTTTCTACTCCTGGTCAGTTTCTTAACCTTGAATGAACTAGTCATTAAATTGAATAAATGGAAATGAAGAAAATATTCTCTCTGAACCTGCAGAAGAGGCTACTGCTGTCAAAAGCACTTCAACAAACTCTGGTTCCAGATGTTTGGCCAGTGACTTTCACTGGTTCAGTGATTGGACTTTCTTTAAAACTTGGCAGCAAACATGTATGGCTTAATACTATTTTTGGATTTAATGTAAATTATTTTAATAAATTATAATAAATTTAAGCCTTAACATAGGTTGTCAATTTCAACTTTAATTTTCAATAGTTTTTTTTAAATAAACTTGTATTTCCTTTCAATTAAAAAATCAAATTGAAATGAAAAAATCTGATTTATTTAAAAAAAATCATAGATTGCTATCCACCCTGCCACTTACATATTGGTAATACAAAATATCAACGAAGGGCCAATTTTAGGTGAAGACTAATACTAAAAATAATTTGAACAGATACTTTAAAATGTCTCTATATCAAAATAAATTGGAAATCATAAAGCAGGGCGTGGGGGGGGGGGGAAGGGAAGAAATAACATAACCATCAATTAAAGTTTTTGTTTCAAAGTCTTTCTATCATTTAGCGTGCAGAAAAAGTTGTTGCTAAAATAATCTGCTTGGCCTATCATTGTGACTATGTCACCCCCATTCTGAGTCCATTCATGGGCTCCCACCTCTTCACAGTATGTGCATTACATGTGTAAATAATTATTTTCAGTTATGTATATATATAAAATAAATATAAATATAAATGGCTTGATTGACTGTATTCACAAGAAAGATTCACTTAATGTGTTGTCTTTGTTGACTACACAGATAGGTAATCATTACAATGGACATTTCACCCTTTCCATCCAAAACACCAGTAGCAAAAGCAAAGCAGGACTCCAGTTTTATCTTTGTTAGAAACAATAAATGTCTCAAAAAGGCTGTAGTATATCTAGGTGCCAAAAGCTCAGCACAATGCACTGAACACTGCTCTGAATGGGTCTGATCCCAAGCCCAATAGGAGTCTGATTTCAAAGTCAACAGAAGTCTTTGCATGGACTTTAGTGGGCTGTAGATCAGTCTCTTTGGTTTGAGCGAATCTAAGTGCATGGATTTGGCAGTGGGAGTTTGGGGGAATGCAGGACTAGGCCCTTAAACTTGACACACAAGCTAGAGATTGATAGGAGGACTGTTTCAGGAAATCAGCACAAAATATTTTTTCTGCAAAGTTCAGCCACATGCTTCAGCATTAGAAGACATACCTAGAAGGAGAAAAACAGAAACATTTGTGAGCTATTGGATGGCGCATGTTTGGTATCCATGCTGTCTAGTGCTTCTTGCTGTTATCCTATTTCATTAAAAAAAAAATTAGCCAGCAAATTCTTATGATATTTTAAAACAAATTGTAAATAAACTGATTCAAAGTTTCAGCATAGTTTTCTTTGTACGAAATGTAACCTATCTATGCAATTCAATGGAGTATTGTATATCTCAGTTTTTGGATATATGCCACAAACAGTTGTTAGGATACTTTGGAAAGTTAAAGCACAATACATAAACAAACATTGTGATCCTTCAGTGTACAGTAGAAAACTAGCAGTTTCCCAGGAACATTGATGTCATAAATGATGCAAGAAAACTATTTTTAATACACGAGTACAATCTGTGCAGAAGGGGCCAAATCAAATCCTGCTCACACTGATGTCAGTGGCAAAACTCCCATTGACCAGGGTTTAGCCTTGTATTTTATAGTGTGATGTGATAATGTATAACAATACAATAAGCCCAATACTGGTCCCTTTGGAAATGAGAAATTTACTATTGACTTCAATGGAACCACACACTGGTGTTATAAGGGACAATCTGTTACATACATAATAAATAGTGGTGTAGAAGCAATTTTGAAAATATGGGTTCTGTAGAATCACTTATTGAAAATATTTGAAGAGCAGCCCGTATGGAGGTAACGTGGGAAGCAGCTTAGTTATTAGTGGGGTCTGCATAAAAAAAATATTTGACAGGAAAATCTACAAAGGAATGTTATCTAGCGAACATAACAGTCAGGATTCCTGGGATCTGTTTCAGTCTATACTAATGACTCACTGGGCTTATTCTCTTTTCACTTACAGCACTGGGAATCAAGGGTACAGTAGAACCTCAGAGTTATGAACACCAGAGTTACAAACTGACCAGTCAACCACACATCTCACTTGGAACCAGAAGCACACAATCAGGCAGCAGCAGAGACCAAAAAAAAAAAAATAGCAAATACAGTACAGTACTGTGTTAAACATAAACTACTAAAAAAATAAAGGGAAACTTTTAAAAAAAAGATTTGACAAGGTAAGGAAACTGTCTCTGTGCTTGTTTCATTTAAATTAAGATGGTTAAAAGCAGCATTGTTCTTCTGCATAATAAAGTTTCAAAGCTGTATTAAGTCAATGTTCAGCTGTAAACTTTTGAAAGAACAACCATAATGTTTTGTTCAGAGTTATGAACATTTCAGAATTATGAACAACCTCCATTCCCTGAGGTTCAACTGTAACTCCACTAAGATCAATGGAGTTTCACGGGTTTAAAACTGGCGTAAAAGGAGAATTCAGCCCAATGTATCTCATTTTACTCATCTGTAAAATGGAAGAATGATATCTTCATGTTTGACACCCTTGGTGAAAAGTGCAAAGTATTATTAATATAAGTTAGAATTCATACTGCAACTGATTATCGGAATAAGGGGAGGAAAGGAAGGTGTTTAACTGGTTTTGAGTCCAGGCGCTAACACAGGAGGCAGTTGCTCTGGAGCTCTCCCCCAGAATTTTTTTGAAAGACTGATGCAATCGGGAATCATTTTTATGTGAAATAAATGTGCCCCCTCACTTCTCTTCTTGTTCAACAGTTCAGCAACTGATTCATCCTCAGTTATTCTGGACCCATTCACTTTCATACTACCCTGAGCGGGGCTGTTGTTCTGACAGATGGACACTCTAATTAATAGCTCCTCACAATGGTCCAGTTAAGAAGTATAGCTTTCATTGAACTTTTTTTTAAATGCTTCTAGCTTATGAATATTTTTCTGTCTTAAAAAAGCAAACACCTGTACCAAAAATGTGGCCACATTCTTCAATGGTCTACATCTGCAACTATGTCCTTTATTCCTATTCTATTTGTATCAAAAGATTGGCACATTGTCACCTACTCTATTCCTTCGGATAATTGTCTGCCTTAACATTACTGGGGTTGCTGTTAATTTACTCGATTAAGCTAAATCAGTTAGACTAGATTGATTTTAATCTATTTAGTTACAGTGGTGAAAGTTTTCTAATATAGACAAGCCCTACATGAATCTAAAAGCATGATCCTACAAACACTTAATTACCATGAGTAAAACATAAGAACATAAGAATGGTGGGTCAGACCAAAGGTCCATCTAGCCCAATATCCTGTCTTCTGACAGTGACCAATGCCAGGTGCCCCAGATGGAATGAACAGAACAGGTAATCGCCAAATGATCCATCCTGATTGCCCATTCCCAACTTCTGGCAAACGCAGGCTAGGGACACCATCCTTACCCATCCTGGCTAATAGCCATTGATGGACCTATCCTCCATGAACTTATCTAGTTCTTTTTGAATCCTGTTATAGTCTTGGCCTTCACAACATCCTCTGGGAAGGAGTTCCACAGGTTGACTGTGCGTTATGTGAAAAAATACTTCCTTTTGTTTGTTTTAAACCTGCTGCCTATTCATTTCATTTGGTGACTCCTAGTTTGTGTGTTATGAGAAGGAATAAACAACACTTCCTTATTTACTTTCTCCACACCAGTCATGATTTTATAGACCTCTATCATATCCCCCCTTAGTCATCTCTTTTCCAAGCTGAAAAGTCCCAGCCTTATTAATCTCTCCTCATATGGAAGCCGTTCCATCTTCCTAATCATTTTTGTTGCCCTTTTCTGAACCTTTTCCAATTCCAATATTTCTTTTTTGAGATGGGGTGACCGCATCTGCACACAGTATTCAAGATGTGGGCATACCATGGATTTATATAGAGGCAATATAGAGGCAATATGATATTTTCTGTCTTATTATCTATCCCTTTCATAATGATTCCCAACATTCTGCTCACTTTTTTGACTGCCACTGCACATTGAGTGGATGTTTTCAGAAAACTATCCAAAATGACTCCAAGATCTCTTTCTTGAGTATTAAGAGCTAATTTAGACCCCATCATTTTATATGTATAGCTGGGATTATGTTTTGCAATGTGCATTACTTTGCATTTATCAACATTGAATTTCATCTGCCATTTTGTTGCCCAGTCACTCAGTTTTGTGAGATCCTTTTGTAGCTCTTTGCAGTCTGCTTGGGACTTAACTATCTTGAGCAGTTTTGTATCATCTGCAAATTTTGTCACCTCACTGCTTACCCCTTTTTCCAGATCATTTATGAATATGTTGAATAGGAGTGGTCCCAGTACAGACCCCTGGGGGACACCATTATTTACCTCTCTCCATTCTGAAAACTGACCATTTATTCTTACCCTTTATTTCCTATCTTAACCAGTTACCAATTCATGAGGGGACCTTCCCTCTTATCCCATGACAGCTTACTTTGCTTCAGAGCCTTTGGTGAGGGACCTTGTCAAAGGCTTTCTGAAAATCTAAATCTAAGTACACTATATCCACTGGATCCCCTTGTCCACAAACAAACAAACAAATTATGTTCATCTATGTGTCTGACAATTTTGTTCTTTACTGTAGTTTCAACCAGTTTGCCCAGTACTGAAGTCAGGCCTGTAATTGCCGGGATCATCTCTGGACCCCTTTTTAAAAATTGGCATCACATTAGCTATCCTCCAGTCATTTGGTTCAGAAGCTGATTTAAATGATAGGTTACAAACTACAGTTAGTAGTTCTGCAATTTCATATATGAATTATTTCAGAACTTGTGGATGAATACCATCTGGTTCTGGTGACTTATTACTGTCTAGTTTATCAATTTATTCCAAAACCTCCTCTAACGACACCATTAACTTCAAATGCTAGTACATTCAGTATTAAGTGTTAGTAGGATTCACTGCTAAATAAGAGCATTGTTTCAGTCCTCTTTCTCATACTGAATAGTATCTTACTCTGGATATAGTCTTGTTGAAATCAGTGGGACTACTGTGGAGTCATATGCTATTCAGTGTAATAGTGGCAGAATCTGGTACTAAGAAAGCAATGCTAAGGGAGTCAAACCTAGTCTAAGTTGGCGTGACAGAGAGAGAGAGAAGGTCAGAAGAAAGCATAAGTTATATAAACTTCATACTCCCTCTAGACTTAGACTTAGACACATTCACCTCTGAATTTGGCCCATTATGTCCCAAATGACCGAAGGAAAGGAATTCAGCAAAATATACCCCTTTTTAAAAAAGGAAATTATTTAGTAATTCCCAAGTAGATGTAAACAAAAATTGAAAAAACTCATTAACAAAACTGAATGGCTACTTTAATAATCCAACCCAAAGGTCCATCTTCCCACACTCCAAAGTCATCTTTGAGAGAAAAATATGTATAATAGCCACTAGATTTTTCAGACCACTGCACAGTCCAACAGTTCAAAAATTTGGAAATTATTACACATATAAATAAAAAGCCCTTTGGGATGTTAAAAATATTAAAAACAGTGAAGAACGATTTCAACTAAGTCATCTGCTGTCCTATGTTGTGGGATCGGCAACATGTGGCAATAACAGAAGACATAAAAACAAATTCTTAGAAGAAATCTACATTTGGAATTAATTTGTCATACTCTGATTTTTGCATTTTCATAAGTAACAGAACCATGATTTTCAACAGCACATTAAAATATGCTAGTAGTAATAAGATAAATGTGATATTTTATGCTTTTTGAAGATACTATCATTTCCATATGGTGCAATACCTTTCATAGTATTACACAATAACATTGCTTGTCATGGTAACTGTTCAGACTTAAATTTATTGTTTTAGATGTGTCTAAATAACATACAATGGTAATATTTTATTAGTAAGGGAGTGATCCTGAAGTTGCAGTGTATGCAATTTCCATTGCCTTCCATAGGAAGTGTCTATACGAGTTACAGGATCAAATCCTTGGTAAATGGGTGCCAGGTAAAACATTTTTATATTCTTTAACTCTGTTGTTGTAAGAAGGATGAAGAGGACCCAAAGAACATCATTTGTAAATATCACTTGATATTCAGGGGGTTGGGCGAAACCCCTCTGAAGCCAGGGAAACAGCCATCCTTTATTCAGGATAGATAATTCTCTCCTATGTCAGCTTGTGGTGTTTTTAGGCATGTGGGAAACTGATTTTTGGCACGTGGGAGGCTGGATTTTACTTGGTCAGCTCAAGGCGAAAGAACTTACCATAACTGTGGCTGTCCAGTCTCCTGACATTGTAACTGTGACATACTTTTTTGTACAATACTGTAACCCTTCTGCCAGGTGGAGCCAGCCGCAACCAGGGCCGGGTTTCGTATCTAGGGGTTCCTTTTCAACAACACAACACAGAACTGGCTCGAGTCCCCATCCAGTAACCTGGGAAAATTGCACACCAATCTGGGCACCTCTGAGAAGCAATACTTCCCCACTTGCAAGCACAGAGTCTGAGTGTAGAAAAGAAACTTTTAATGAAAGGAAGTGAAGTCACCTGACATTAATTAAGGATAATGCCACAAGCGGGATTCATAATCATAACACTGTGAGCAGGGCACCCACCCAAGAGTGCGTGGGGTGGTGTCTTCTGCCTCATGTTCTTGAGTGCTACAACCAAAAGTTCCTTTTCTGTGCCCCTCTCTGCTCCCTCACCATACCCCACTCAGAGTGGTTGTCCTTGGTCAGTGAGGACCCAGCGTTCAGAGGTGCATCTGTTGAGTTCACCTCCTACCCAGGGAAGAAGGCACCTTGCTTGTGCTTGCTCTGGCTGGCTGTCCCGCCAGCCGCTGTTCCTCATCACCTGGCCGCCCCGCCAGCTGCGGTTCATCTCCGCTGGCCGTCCCACCAGCCCTGGTTTGTCTCCCCTGGCTGCCCCACCAGCCGCTCGTTGCCTTGCCAGCCGCTTGTTCTGCTTACTGCCTCGCCAGCCACTCCTTTGCTGGTTGACTGTCATCTCCTTCTGCTGCTACCTGTCTCTCTGCTGTGACCTCTGCACATCAGTCTCTTAGTGATTGTCAGCTCTTTGCAGGCTGGACAGAAACATTGATCCATCTCAAGTGATTTCAGCTCTCATTTGAGCACTGTAACATAACAAAGAGACTCCTAATGAAGGCTAGTTAGCTCTTTCTTTGAACAGCTGGGAGGAAAAGGTTAAACCAGACTGGAGACCCTTAGAGAGAGTCCACACCTCCTGGCTGGGACACCTGTCCCCACCCCTTTTACTTTCACAAGGCTCTGATATTCAAGCCCCTGGCTTAAGGAGGACCTTTCAGCTGAGGGTGACTCCCTCATTTGGAACAGGTTAAGCACAGTTCTACTCCCCTTTATTCATACAATAATGATAACAACATTGGTAACAGCATTTCACTACCCCTGCATTCAGTACTAAAGTGATTTGTAACCCAACATCAGTCAAAGTCGATTACTTTGAGAAACACCACTCTATCTGCTGGATATCTAAGCAGAGTAAGTGTGTTCATGTAAATACAGTTTGCTCCTGAAGTCTCTCCCCGTCCCAGCTAGCTGTCAGGGGAGAATTCATTCAGACCCTGCTTACAATACCAATGGGCAACTGTAAACTCATGCAAAATATAAGCAAAACACTAACTAGTGTAAACCTAAAAGTTACAGAAGTTTGATTTGAAAACTTATCCAAAGATTATCTGATATTCTTTGGTCTAGAAATCAGGATAGAAATCTCACAAGTACAAGTATTGCCACAAAATTATCCAGTTTTTATTTTTTTTTAAATTTTTTTATTTTTTTATTTCTGCTTTCAGTCCTGGAAAAACAGAAGAGTAAAGGCCCAGTTCTCCAAACGCTCACTCATATGTGTGATCCTTATTCATTGTCCTTATATGCTTATTTTCTCCTGTGAATAAGAGTTTTCAGGTTTGGGCCCTAATACTGCAAGTATTGTCATGCCCAAGTATTTAAAAATCATGAGTCGGGCCCAAAAAATTGGCTTAACAATAATGAGATTTTAAAAAACTTTAAATGTGGGTGTTCTTTACATTTGTCTTCTGCTTTCTGAGCTTTTTACGGTGCACTTCAGTTGCATTTTCAAGCTTTTCCCCAAAGTGTGGGACAGCTAGAAACTTTTCTTTAATAAAAGTTGAAATTTTCACCTAATCAAATGCGTCTACGAGCTGGGGCTTTAAGAAAACAATTATCTCAAGACTTGTGATAAAATTGCGAGAGTTGGCAACTGCACAGAAGTATCAATTGAACCTTCTGAAAAGAAAAAAAAGGTGCAATGTGTGCAGGTGAAGATTAGTTTTTATTTTTTTTCAAACTGAGATCCATACAAATAACAGATTGGAGGCCAGATCCAACATCTATTGAGTCAATGGAAAGATACTTCAGTATCCCTCTATTTTATCCTGTATACTTGTTACCCCTTGTGATGTTATTGATATAATCTGGGACCATATAGAACATGGTTGCAACCAAAGTCCTGTAGTGGCACCAAATCTTGTATAAAGGGGGTCAAATGAGGTGTCTAAGACAAGGTTATGGTTTACTGGTTATAATTATGCTGTCTATACGTGTGTATCAATTTTGTAGTTGAAGTTATGAATATTGGCTCTATACTGTCTGTATTTCAAACTTATGCTATGCTTCTGGGAAACTTCCCAGACAAGTTGGTGTTAGCTCTGCCTAGCCTGCTTGATGGCCCATTAAGGACCATCAGCTATACAATTGACCTATTGAGAGAAGGCAAATACGCCTTGCAACTCAGCAAAGTATGCAGGGACTGGCCCATGTGACTCCAGACTCCATTTTGCTGTAATTTTCCACAGTAAGGACAAAGAGATGTTCTTACACCTGGAAAAGAGAATAAAAGGCTGATGCCTCTCCTCCATCTTGTCTTCAATCCTGCTTCATACCTCTGGAGGAACTTTGCTACAAACTGAAGCTCTAAACAAAGGACTGATGACCCATCCCAGCTGGGGATGTATTCCAGAGACTTGATTTTGAACCTGCAGTTTATTCTATCACTGCTACAAGCCTGAACCAAGAACTTTGCCATTACTGTATGTAATTGATTCCATTTAACCAATTCTAACTCTCATCTCTATCTTTTTCCTTTTATGAATAAACCTTTAGATTTTAGATTCTAAAGGATTGGCAACAGCGTGATTCGTGGGTAAGATCTGATTTGTATATTGACCTGGGTTTGGGGCTTGGTCCTATGGGATCAGGAGAACCTTTTTTCTTTTATTGGGGTATTGGTTTTCATAACCATTTGTCCCCATAACGAGTGGCACTGGTGGTGATACTGGGAAACTGGAGTGTCTAAGGGAATTGCTTGTGTGACTTATGGTTAGCCTGTGGTGTGAGACCAAAGTCTTCACTGTCTGGCTGGTTTGGTTTGCCTTAGAGGTGGAAAAACCCCAGCCTTGGGCTGTAACTGCCCTGTTTTAAGCGATTTGTCCTGAATTGGCACTCTCAGTTGGGTTCCGCCAGAACCGCATCGTTACACCCCTTTTGACACAAACAATAAGCTAATATTCAGAGTCTTATGGGTTTTTTCTGTTAGAAAGAGAAACTGATGATGGAGTCAGGTATTTTTTGTATTTTTCAGTCTAGTGAAATCAGAAATGAAGATTCCAGTTCTCTTTCATGTGCTTTGGATCTGGCAGTGATTGTTTGTTTGACACTGCATTGTGTCAACTCAGAAGAAGTACTGATGATAGGATTTATTATGGAGAATCTTGGACTTCTAAATCCATAGAATATAGATGAGGTAGAATATTGGAATCTCTAGTTACTTAAATTCTTTCTGAGACCATGCCAGACAAATAGGAAACTGAGAAAGGACAACATTCATTACTTTATCCAGGTACCCATGTATCCACTTAAAAAGGATCTAAGTGTCATCTGTCAGACAAATGGGTCTATGGATTATTATGATTAATACTTTAGATTATCTAGCGTTAAAGACCTCTGACACTTAGTTGGTTTGTATAGTCTCATGTACAGTAAAAGCTTTTTTATCTGGCATGTTGGAGGAATGGGGGGTGCCAGTAAGTGAAAAATTCTGGTTAACTAAGAGGGAGGGAGTTTGGGTGTGGGAGGGGCATGAGGAGGGGGTGCGGAGGGGGTGCAGGGTGTGGGCTCTGGGAGTTTGGGTGCAGGTGGGGTCTTGGGGCAGGGGGTTGGGACGCAGGAGGGGTTTTGGGGTGCTGGATCCAGGCGGCGCTCACCTCGGGCAGCTCCCCACAAGCGGTGACCTGTCCCTGCTGCTCCTAGGCGGAGGCATGGCTAGGTGGCTCTGTGCGCTGCCCCCAAGCTGCCCCAAGCACTGGCTCCGCAGCTCCCATCGGCTGGGAACCACGGCCAATGGGAGCTCTGGGAGCTGCGCCTGCGGGCGGAGGCAGTGCGCAGAGCCACCTAACCACGCCTCCGCCTAGGAGCAGCAGGAACATGTCGCCGCTTCCAGGGAGCCACGTGAAGCCAGTAGGGAGCCTGCTGGCCCCGTGCCAACCAGACTATAAATTGGACTTTCTATGAAGATTAGAAATGCCGGGTTATAGAGTTTATCAGTTGGTACAGGACCTGATAACACAGCTTTTACTGTATATGAATGTGTTTGCTTTATTATAAATATTATTTCTACTTATTTTCATATATATCTGCTATGGATTTGAAGGTTAGCATAAAATAATATATAATCAAATTATAGCTTTACATTCCCCCTAGTTTTGTGATTATAGTTACAATAGATTGTAATGGGGTTATATTGCTAATAATAAATAACAGTGATAACAGTAATACTCAAAGTCCCCAATTAGAATCAGAGCCCCACTGTGCAGAGAGCTATACAAACATAAAATAAAAGGGAAAACAACAGAGAAAATGGATGACAAGCGGGAGAGTTTGAGAGACATGTAATCTAACAAGGATCCACCTTCAACAACATGCTACATTTTTATAATCTGACAAAGGGCGAATGGATTGACCATTTTTTATCCCAGGAAATTTATATGCAAACTGGCAACCTAGTTGGCAGTTCACCGCAGGGAACAAACACTGAGTGGATATGGAAAGTAAAATACTCTCTCACTTCCTCACACAGCGCACAGTCAACCTGTGGAATTTGTTGCCGGGGATGTTGTGAAGGCAAAAACTATAACTGGGTTAAAAAATGAATTAGATAAATTCATGGAGGATAGGCCCATCACAGGCTATTAGCCAAGATGGTCAAGAATGCCACCTCATGTTCTGGGCGTCCCTAGCCTCTAACGGCCAGAAGCTGGGAATGGATGATGGGATAATTATCTTGTTGTGTTCATTCCCTCTGAACCTCTTGGCATTGGCCAGGTGCGGAGGGCAGGATATTGCGCTAGATGGACCATTGGTCTGACCCTGTATGGCCATTATGCTCTTAGCCCTAGTGATCTCTCCAAATCAGATTTGAAGCAGACTAGTGGAGCAGAGCTGTTGCTTTACCTATACTTACCTAATGCTGTACTCTTTACTCAGGGGTGCTGGAACAATTTGTACAATGGGGGTGCTGAGAGCCATTGAACCAAACTGTAAGCCCTGCATATAATAGAAACCACTTCAAACCAGGAGGTGCGGTAGCTCCCCCAGCACCTCTGGTTCCAGCACCTATGCCTTTACTTATTCTATAGAGGGGGATTCCAACCTCCATAATTGTCCTCCATAATCACTAAAATTCAAGATTCTGTAGCCCTTCCCTTACCTCAAGGGGCAGACCCATTCATTGCTCTGGTGAGCTCTTCCCACAGCTCCAAGATTTAAATAGGCCTCCAAAAATAACCTGTATCTGTATTCAGCCCTTTATTTTATCAGCTTCAAAAAAATGTGTGAATAGTTAATTTATTTTAAGTGAAGCCTAGTTAACTCTTTTTAAAGGAGGGGTCCTCTTTAGATTAAAAGGGGAAATCTAGCTCCTGGCACTGAGGCCATGGAGGATTTCCTACCAGCTGCACATTGAGGAGGCAAGATTCCAGGGGGAACACAGTGTGCGTAGTCCTCACATACAGCACAAAGCTCAGTCCTTGGGGACTTTTGTATGCCAATACAGGAGGGAACAGGGTGATAGGATAACTGCTTCCTGAATCTTCCTATCCTCCCCCTCCCAGAGACGGCCCATATTGGAGCTACAGAGTCATGCTGTGTCTACAGCCTCAGGACTTCAGTAGTAATGGCTCTGAAATGACTCCCAGAGTGCCCTGAGCAGGAGAACGGTACACGTTTCTGGACTCAGCTGTGTGCCGAGCCCCAGAATTTGAGCCTAATTGAATTTCCCACACGATTATGTAGAGGGCATTTCAGGCTGTTTCACTCATATGTAATAAAATCCATCTTTTGTAATGTGCCTGAAGAATAACTGTAAATTGAGAGTAACAAAAAACAGAGGGATTAAATGCTTGGGTAACACAGAAATATGATATGAAACTGAAAACAGAGATAGAAAACATTTTATAAAAGCAGCCAGAAGCCTTCACTTTTTCAGTCCTAGACAACGTTGACCTAGGGCTGAAACACTTTATAGGTTAGGAAGTTTGATGTTCCATTTGAAAAATCTAATGCTTTTAGGTATTTTGTTTAATCTAAGCATGTCAAAACCAATCCCTTTTCAGCTATGCAAAAATCCAGCAAACTAGAGGAGTTAATATAATACTAATAAAATATTTGCACGGCTAGCGACAGAAGCAAAGCAGCACCTTGAGCAGGGATGTGTTGCTCAGGGAAATTTGCTTCCCCTTTCACAAGCCTCACCTAGTGTGCGAAGTGTTATTAGGGTGGGGCTTTCTCAACATTAATAATAATAACAATGCGGACATTGTGAGTTTCCTGTCTTTGTGTGGCTACATGCTCCATTCACTGCCGAACGCTGCCCAGGCTATGTATTCCTGCCCAAGGCAGAGGTATCATTAGAGAAGCCTGTAATTAAGAACGTTTGCCAAATCCTTTACATTTCGGCGCGTAAAGAGCACGAGGATCTGCAGCGAGTTACCACCTAGCAGGACGGGAACCCCGGACTCGCCAGAAGCAGGCAGCCCGCACGTTTCGCACATCGCCACAGATGCGGCGAACAGACAATGACTGGACGGGACGGGGCGGGGCGGAAACCCAGCAAGGCTGTAGGTAGGCAGCGGCCCGAAGCGCATGTGCGCGGGACAGGGAGCGGCGGGATGGGAGAGTGCAGGACGTGCAGCCGCCAGCGGGACCCACCTCCGCTCCCCCTTGCAGCGCTCGCAAACCTATTGAGACCCGGGAAGCCGAACAAAGAGCGCGGCATTTGCCTTTTGTCCTTTAGGAGGCAGCTGGAAGCAGCATGATTCACCCGGGTCAGCCGGGGGTGAGGCTGCCCTCTTCCCCGTGGCCACCTCCTCCTCCCCTCTTGCTCCCGGCTGTCTCCCCGCCCGCCCCGGCCCCGCGAAGCCCTGCAGAGCAGCACGTCCCCCCCGTGCCCGTCCCCCGCGCTTCCGTCCAGCGCCGGCTCCCAGCCGCTGGTGGAGGAAGAATGTGTTACCAGGCGGCCTCTGACGCCAGCCTGTGTCCTGCAGCAGCCGCCGCTGACGCAGAGCCCGACACACAACATCCACCTGGCCCCAGCCACCGCCTCCCTCGCTGCCGGGCTGGTGCCTGGCCCTCAGCACATAATCCGAGGGCGGGGGGAGCAGCAGCGCGGAGGGGATCGCTCCCCCTGCTCCTGCAGGACTCCCCCCCGAGGGAGAGTGACTGGCCCCATTGGTGGTGCGAGTGCGGAGCAAAGGGTGGGCAGTTGCACCAGGGCCCTAAAATCAGCCCCCCATCCAAAAAACGCCTGTAACCTCCATGTGTAAATAAAGTGAAATGGGAGAGCGAACATGCCCCAGCTTTATCTGCCTGGGCCCATAACTATACAACTAACTAACAAAAACCCGGTACACCAGCCGGCTGCCCCCAAATAATCATAGGGGATCATTAATGACCCCAGCTACTCCCAACTAGTTAGCAGTTCATTGTGAAGAGTAATGGGCTAGATTCTGCACTGTGTTAATCTCGTTTAAATCTGGAGTGATTTGGGGTTACTCAGATTTTATACCGGTGTTAGGTTGGCCAGATTGCAAGTGTGAAAAATCAAAACACTTTTTTGTGGGTGGATGGGAGGGGTATAGTTGCATATATGACAAAGCCCTAAATCGGGATGGTGCTGGTAATAGCGGGATGCCCGGTCACTCTAACTCTATAAAGGAAAGCAGAATATGACCCCTGCTGCCTCCCCCAAACTCTCCTCGCATAATTAAGCATTAATGACTCTGTAACATAAAATCCTTGCCCCAATCACCCCCAAATTATAATTGATAATGAAGCTGTATATAAGTCCCTAACCATCCCCAAATAATTATGTATTGATTAATGACACTGCAAGTCCTCAAACTTCCCCCTGACTGACTAGTGACACCGTGTAAGTAAGTTTACAACTATTCCAATGCCAAATTAAGTACTGCACCTTCACAGTTCTACAAAGACAACAATTACTTTATTCTCAGAATTGCTCTTGCTACAGAGGACCTACATATTCTGGGCCAGAACCTCAACTGGTGTAAATCAGTGTAGATCCAATGGACTTCAATGGAACTACTCCAATTTACACCAGTCTCATGGAGACTTTATTTTTGTTCTTTCTTATTTTTTTTTTAATTTAAAAATCAAATTATTTTATTTATTCTGAAAGGGTATAATTATCCTCTCACTTACAGCAGTGAAGACAAATGGATGTAAATGGATTTACTCTTGTTTACACTGGCGTAAGTTAATGGAGAATGAGACCTTGCTCTTTGTGTATGGAAACATAACTGTGAATGATCGTCACTGGGATCACTGTGTATTTTGCAGGGATGGTATATGTAGACCTTAAAGCTTGACACACATTTTTTTGTTTATAATTTACTGTGGGCAGTCAGTTGTTTTTTGTACAGTGATAAGAAACTGCAATTGAGCAGGGGCTGCAGAAGCTGCTCCAGAGCCATGTACTGAATATGAAGTTAATTTTGTTCTCCAAGGTAGTGCTGAACTTAATTGGAAATAGCACAAATTTGACCCATCTCCAAGGGTGATGGAACTAGGGGTGTTAGGATGAAATTGTTTCCATCAGATGCAGGGTTTACAGTTTTGTTCAATGGCTTTCAGCACCCCCACTATAAAAATTGTTGCAATGCCACTGCCCATCTCAGGAGCTACACAGTCACCTTTTCTGTATATCCCAGTACTTAAATGGTCCCACAGTAAAATGCATGATATTCAGCTTATCTTACAGAGAAGGGTGAAGGACTGAATTAATCATGCCACTATTTGTGGAATCTGTTCCAGAGTGTCAAGATATTTAAAATCTGACACTCACAGCACTAAGTCATTCCCTCCAGGGATGACAATAATAAAAATAACAAACAGTGAATAAAAATTAAATTACACTGACTGTCTGAAGTGACTTTTTGACGCTTGTTTGGGGCAGCAACTTGGCTTTAGGAGAGTGAGGTTAGTGCAGCACCTCCCGGAAGAAGAGGGGGATAGCATTACAGTTTAATTTCCTAATGACCTTTGAAGCAGCATTCTGAACAGATATGAGCAGAGCAAGCTTGCATGGGTCAAGGCCAGGGAAGAGGATGTTGCAAAATTGAGATGAGAGCCTGGATGAGAGGTTTTTAACTGTGTGGGTGGATGTTTTTTCAATACAAGAAGTAACCATATACTTTAGGCCAGAACCTCAGCTGGTATAAATCAGCATAGCTTCATGGAACTAAAAAACAACAACAACAAAAGAATAGTGCCTAGTAGTGTCTCCATGAGAGAGCATAGTGAGTGTCTCCTATGCAACATGCTGCACTAATTCTGCCTCATAAAATGGCAGCTACCGCTCCAGATAGGCAGATTCCTTGGAAATTTAAAGGTGAAACCCAAAGAGAAAACAAAGTCTTAACACTTATCTAGTTTGTAAATTTGAGTTAGAGTAGTCATGTGGGAACTCTGTGTTGAAACTGGCTGAAGGTACCTGATAGGAAGGGCAACTGGCAAATTGCTCTTACTTCAATTCCTTATATCGTCTACAGGTCAAACAACAGCATAATCATTTCATATCCTTAAGTAATAATTGTCATTAGCTTTAATTTCAGTGGCTTTTCCCCTTCCTAAACTTTTATCCTGTAACTGCTGGTCAGTGCAGTTCTTCATTATCTGCCCTTTTATTTCTGCCAGTTCCCAATGACTTCTTGACAAAACCTCACTTTCTTCTTTCTCTGTAATTTTCTTTGAAAACCTTCTGGCCTAGGCTTTAAAGATGGATTCTTTAGTCCATGCTATACCTGCTTTTTTTGATATCTCTAATCCAAGTGAATTGAATCTATTAAATAATGGATTGTTTGTTAAGCCCCAGTATAGCATTCTTATGGAAACTAAAGACCCACCACCTATAAGCAACCAAACTTGTCTGTCAGACTGAACCAAACAAAGGACGCTTTGGAAATCTTAGACTTAAACATGTGCAGCAAGTTCAGCTCCTGCCTCCTGCCACTCTTCAGCAACATTTCATTGAGGTGACAGAGTGCTTCCTTTAGAGCTAATGTGGGATGATGACATCATCTCTCTATACATTCACATGTTGTGCATCCCTAGGGAGAATAGATCCCATTAATGTTTAGGAACAGACATGTTCCAAGGAGAGTTTAATCAAGCAGTAAAACCTTAGTGTGACTTTAACAATATTACTGTAATTTGTTTTCACTTTTAATATGCTTTACTTCATTCCGTATGCCCTAGTTGTGCAAGGGAGAAGAAATCTGCATAATCATTATAGACTTTGTTTGTGGACAGGCTGGTGAAGTGGCCTTATATAACATAATGATATGGTACAGTAAGTATACTCTAAACAGTTAAAAGCATGCTCCCTAATAAGCATATGTATGTGTATAAAGTAGATATACAAGCCAACATTTTCAAACCTGAGTGCTTTAATTTAAGCACCTAAATAAGTGGTCTGATTTTCAGAGGTGTTGCGACCTCACAGTTCCTACTCCTCAGCAGCTATGAAAACCAGGCAACTTAAATATAGGTGCCTAAATATGAAGTTAGGAACCAGATTTTTAAAGTTATCTAGGCCCCTAAAGATGCATATAGGTACCTAGTGGGATTT
The DNA here is from genome assembly GCF_002925995.2 of Terrapene triunguis. Taxonomy (NCBI): domain Eukaryota; kingdom Metazoa; phylum Chordata; order Testudines; family Emydidae; genus Terrapene; species Terrapene triunguis. The sequence goes on from NW_020664530.1 coordinate 8,968,394, forward strand.
TCAAAAGCATATAAGCAGGTTAGGTGCCTAATTCCCATTGCTTTCAAAGGGAGTTAGGCACCTAGCTTTTGAAAATACCATGGGGAGTCTATCTGCATCTTAGGCTTCTTCATACCTTTGAAAATCTGACTCTAAGTACCTAACATGTAAATTTGAACGTTTTAGCCCTACTGCAGATCTTTGTCATTTTCAGCTCTATTGGCTGAAATAATTTGGATGAGGTGGCAGTAAAATGAACAGTCTCAGTTGGTGGCTTTTTTCCTACTGAAGTCTTTGGAAAGCTAAACAGGGAAACAATGGAAGGTCAGCCTTTTCCCAGTGATTTATATGTTAAAATTGTAAGGCGTTGAGAAGCCATGCAAAGGTCTTGAAGCTGCAGAATGAAGTAAATATCATGGCTTAATATATTTAGCAAATGATAATATAAACTATGGATAAACATACGGAGTGGGTTGAAAAATGCATTCCTTGGCTGAAATTAGTGGTGATTTAGAGCCAAATTGAGGAGACGGGGGTGGCAATGTCCTTATAACAAACAAATCATTACCTCTTCTAAGACAGCACAATATCTATAACACTTTTGGACTGGTAAAGTCTCATAGCAGTCATGAAAAAGTAAACTTCATCAATATGCCCCCCCACCCCAACCCCCAGGAATCATATGAAGGCTGACAGAAAGGTGGCACCCCTTCTGGCTTCTCAGAACCCACCCACATGTCTATACTACTGGCACTCTTACTTCCCCTGACCTGACCAGGCCTCCCATGCATGTCACCTACCTGACACCCTCCACTGCACTAAGCACCTTCCTTCCCACCCAGCCAGTCCATTCCCTCAGGCAACATTCCTCTCAACCGGGGCCCTCAAACTGTACACACCCTTACTGTCTTTATGGAAGAGGCTCCTCCTCCTTCTCTTTGGTGGGCTGCCAAGTGCTCCCTTCTCCATTAGACCTACAGGGCAGATGGCTGCCCGGTAACAACCATCCCCTTCCTATCTACAATCTCTAACGGGTATGAACCTCTCCCCTTTTCATCCCTTGTGCAGCAGCGTGTACACTCTGTGTTGTGGTAACATATAGGTTCCAGAAGCCCTTGCAACTCTATATCCAAACCTTGGGAGTGGAAAGTCTGAATGGCTTAAAGGTTTTGATAATAGGATATGGAAACTTTCTTCACTGGATTGTTTTTAGCCTAGCTCATGTCAGAAGTTGTTGCTGAAAGTAGATAATTTCATGATTTGTGTGAAAGGAGGTGGTGGTCTTAGTCCACTTTCTAGCAGACACATGGCCATGTCACAGACAACATTTCCACAGCTGTCACAAACTGGTATCTTGTATCACAGATAACAATAATTGAATGGTCATGGAACTTGAACTGCTCTTTGGACACTAATGAGACTTCATCCAGGAGAGGGTTGAGGCACAACTGTTGTGTGATTTAGGGTTGTTTATGCTGATATCCATGTTGTGCATTCTCTATGAATAAATATAAGACTTCAGCCTTTAGTACTGTCACTCTGGCATCCTTCGTGAGCATCAGATCCTCGACAGATTCAGTAGGAAGTAGAAATGTATGTATGTACAACATATTTCAATAGAAAAAGGCATGTCTTTGGCTGACCCTGGCCCCAGTAAGCTCACACAGATTGCTCAGTCTGCATCACTCCTCTTGAATCATAAACAGAGAAGAGTAGATACATACGACATTTGTTGGCTTTATTGTACTAAAAAGACAATTTGCTATTGTTCTCTCTGAGAAGATACTAGTGATGGGCAAAGCTCCAGAGTTTTAAAGGTCTGACTTGGGTAAGGTTACATCTTTCTCTACCTATTACTGGCCTAACTTAGGGCCCCAACCCCCTCCAAAGTTTCACTCTTGACCATGAAAGGGCATTCTTATTCCAGCAAATGTGTTCATATGGGGAGTTATACCAGTATAATTGTAGTGGTAGGGATATGCCAGTGAATTTCCCTGTGTAGATAAGCCCAAAGAAGTCAGTAGCCCTAAGCAGGAGAGGAGATAGTGAAATTGTGAATTAATTTTTAACTTGCAGCTTTTCTGTGCCTTTATAAGAAGCAGCCTTCAAAGGGAACACGTGCACTGGTAAAGCACAACACAACACACAGGGAAGCAGACGACCATCATGGTGTGCATGCTCAAAAAAAGTTCCTCCTCTTCCATTTTGAAGGTATGGTCTATGCTCAACACGTGCTGCTTGCACTCGCCAAGGCAGGAAAGAAATGGGAGGAGTCATGGCTCTGCTTTTCCCCCTTGAGGTTGTCTAGTGATGCTTATACTTCTCTGGCCCCTGCATTTAGAGAGCACAAGGAATGTGATTGTTACTGCTCTGGCACAGGGATGCAAGGATGAGTAAACTTCTTTCATTTACTCACTGCCTTCCACAATTATGGAAGGTCAGCTGACATGTGACCCTTGGTGATTAATTCAAATGCAGGAAAATGGCGAAATGACTAAATCAGTGTTACCACCTTTTGCAGTTGGGGGAGGGGCATGGGTAGAGCTTTGGCCCTGTCCCATCAAAGTGCCAGCTAGCAGAGCTGAACTTGGATAAACGGTGTAGCAAGTTACGTCTTTTTCAGGACTGCACTAAATAACTAATTCCTCGGAGCGGGGCAGGAGTTGTGATGCAAGGTATGTCTATACTGCAATTAAAAAAACACGGCTGGCCCGTGGCAGCTGATTTGGGCTCGTGAGGCTTGGGCTAAGGGGCTGTTTAACTGCGGTGAAGACGTTCGGGCTTGAGCCCAGGCTCTAGGACCCTACAAGGTGGGAGGGTCCCAGATAGGGTGACCAGATAGCAAGTGTGAAAAATCAGGGCACTTCTTTTGGTGTGAGGTGTGTGTGGATATAGTTGCCTATATAAGACAAAGCCCCTAATATCGGGATGGTCCTGATAATATCAGGAGGTCTGGTCACCCTAGACCCAGATCTCAGGCTGCAGTTTGAGCCCCTATGCTTACATCGCAATGAAACAGCCCCTTAGCCCAAGTCATCTGGCACTGGCCAGCCATGCAGGGCCGGCTCCAGCATTTCTGCCACCCCAAGCAAAAAAAAAGCCGCGATCGCAATCGTGATCGGCGGCGGCAATTGGAAAAAAAAAAAAGCCTCCACCGGCGGCGGCGGCGGCAGTTCAGCGGCAGGTCCTTCGCTCCTAGAGGGAGTGAGGGACCTGCCGCCCCTGAATTGCCGCAGGTGCCGCCCCTCTCCCTTGGCCGCCCCAAGCACCTGCTTGTTAAGCTGGTGACTGGAGCCGGCCCTGCAGCCATGGGTGTTTAACTGCAGAGTAGACATACCCTCTGATTCCTTCCTTGGCCTCATCCTGGGACTGAGTAGCTATGTACAACCCCTTACTCAGGACTGAACCTTAAGGCTCAGTGTTTTAAAATTGTCTCAAGGGAGTGCAGGGTGGTGGTGGGGGAGTGCTTCTATTTCATGTCAAATTGTGTCTTTTTGACTAACACTCTCTTCCCAACCATTATTTCAATGGTCCTTTGTAGCAGATGAGCAGGTTGCTTCCTCCTTCAAACCTACATGTTCAGCATCAGCAGCAGGCTCAGGGCCCTGTCCTGCTCCCATTGAAATCAATGGCAATCCCCCGATTATCTTCAAAGTGAGCAGAAATGCATCCTCCCATGGAAGCAGATAGGGGTTTCATTCTCAGTTTGGGTTTCCTGTTCATACTGAGAAGCATTAATATTCAACAGTGGCTTCTTTTTACAATGGGAAGAATCACATATATGGACGCTGACAAATGAGATGATGACAGTAACATGATTAGCAAACATCCCTTTGACCAGCTACTGTGCTCTTCCTTTTGTTTGGATGAGAGGTAGAGTAGCCTGCCTCATTTTCACTGTATTAATTTTAGTTATAGAAATAAACCAAAAAAGGCCACACTTGATTGGCTTTATACATTTTCAAAACAAAGAGGAGGTGAAGATCGTGCATATCTGATAAGTAAGGAAACCTTAGGAGCCAGATTCTGATCATTATTTTGTCTATACGAATTTGGAGTAACCTCACTGGCTTCAATGATATTACTCCAGAATCATATTGGTGTAACAGAGATCAGAATTTGGCCTCCTAGCACAGCACCTAACCTTTCTGAAACCACATGTTAGCTCTATGGCTTGAGTCCAATCTTCAGCCCAAGACAGGGAGGCAAAGGTGACCTTAAGCCACATTTGCAGCCCCCAGAATCTGGGGCTAGTTGTGAGCTGGTTTGGTTTCTAGCAGATGTTAGAGCAGCTGGTAGTCCATGGCATCAAGGTGTTAGCCTGAAACAGATTTTAAGGTGTTTACCTTCTGAGGCCACTCAGAAGATGGGCTAACCTGCAGGTCCTTCCCCCTCCTGTATCTATCACTGGGGTAGTTAAGAATGAAACAAACAGGGTAAGGTGCAAGAACAACATGATTTATTAGACCAGCATGGTCTGAGAAGCAGAACCCTTGTTACAAAGCTAAATAACATAAGCACAAGTAATAACAAATGGCTTGGTTGTTAACAGCAGATGAAAATGGACTTGAAGTCCAGAACCCACAAACCTGATACACTGGGATAGCCAAAAGACAATAAAAGGAAACTACCGTACCATCTCTCTCTTTGTCCTAGGCACGAACCCTGACTGTCCAAGGGGTGGACCCCAACTGTCCCATGCAACGAACCCTGACTCCGCAATGAATCCTGGACAGAACCAATGAAAACTGGAAACGCTGGACCACAGAAACAGTGGAACAGGATGCGACGATCACCAGGTAAGTGGCTTGTCTCCTTTCTTCTGTCTTCCGTCCCCTATGCGTCATCCTGAGTGGTAGTGTGTGGACTCATAGGTGGAAAAAGGAGAACGGGTGAATGCAGTGTATGACACCGATGGAACCTGACACCTATAATCCTGGCCTAGCTGGACTCCTTCCACAGGCTGGTAAAGTGGGAGACACTGGCTGCCTCTAGGATGGACAGCCCCGAGGCTATCATCTATATAGTCTGCTGTTGTTAGGCAGACTACACAGTCACATGTTTTAACCGCTCCCTGCTTTTCCTGCTCTAATTTGAAAGAGGCAAAAGGAGGGGTGAGAAGTTCTCCATGAAGGAGGGTGTCCAAAATGGAGTCCTACTTGTTTTTACAGAACAAGATGGAGATTAGAGGAGAAACATACCAAAACAATATTTTACCTCAACAAAGGGGCCATTCTGACCTCCTAGAATAGCCTGGGCACAGAGGTGTTGTGGTCATGTCCCTTTTGTGTCTGATCATGCCTAAGGTTGCCAACTCTCCAGGATTGCCCTGGAGTCTCCAGGAATTAAAGCTCAATCTTTAATTAAAGTTTATGTCATATGATGAAACCTCCAGGAATATGTCCAACCATAATTGGCAACCGTAATCATGCCTATGATGTTAGAGGTTGAGAATGGGTGTGGTGATGGTGGTGCAGAGCCGCTACATCAACTCTATACCACCTTGCAATTCCACCTTTGCAAGGAGAACTCCCAAGTTTAAGCTGAATTTCCATCTGCTTTGTATCACCAGAGTGGCAACAAGCAACTAAAGGGCCCATAAAATCAAATTAGAGAGGTGGAAAACACCTGTTAAATCATCTGTTCCATCTGTGCCAGTGTAGTGATGAATTAAATCAGCGTTTCCCAAATGCGGCCATAGCCTCCTGGGCTGTGATGGAGTGGGGGGGAAGCAGCGGCTCTTCCCTGGTGCTCCTGGATGCCTTGGTGTTGGTTGCTGGGGCTTCCAGCAAGCGTTGGGCCCTGACCCCCTCTGGAGAAACCTGAGACACAATGCTGGAGGGGCAGGCAGTCGGTGAGTTCCCCACCTTCCCAGGGATGGTGGGGCTCAGGCTTTGGGCTTCAGCCTGGGGGTGGTGTGGAGGTACGCTCTGGCCACGAGGCTTTGGGCTCCAGCCCTGTGGCTTTGGGTTCCATCCCCTAACTGCTGGGCTTCAGGCTCCAGCCCCCTGCTGTCTCCCCCAGCCAACCCCCCATCACCCTTGGCCCCTGCTGCTGCCTCCCCCAACCCCCACATCCAGGGCTTAATTTGTCCCCAGACTTGCTGGGGCTGAGTACATCTGCTGTGAAAAGTGATACTTATATGTTTGTTAATATCACTTTTCACAGCAGATTTACTAGCTAGCCATAAATAAATGACAGTGACTTGGACGTGTATATGTGCGTATTTATTTATTTTTCCTAAGCTAATTAAGTATTTTAGGAAAAAATGTGAGAGTGGCAACCAGCTGCACTCTGAGGCCACCAAATAACTTGTCCTGAGAACCCCTGAATTAGATGCAATTTTATCTTTATGTTTTTATCTTTGAGTGATGACAGCATTAAAATAGTGGTTCATGTCCCTACTGTCTCCCTATTCAGAAAACAAAGAGTAAACAGGGTTGGCTTGATCAGACTACCCAGACTTTGCTTACAGAGGACATACTTGTGAAGCCCCTGGACACCAGGCTTTAGGACAGTTCACCTCTCTGTCACCATGGCCAATGCCTTATTTACCATTCACACCATTATTGTTTCAGGAAATGATTTCCCCCCTTCCAGTTACAGCCAGAATAGTATGGATCTTTCTGGGGAGCTCCGCTGACATCTATACCAATGTTCCCTACTGTCAGCTACTGGCCCTGTAAACAACCGCTCAGACCAGATGAAATTTCCCCCCATGCAAGGAGCCAGCGTGAGGCCTATTAAATCTTATTTTGAAGTGATTCCAGTGTGCACAGGCCTTCTGCTGGCTCCCTCAATGTGCCAAGTCATGATTTTATCAAGAATCTCACCATGTTTTTCTATATCCAAGCTCCTAGAGTCTTTTTATTACATGAGAATCCCAGCTTTCATTAACAGGCTTTTCTCTGCAACTCCGAGGGGCAAAAACTTTTGAGAAACTGAAACGATAAAGACTCACAATCAGCAGGCAAGTTTAAAAAAATGCCCTAATTTATTATTTTTTATAATTTCATGTTTTTTATGCCATTCTCATGATGTTTTGGGGCCTGACTCACGACCTTAAAAGTTTGAAACTGGTACCACTGCCCTCTGCACTGGGGTGAATTTTACTCAATGCGATTTCCTTCTGATTTTATTTCCCCTGAAGAGACCTGGAGCTCATTACAGTCAGCAGATTGCCACCTTATGCTATACCACCTCCTCTTTCTTCCCCTGTTCATTCCCCATGTCAAGAGTGTAATCAACAATATTTACCCAGGAAGATTTTAAGTGAAAAGTTTTAGCCAGTGTATTATTTCAAAAGGTAATTAAGAATGAAGAGGACCCTTACTTCTCTGATACAATGGCAAACTTTATTATGCTGCAATACAGGACTAAATGTACCTTTTACTGTACACGAATACAAAGCCTGTCACTCATTTTGCACCAACATTTACTACTGCTGTTATTCCACTGTTCATTTCTGTGAATCAGGATCACATGTGTTGAAACATAAAAGTTTACTCCTAGGGGAATTCTGTGCCATTGCGCATGCACAGAATTTATGTCCCCCACAGATTTATTTTCTTCTCCGCAGAAAAATGACTTTCTAATGAGGAAATCACAAGAGTGGTCATCCGACCCTCCTCTGCAGTATGTTTCAGGTGCCATGGGCAGCTGGCAGAGAGGTAAATCATTATGGGGTAGGGGGCGGGACTGGGGAAGACCTGGCTGGGGCTCCTACCCTGTGCTGGGCTCAGCCGCTAGTGCCGGCTGGGCTGGGGAAGACGCGACTTCCTCTTTCCCTGCATGTCATCCACGGCCAGGTGAGACTCCAGCTGCAGAACGCTTTGCAAACTCCTCCCCCACTTCTTGCACCCATCGCTTCTCACCCCCCCCCCCCCCCAGCAGGGGGAAGGATCCATGTACAGGGAGCTGCTCCCCCATCCACTCAACCCCCATGCATCCAGACCCCCTCATACTCAGATCCTCCCGCCAAGCCTCACCACCCCATACTCAGAACCTCCCCCCAATGAGCCCCACTTTCCCTAGACCACCCTGACAAGCCACCCAGATCCCCACCCCACCAAGCCCCAGCCAACTGCACCTGGATCCCCACCCAACTGAGCCCTATTCCCCTAGCATCTGGACCCCGCATTGAGCCCCACAAACCTAGAGTTTCCTGCCAAGCTTTATCCCCCACACACCAAAACTCTGTCCTGCTGAGCCCCAACCACTTTCATCTGGACTCCCCTGCAGAGTACCATTAACGTTGCACCCAGACCCTCCCCAACAAGCCACTGTGCAACCAGATCCCCCACTGAGCCGCCTCCACCCAGATTGGCCCACACAGAACCCTCTCACACTCGACACGAAGCCCCTCCACACTTGCATCCTGCCTTACTGAGCCTGCCTGCCCACATCTGGTGCACCTGGCATGGAGGGGCAGGGCCCTGGGGTGTTTCCGGGACAGGCCTGATCCTTGTGCTGTGTCAGGGTTGAGTGCAGCCTCACCGCTGAGTCCGTGTCCCGGATGTGTAGGGGAGCTGCACAGTGATCTCCCACCTCTGTGCAGCCAGTGGACTGTGCTCCCCACTGCTTCCACATTTATTTGAAAAATAAAATTTGCAGAATTTTGCAAAATTTTAAAATATTGTGAGCAGAAATTTAATTTTTTGGCATAGAATTTTTAATTTTTTGGCACCGAATGCCCTCAGGACTAAAAGCTTTATCTGTGTTAAAAGTGTTCATCTGATGTCACACGCTGCTATTTCATGTCGTGTTTCTTCTTCGCAGACATTACTCATACATCTTAAAGGCCAAAGTCACACACGGAGGCTCTCGCGGGCTAAGAATTATTAGTAAATCCAAATTTCACTTCCACTCCCCATTCTAAAGAAAATGAGCTCTGGCTTATGCTCCTGAGTTACGTAGGACCAGGAGAGCTCATAGGATCTTTTGTGCCTGATCACTGCATTACTCAGTGGAGTTGCAGCAGAGTAACACTGGAATAATGTGGTTCTGAATCAGGCCTCTTTTGTGTGTACAGTGATTTAAAATGCTGCGGTTATTCTATGCAGTGTTGTAGCTATGTTGGTCCCAGGATATTAACGAGACAAAGTGAGGTAATATTTTTATTGAACCAACTTTTTTCCAGACCTGAAGAAGAGCTCTGTGTAAGCTCAAAAGCTTGTCCATCTCACCAACAGATGTTGGTCCAATATTTTTTTATTATCTCACCCACCTTGTCCCAGCAATTATCTTATATAATGGAATGCTAAACTGTATTATACTGTTCAGCCACTAAGCGGCACTGTGTGTAAAATACCTTATTTAAAGCTAAGTCTAGCCATACCGGGCAGACCACTAAAGGATTTTATGATGAACACATTTGGTATGTATAAGCAAGCCCTGTAGCCAGTCCATATCTGATATAGAAGTACATGACATGGTGTCAGGAGTAAACTAAGAACAGAAACAGAAGGAACAAAGCCTGCAAGATCTCATCAAAATGACACTCTTAAATGCTCCAGAGCACTTCAGGTTTGACAAACCTTCAGAATGGACAGATTGGAAACAAGATTTCACATTGCACTGTGCTCTAAAAAGAAAGTGGAGATATACAGGTATCTTCTTTAATCTATGCTATGTACAAGCAGGCAGAGCATATCTTTAAATCTTTTGACTTTACCAAAGACAGTCACAAAGATGACTATGAAAGGGTTCTGGCTATGTTTGATGCATACTTTATATCTCAGAGAAATGTGGTTTATGAAAGAGTATGTTTCCACCAGAGAATTCAAGAACCAGGGGAAAACGTTGAATGTTTTCTAAGAGCTCTGCATAACTGGCTGAAAACTGATTTGGGGAATGCAAAACATGAAAATATCAGAGACAGGCTGCTCACTGGGTTAACAGATAAAAACCTTTCACATCAGCTACAACTGAAGAGAGATTTAACCCCAGCAACAGCTACATAGAGAGCAAAGTAGTCTGAGCTGGTAAGACAGCAAAATCTAGAGCAATTTGACAAACCTAAAAAACTTGAAACTGGCTTAGAAATTGTAGACAAACACATGAGTGTTAAAAGTCATTATAATAAAACCCCTGAGACAAGGAGAGAGAACTTCCCGACTACAAGGGATAATTCCAGCCTACATGCACAAGGTGTGGAAAAAAGTCAGATCCCAAGAGATGATGCAAATCCAACCAGAGGCACATACTGTAATAAATGCATAAAATATGGACATTTTATTGCTGTTTGCCACACCAAGTCAGTCAAGGAGTTGATTCATATTGCAGACAATCAAGAGCCGTTGTTTCAGGGTTTATTACTGTTGACATAGAGGCTTCCTGGAGAATGAAACTGAATATTCATGGCAAGATTATTGACTTTAAAAATTGACTCAGTAGCTGATGTCACAGTCATCTCATAAGGCAGTGTTTCCCAAACTTGGGACGCCGCTTGTGTAGGGAAAGACCCTGGCGGGCCGGGCCTGTTTGCGTACCTGCCATGTCGGCAGGTCCAGCTGATCGCGGCTCCCACTGGCCGCGGTTCGCTGCTCCAGGCCAATGGGAGCTGCTGGCAGGGCTGCCCAGAGGATTCAGGGGGCCTGGGGCAAAGCAATTTCAGGGGCCCCTTCCATAAAAAAAAGTTGCAATATTATAGAATACTATATTCTCGTGGGGGCCCCTGTGGGGCCCGGGGCAAATTGCCCTACTTGCTCCCCCACCCCCGGGCAGCCCTGGCTGCTGGAAGTGACGCGGGCCGAGGGACGTACGGGCCGCCACTTCCAGCAGCTCCCATTGGCCTAGAGCGGCGAACCGTGGCCAGTGGGAGCCGCAATCGGCTGGACCTGTGGACGCGGCAGGTACACAAACCGTCCCGGCCCGCTAGGGGCTTTCCCTACACAAGCGGCATCCCATGTTTGGGAAACACTGTCATAAGGGATTTAGAGTCACCTTCAACCCCTTCCAGAACTGAAGTCACCTGCCACAGCTCTGACTGGCCCTAGAGGTATTCTGAACTGCACAGGCCAGTACACCACAGAAACAACTTACACAGACAAAGCTATGCATTCAGAGTCTATGTGATCAAAGAACCACAGACCAACAGCCTCTTGGCCTCAGTGTGGCAGCCATGATGAGCCTAGTGAGAAAAGTGGAAGAATTCAATAGAATATTTGGTGATATTGGACTTTTGAAAGAAGATCCAGTACAAATAACCTTAAAAAACAATGCAGAACCATATAGTGTACATTCACCCCATAGGATTCCTTTCCCATTACTTCATACTGAGTTAAAGAGAATGGAGCAGATTCTCTTGATTATGCCAATCTCTGAGCCAACAACATGGGTGTGTCCCAATGTTACCAGTTATAAAGAAAAATGGAAAAAATATGAATCCATATAGATGTTAAAGACTTAATGAAGCAGTTGTAATAGAAAAATATTTCCTCCTACTATTGGATGACTTCCTCCCCAAAGTGAAAGGAGCTACAGTATACTCCAAGCAAGGTGCCTCATGCAGATTCTGGAAAATTCCTTTAGCCAAAGAAAGTGCTAAACTGACTACATTTATCACACCCTTTGAGTGATTTTGCTTTTGAACATTATATTTTATCAGTGCACCCGAAATTTTCCAAAGAAAGATGGCAGAATTGTTAAGGAAAAGAAATGGAGCTGTCATTTTCATGGATGATATTCTGACATATGAATCTTCGATGGAACAACAACAAAACTCTCAACAGAGTCCTAAGCCTAATTCGTCAGCATTTTCCGCCTACCCCAAATTTAATTTTTGTGACAGATAATAAACAAAGATGGAAAGTCCACAGCCTGAGACAGTAAAAGTGTAACCCTTCTCCCAGGTGGGGCCGACAGCAACTAGGGGCAGATTCAATATCTAGGGTTTCCTTTTCAATAATACAACACAGAACCGGCTCAACCTCCCACCCAATAACCTGGGAAAATTACACACCATCCCTGGGCACCACTGAGAGGCAATACTTCCCCACTTGCAAGCACAAAGTCTGAGTGTAGAAAAGAAAACTTTTAATGAAAGGAGGAAAGTCACCCAACATTAATTAGGGAAAATGCCACAAGCAGGATTAATAATCATAAAACTGTGAGCAGGACACCTACCCCAGAGTGCATGGGGCAGTGTTTTCTACCTCATGTTCTTGAGTTCTACAACCAAAAGTTCCTTTACTGTGCCCCTTTCTGCTCCCTCACCATACCCCACTCACAGTGGTTGTCCCTGGTCATTGAGGACCCAGGGTTCAGAGGTGCATCTGTGTGAGTTCACCTCCCACCCGGGGAAGAAGACACCTATCTTGCTCCACCTGAACACTTGCTCCTTGCCAACCGTCGCTCCCCCACCACTCCCGCCGGTTGCCCCCCGCTGGCCGCCTACTGCCGCTCACCGCCCACAGTAGACACTCACAGGGAGCCCAGCATTGCTCTCAACAACCCGTGAGTTTGAAGATGACGCAAATGCATATGTGGATGGAGGCTGCTGTGGATACATACAGATCAGTGTCAGAAAAGAGTCTACAAAAAAGCAACCTTGACAGACATTCAACTACTAAGAAACTTCTAAGATACATTGGGATGGCTGGACCAAGTACCTAAAGAACACTAAGGAAGCAACAAGAGACCGTTTTGTGGCACGTGGACAATTAAGCCAATCAAATGGACTCATGATTAAAGACAATTGAATTGTAATTCCAGACAAAATGAGAAGAGAAATCCTAAATCTCCTCCATGAAGGACATTGAGGATTAACTAAATGCTGTGAATGGGCCAACCAGTCAGTGTGGTGGCCAGGCATCAGCAAGGACATAAAGAATAAGCATCTGCATGTGAACACTGAAGAACTAACGGACCAACACAACACAAAGAACCTTTAATAACAATACTTCTACCAGACAGTCCTTGGAAGAGACTAACTGCAGATTACTGCAAATTCAGAAGACATCATTATCTGGTCGTTTTGCACTAATTTTCCAGGTATGTAGAAATAATGTACTTGAAAGACATAACATGTCACAGGGTTATCAAGAAACTCAAGTTCACTTTTGCTTATTTCAGATAACTAGTGATGGACAATGGACCACAGTTCACTGCAGCAGAATTTAAGTCCTTCTGAACAAAATATGATTTTGATAATATTACTAGCAGCCCACATTGCCTACAAGCAAATGGAGAGACAGTCAGTTGTACAGATAGCCAAGAAAATCCTACAGTAGGAAGATCCATTCCTTCCTCTTCTGAGTTATAGATCAACAGCAACTAACATGGAATATATTATGTTTAAAATGTTTTCAGAATATTTTGCTGTTTTATATATATATATATGACTAAACAGCACAGTGAAAAGGACAGTCACTTGTAATGATTGCCTGGTGCTTCTAGATCATTTAGTCTTCTATTTGGGCATAGTACAACTCCTGATGGGAAGACAACTGTGACAAAGTTCCTCCTCTATCTTGGTGAGTCCTGCGCTTATTGGCGGATTTTCTTGCCTCAGAGATTCACCATGTGGGTTGGGGAACAGCCCAGAGACCTTCCCCTCTGGAAGAACCCACAGTCCAGGTCAATTGAGAGGTTTGGGGAGAACCCGGGCCCACCCTCTACTCTGGGTTTCAGCCCAGGGCCCTGTGGACTGCAGCTGTCGATAGTGCCTCCTGTAACAGCTGCATGACAGTTACAACTCCCTGGGCTACTTCCCCATGGCCTCCTCCAAACACCTTCCTTATTCTCACCAGGGGGTCTGGTGTCTGATAACGCTTGTGCTCCTCAGTCCTCCAGCAGCACACCCTCTCACTCTCAGCTCCTTGCGCCTCTTGCTCCCATCTCCTCACACTCGCACCACAAACTGAAGTGAGCTCCTTTTTTAAAACCCAGGTGCCCTGATTAGCCTGCCTTAATTGATTCTAGCAGCTTCTTCTTAATTGGCTCCAGGTGTCCTAATTAGCCTGCCTGCCTTAACTGGTTCTAGCAGGTTCCTGATTCCTCTAGTGCAGCCCCTTCCCTGGTCACTCAGGGAACAGAAAACTACTCATCCAGTGACCAGTATATTTGCCCTCTACCAGACTCCTGTACCCCACTGGTCTGGGTCTGTCACACAGCTCAGAACTACTGTTCCAACTTTTCAACAGAATCTATCTCCAAAGTGGCCAAACATGAAGAGGGTAGACAAATTGGATAAAAAGTTTTAAAGAGCTTATGAACACTTTTACAACAGACATCACTCGTTAGAGAATTGCTGGATCTAGAACCTGGTGACCATGTTCATGTCAAATTGGATGGAGAAAAGGGAGGGACAACTCCAGATGTTGTGAAGAAAAAGAATCCAGCACCCAGATTGTATGTGATCAAGACCAACAATGGAGAGTTCAACAGAAACCATCAACATCTACAGTTTGTTCTTCAAAAAAAAAAAAAAAAAAACCAGAGCAAACTCTACGGATGACATATGTAGAACAAGAAGAAGATGATGACTCAAGGATTCCAAAGCAACCACAGCCAGTCATTGCAACTAATGGACAGCCAGATGACCAAGTTGTTATGTGTTCAAATTGTGTAATTAAAAAAAACAGTACTATTCAGAGACACTTAACAGACTCATACATACTGAACTTCAAAGGTATTGTGATAGTGTAAATGTTGTATCTGGTAGGAATGTAAAACATAAAGGAAGAGATGTAATGGAATGCTAAATTGTATTATGCTGTTCAGCCAGTAGGTGGCACTGTGCGTAAAATGCCTTATTTAAACCTAACAGCCATACCGAGGAGAGCATTAAAGGATCTTCTGATGAACTCATCTGGTATGTATAAGCAAGTTTTGTAGCAAGTCCATATCTGGTACAGAAGTACATGACACCCTATATGTTTGTGTCTGTTAAATCTCTCTGAAAATAATGGGGGAATGTCCCTAAATCTCATTCCTTGTGGCACCTATCTGTCTAAATACACAAACACCCCCACCCCCCACATGTAGGGCCAGAATGTAATACACTTTATTGCAGTGAAACCAAATGGCTGCCTTTTATGATGCTTATACAGTCTTTGTACTGTTCCTGTAAAAGAAAGGATACTGTTCAGACAGGAAATGCAATTGGACAGTGAGGTAGTATATTTGCTAGAAATGAAAAATGGAGGGGACACGCAGCATAAGACACTGAGGGCAAGATTGTGATATCCTTACTCACATGAAGCATTCCCTTACTTCATAAGTAGCCTCACTGATTTGTGGGGTAAGTTACTGCTCAGTGTGAGTAAGGGTACTACAGTCTGGCCTTTATTTAGTAAATATTTAACTACACCTCTACCCTGATATAATGCGACCCCATATAACACGAATTCGGATATAACGCGGTAAAGCAGTGCTGGGGGGGGGGGGGCTGTGCACTCCGGTGGATCAAAGCAAGTTCGATATAACGTGGTTTCACCTATAACGCGGTAAGATTTTTTGGCTCCCGCGGACAGCGTTATATCGGGGTAGAGGTGTATATAAGGAATTTTAAATCACTATTCATCTCCTTTAACTTGAAAAACTCCAGTCCTAATGGTGGACAGTAAGGTCAAGTCACCAAGAGTGTTTGATAATCCCCATTGCCAGAGTAATCTGAGTTTTAGTTTAATTGGAAATGAACCACCAGGAGAAAGAGAGCCAGAGAGAGAGAGTTCAACAGGGTACGAGCTCAGCCAACTCTAATGGTATATCTATACTGCAGCCAGAGCTGTGAATAGTTGCTTGTGTAGACGTAACCCCAATAGCTGTACTCTAGCTAGCTTGCTAAAAATAGAAGTGAGGCTTTAGCACTGGCTGTACGAGCAAGTACGTACTCGAAAGGATCAGGCAGCCAGTCCTGCGGCATCCTCACTTTTATTTCTCGTGAGCTAGCTAGAGCATAACAAGCCTGGGTATGTCTACACAACCCATTCACACCCGTCTGCAATGTGGACTTACCCTAAATTAATCATATCGTATATCGTGGTGGCCTGTATTAAGATTTCAGTTGCAGATGGTTAGGCCACTTAGAATCAGAATTTGTTCTGAGATATAAAAAGATTGGTGTGCTCCCAAGCTACCTGAAAAGCTTAGGGGCCATGTCAAGCCACTGATTTTAAAGCAGAAATTCCCATTGAATTTATTACCTAAAAATCAATGCTATCCCATGCCATGGTCTGGCCATAGATAAGGGGGAAAGGGTAACTTAAATATAACTTTTTCAGTCTGTATTTGTGATACCCTTACTTAGTGGTATTTTAATCCTCAAGCAGACCCACTGAAATTAGCAGAACTACTTGTGGAGTAAGGTAGCACTCAGCATGAGTAACGATATCACAGTCTAGCTCTCAGTGTCTTATACAATGAGCCACTTTATCTTGACTTTTGTAAGTTTTAGGAAATCGATGCCAGTATTATAAATTCAACTTGCCATCTCAATTTCTTCTTTGAACTTTATTCCAGTATAGTATCATTCCTTTTACAGGAACAGTAAAAAGCCAAATATGTGTGTCACAAATGACAGCCATTTGTTTTCATTAATATTCTCTAGTTTTAAATTCAGCTACAAATGGTGAAAAAAAAAAAAAATAACCCAGAAGCAATGAGTTTATTCTTTAAGGAAATTCTTTAAGGCAAAGCTACCAAATTCACCAAGCTTTCAGCTGATTGTTAAACAGTACACAGGCTTGAAAGGGTATGGAGGTTAAATCACCTCATGTAATTCCCAGAGAGAGTGCTTTATTGAGGTCAAGTCTTATGAACAGGCTCTGTCCTGCACTTTACCTATGGTGACAGACTGTTCAGAAGCAGATTTTTTATTCTTTCAACCACCATGTGCCTGCTCAGCCAGAGCACATTACAATAAAGTAATAAACAGAATAATAGGCAGTCTGTATAAATAAATAACTCAACATATTGCTGTGCCTTTTAAAAACAACAACAACAAAGAGCACCCTCCTTTTGGACTCCCTGCTATAATTTTCTGTTGTCATTTATTAATACTTTGCTCCTAGGGTAACCCAACTGAAAAAGAACAATAAACAAAGCACCTTCTATGCCATAGGAGTATATTTATTTGTTTAAGTAAGTCTTCAGAGAGTCATGTTCAGCTGCTGGAGAAAATAGACCTGAGTCAGCACTTCCCCCCAGCTCCCTGTGCTGGCAGGAAATGAAAACTATTACAATCAGCTTGTTATACAAAATGTGTAGAATTAGTGTCAGCATTTCAGCCTTGCTGTATACCAGCCTTGCATACTTATTGATAACGGCACCAGTCATTAAACCATTCTTAAAATAATCGTTCACCAGCCTGTCACATTTTTAATCTGGGAAAACTTTACAATGTGATACACTTAAAACAACAAAACCTCTACCTACAGGAGAAGTCTGCTTTGGTTCCAAGAGTCACCCATTAGTTTAACTTACATACTTTCTTGTTAGTTGCTTTTCCTGCTGCAGTGTTCTCTGCATCTCAGGAGAGCGGAGAAGAGAACTGATTTAATTTATCTTAGACTCAATGGCTAAATTTAGAAGTGAGGTGTAATGGGATGTAAGATCCATATCAGCAAGTGGATGCAAGTCTGGGGGAATCTAACTGAGACCAAGCAAGTATAAATTGATTTAATTTACATGCTGAGACATTTGGAAGAAGGTGCTACCCAAGTCTAGATTACCTTAGATCCCCTTAGGGCCTGATCCAAACTTCAAGCTTAATGGGCAGAAGACTTATCCACAGATCAGGTATAGCATGGATAACAGCAGTGAAAGCTTCCCCACATTTCCCTACCAATGTGCCTCATCTGTGTCCCAGAGAAAGTTGAGAGGATGGGCCACTCGCTGTGTCAATTCTATACTTGCTTCTGCTGAGATTGTCAACAAGGTTGCCAGTTAGAAACAATTGTGACATTTTGTATATGTGTGTGAAACGAGACCTGCTGACTAGGAGCTGGTGAAACCACCAATTCATTTCATAATATTTAAACAGTAAATTAGAGCACCTGACATTTTTGTCAACAAACTGAGGGCTTTATTGAATGGGTGTGCACAATCTGTACAGTGATTATTATCAGCCATAATTCTTTGGGATGTTACCTAATGAACACCACAGTAAGTTCACAGCAATGTCAAGTCACTTGCTGACAAGGTGTTCAGGTGATACTGGATGCATTCACCTGAAGTGACCCAAATGCAGTCTGTCGGACCTGCTTTATACAGTGAAAACTGATTAACTCACAAGCAGTGTGACAGAAGGGCATGCCAACCATTGGCAAGTTGCACTGTGAGACACAAAAACTCCTTGAGAGATGATTTACAGTCAAGAGGAAAAACACTTCTGACCTTTATTTTCCCTGTCACAATTAGAAGTCTGTGGGAATGCTGATTTTGCTACATGATGAAAAATTAATACCAATGGAATAGAGTAATCCTCAGCTGCTGCACAAATTCTGAGGCAAAGTTCAGGAGGTGTTTGGAGGGAAATAAATACTGAGGTGAAGCTGAAACCTGTTTTTTTTTTTCAAATATATTGATGCCAAGATATTTTACTATCGTGATAGTACCTGTGTTTATATTCTACCATGAATATAATCAATATTTTGGATGAATATGTTGGTGATGCAGCAGCACAGAATTTGTCATTTTTATAGGTTATGATTATTATTAATTATTTGTATTGCACTAGGACCTAGAAATCTCAGCCATTGACCAGCACCCAACTGTGCTGAGAACACACTAGATTGATGCTTCCTTCCCCTTGACTCACTACAGTTTGAGGTGGGAAGGGAAGGGGACGTCACTCTTTTATTTCCTCTATCTGGGAACTCTTTCCCTTCTTCTGAGTCACTTCCCCTCTTTCAATAAAACCTTTTAAAATCCCCACGGACAGTCTCTCTCTCTTTTTTCCCTTTAGCTGAACTACTTTTTCTGTTAAGTGTTTTGCAATACTGGGTATAAAGTATGCCACAGCTTATGAAAATTAATTGTAATGTGTTGCGTGCCTCAGCTATTTGGAAAGCAGGTAGATTTTTGTTTTTGTAGACTCTACTTTACCAAGAAGGTTGTTTCTGAAACGTTGCTTTTTCAGGGCCTAAATCCTGGCCCCATTGAAGTCAATTACAAAACTCCCGCTGACTTCAATGGGGCCAGACTGACCCATAAGTGTCTGTCAGGGAACAGTGTGGCAAGCCATCCAGCCTGGCAAAAACAATGTTTTCCTTCTTCTAGTCAAAGCAATGGCTCTTCAAGATTTCTTTTAGAGCTGTATGAAACATCCATCATGGAACCCCAAACTATGCCGAATCTATTGGGTTTGAGCTTTATTACAATGTTAAGCAGCCCTGGTTTTGCTGAAACATTTGCTAAGGTTTGTGAAACTTTTGCGCAAACTTGGCTCTAATTAAGAGAAAATCTGAGCCCCGTCTTGATCATGCACTTACAGAAACCAGGGCCTCCAATGAGGGTGTAAGAAGGGAGTACCAATGATGCCATCGTTGACTGCCTGGTTATCATCTCCTGTTTCCTTGCCTTCTCTCAACTTGTTTCAAGACTGAGCTTGATAAGTTTATGGAGGGGATGGTATGATGAAATGGCCTACAGTGGCATATGACCCATCCACCACTGCTATGAGCAAATATCTGCAACATCTGGAGATGAGACACTAGATGGGGAGGGCGCTGAGTTACTAGAGAGAATTCGTTCCCAGGTCTTGCTGACATGCTCAGGGTCATAATCACCATATTTGAGGCCAGGAAGGAATTTTCCTTCAGATTGGCAGAGATGCTGAGGAGTTTTTTTTGTCTTTCTCTGCAGAATGGATTCACCACAGCCATAACACCACTTTGAAAGAGACTGACACAGCAGTACACTTGGAACACTAGAGGCTGTGAAAGCCTCTATTTGTTCATAGAGTTGTTGCAAACGAAATAAGATGATGGACCTTGCTGAATTGAACTACCATGATAGGAAAGTGTCTCCTACGATAAACGTATCCAAACTAACAACAGGCAAATCATTCTTTGAATGCTCTTGTTTCTTCGACTATTAACTAAATGGACACTGGCCATTATAAAGCACCCAGTTCCAGCATCCTGCTGTGGCCAACGTACAGGCTGCACCCACATCAAGTACAATCACAACACTGGGGACTTTACTTCACCTCTGGTATCTGGTCAACAGTTGCTAGTCTCAAGAGACGCTGTTGTTTTTTTCTTCACATATTTAAGAAGAATCGTAAGGTAGAAAAATGATCTACATTTTAAACATATGTACTTAACGGGACAGTAAAAATATTTTTATATAGAGGATTGGACATACTCTTTGTGATATTGCCATGATGAGATATTTCCTCCTGTGGGATAATATCCTTGGGGATAACTATCTAAATGCCATTTTTGTACCTATCTATATGTTCTACCCACTGGGCTACAGAGTATTTACTGTAAAATTGGAAATCTCTTGTAAATTCAATTTAGCTGTGGGTGAAATTCATCCATGTGCAGAGAATGATAGGAGTGTTCTGACTGTATATATGGAAAATGTTAGTTAATAAAATGCAAGTAGAAGACGCTCAATAATATTTAGCATAGTTCCTGGGTGTTGTAAGACCAGTAAAACTTGTTGTGCGTAATGCAAATGGCTTCCTTTGTGCTGCCCTTAACATCAGCACTTAACATAGAGGGCCCTGCACAACATTTGTGTCCACTTTAACCCCTGTATTACCGCGCCCCTGCACATGCATGAATTATACCGGTAGAAAAAAAACTAATGTACAAGGATTATTTCTAGTAATGGGCAAGGGTCCATGCTTGCTTGAAGGGGCCATGCAGGAGTGTGAAAAAAATGTAAAACTGAAACAGGTTCTTTTACAAAATAGCAGTAAAATATTGCCTAATTGTTATAATGGCTCTTGAATCCATTTAGATAATTATATTATCTAAAGCTGAACCACTGAAGGACCATTTTTAATATGAAGGCATTGCTTCTTTTCTCTTTTTTTAATACTTGGAGACTGTTGGTGTTTATTTTGTTAAACCTTCTGTTTTAATTGATTGTTTATTGAGGGAAGATTCCAGGTACAGTTTCATAGTTATGAACATGGTGTTGCCAATCTTCATGATAGTATTGAGAGTCTTGTTAATTTTGATATTTTTCTTAGATTCCCCCGCTCCCAGAGTCATGTGATTACATACAAAGCTCAGCTTTCATTTGTTTCTAAAAGAGAAAGATTATAACCCTCATGGTTACAGAGAAAAGATTGAAAATGTGAGCTCAAAGGCTCGAAAAACAGAAGGCAAGAAAAAAGAATACAAAGTGAATAATTTTTTTAAAATCTCATGATTCTTGAGGCCTGACTTAAAATATCTGAACACTTGAAATTGGCAATACAGTGAGCCCCGGCTTTTGGGGAAGCTGTTAGTACCCCTTCCAACCTCCCTTGCTTTAAGGCAACAGGAAAACTACTGTGCCCTTCCTCTGTCACCTGCCTTAGGGGACCTAACTGGCCTTCTTTGTCCCCTCCAGAGAAAAAAAGCACCAGAGGCCTGCACTCCACATTCCAAGAATATCTTTGCTTGGGGATAGAAAGAGAACCCATGAGAAGAGGCTCTGAAAATAGTGGCTAATGCCGTCCTCTATTTCCAGTAGGATACACATGGAAAGGAATGGCAAGACCAGCTGAATTAACAGGCTCCCACCTGAGGCAGGCAGGATGTTTGATGTGATAACGTTAGGGTTGGAATATTGCCCAGCTTATGTTGCTATTACATAATTTCTGGGCACTAGCTTACACTATATTTAGAGAGAGAGAATAATAGATGAACGAGACAGAAGGCCTGATTTGCCTTTCATTTAGGGCCTGTTCCGAAGCCCACTGAAGTCAAAGAAAAGACTCCCATTGACTTCAGTGGATTTTGAATATGACTCTTACTCCAGTTCTACACCACTTCACTGAAGCAATTCCTAATTTGCACTAGTGTAAACGAGAATCTGGACAAATGAGAGTACATGTATTTTTATTCAGCATTTAACCGATGTTATAAAAATAACAAGATTTATAACAGAAACATTCAGCTGTCTTAACTCTACAGTTCCGTTGAGGCACTGTTAACATATTGTAAGTTTCTTTGTGCCTGAATTAATAAGATATTACTGAACTTCTTCAGCAAAATTTATTTTATAAATAAACTTTTTCTTCGTTACTATGGTTGGACAAACAGAGTTGAGTTTGTGGTGAAAGGCTGAAATAAAATCCTTTTGATGGGCTAGTTGGTCTTTGCACTTTAAACATACTTAGCTGGGAAAGAAAACTTGAAAGCATCTTGGATTGAGCCCAAATCCTTGTCTTCCAGTGGCCATGGCAAAGGCAGTTCAGAATTACTTACACTGCAAATGAAAATCACTTTGTCTCTTTCCCGTGGCTGTTAGTAGAAACAGACCTGGCTTTGTAACATTGCTGATCCTCCTTAGGGTCATTAAGTAAAGACTTATTTACCGCTGGTCTCCAGCAATTAATTTCTATAGATGTTAGACAATTACATTAAACTAGTGCACTGCACCTTTGTTAGCTTTCTTCTTTCATCTGCAGTTGCCAATTTTACAAGCTGAATTTTACAAGCTATAGACACCCAACATAAAGTATCGGAGAGCAGAAATGAACCCAGGACAGCTACTTCCTGTGACTCATGATCTATCTTGATCATAAGCCTTCAATAGAGTTTGAGTTCTGTGGTAAAATAAACAAACAGACTAATGAATTTAAGTGAATGCTGCATATACAGCTGCCTCAATACTTAATGTACAGTTTGCCTCATCAACCAAAGCAGGCGGAAAGCTAGCCAGAAGAGGGCAGTGGAGGGTTCCTTGGTCAGGAGAATTTGTGTGTGGCTATGCCTACTCTACACAACCCATTCTCCCCACCATGTCTGAAGGGGACATGTTAGGACAGGGCGCACAGCCCTACACTGCTTTAAATAATACCAACGGCTATATCAGTCCCCACCTGACCCAGGATAGAGGAATGAACCTACCTAGTTTAGAGCCACCTTTCCCTCCCTCTTCATTGTCCTCCTCAGTTGTGCAGAGTGTAAAAATAAGTGAAGTTGAGAATCCAACCCTTACACATAATTTGGCTAGTGGTGTTTTTACATTTTGCTGGCCTTCCACAAGCCTTGTTTGGATCTATCTATATAAACTTTGTTGATAGTGCACAGTTAACCCAGGCTCTTACCTGGGTTTTAGCCCACGCACTTTGCATGAGGATGCAGGCAGAATCATTAACAATAATCATTATGATGGTCTTCAAAAGCCCGCCCCCACAATTCTCCATGAAGGACAGATACATTCTCCAAGTTCTCCTTCAATTGACACAGCTGACTGAGAGAGAATCCTAGCGCATCTCAACACACAGAACAATGGGATATGCCCCCAATTCACCCATAAGTGAGTTCAGAAACAGTGGGGACATAATAACATGGGTAGGACTTTGCTGTGGAGATACTCACACATGGGTTAGGCTAACTGGGACTGTGGTATGCACATTTCAGTGTGTTCTCCCTGGCTTGCCTTCAGCTGCTGTGCACTTTATGGTAATCAAATATCACAACATATAATTAACAACCCACCCACCCCCCAAAATCCTTTCAGATTAATTAAAATAAGGTTAATTTAATAAGACTTTAAATTGTGATCAGGGCAGGGATTGTGCCGCCTTGGTTTGGAAGGCAGCTAACACAGTTTGGGTACCACTGGAAATAAATCATCATCATCATCATCATCATCATCATCAGACATTATCATCAATTATAACTGTAAGGTAAAGTAGAGGGTGGCCTGTTTTAACTTATACTTCCCCACACCCATATATTTTAATCATTAAGGGCCTGATGTGAAAACTCCCATTGACCAGGCTCTTTAGGGAAAGAAATCAGTTTTCAGTCATCCTGAATGGGCTATTATAAAGAAGGCATAAAGCATGTTTCGCTTAAAATCTTTACTTGTAGTGTCAATGCAAAATGGAATAGATATGGAGATTTCACTTCCAAGAGAACTTAAAATATACTTATAAATGTGCATTCAAGGAAAATTGAACATACATACTAATGCACACTGATTTGACCCACTTTGCTACTAAGTATGGGGAAGTTTCTCACTGGCCTTTCACCATTGGAAAGCTGTAAATCTTTGAAAAAGAAACTGAACAAAACACCAGAGATCTTTGTGCTGCAAGCCAAAAAAGAAGTTTGAAAGGTTTGATTTTTTTTAAAAGAACAACTGACTGTGAGTTCATACATACTGTTCAAGTACATAAACATACACAGCTCATGTAAGTTCATGTTCACATACTGTATGTTGTTTATGAGAGGTCTTTAAGATACTACACTGTCAACTGCTTTATATGTAGTACTGCTTTATATGTAGTATTTTTAGAGATCTGGACAACTGCCAGTTGTACTTGCCTGATGTAGAAATTAGGGCTGTCAAGCAATTAAAAAAAGTAATGGCAATTAATCGCACAATTAAAAAATTAATCATGATTAATCGCACTATTAAACAATAATAGAATACCATTTATTTAAATATTTTTGGATATTTTCTACATTTTCAAATATATTAATTTCAATTACAACACAGAATACAAAGTGTACAGTACCCACCTTGTATTTCTTTTTAATACAAATATTTGCACTGTAAAAAACAAAAGAAATAGTATTTTTCAATTCACCTCATACAAGTACTGTAGTGCAATATCTTTATCATGAAAGTTGAACTTACAAATGTAGAATTATGTACAAAAAATAACTGCGTTCAAAACTAAAACAATATAAAACTTTAGAGCCTACAAGTCCACTGTGTTCTACTTCTTGTTCAGCTAAGACAAACAAGTCTGTTTACATTTGCAGAAGATAATGCTGCCCGCTTCTTATTTACAATGTCGCCTGAAAGTGAGAATAGGCATTCGCATGGCATTGTTGTAGACAGCATCGCAAGATATTTACATGCCAGATGCACTAAAGATTTATATGTCCATTCATGCTTCAACCACCATTCCAGAGGACATGCGTCCATGCTGATGATCGGTTCTGCTTGATAACGACCCAGAGCAGTGCAGACCAACACATGTTCACTTCCATCATCTGAGTCAGATGCCACCAGCAGAAGGTTGATTTTCTTTTTTGGTGATTTGGGTTCTGTAGTTTCCGCATCGGAGTGTTGCTCTTTTAAGACTTCTGAAAGCATGTGCCACACCTCGTCCCTCTCAGATTTTGGAAGGCACTTCAGATTCGTAAACCTTGGGTCAAGTGCTGTAGCTATGTTTAGAAATCTTACATTGGTACTATCTTTGCATTTTGTCAGATTTGCAGTGAAAGTGTTCTTAAAACGAACAACATATGCTGGGTCATCATCCGAGACTGCTATGACATGAAATATATGGCAGAATGCGGGTAAAACAGAGCAGAAGACATACCATTCTCCCCCAAAGAGTTCAGTCAAAAATTTAATTAACACATTTTTTTTAACACGCGTTATCAGCATGGAAGCATGTCCTCTGAAATGATGGCCAAAGCATAAAGGGGCATATGAATCTTTAGCATATCTGGCATGTAAATACCTTGCAATATCAGCTACAAAAGTGCCATATGAATGCCTGTTCTCACTTTCTGGTGACATTGTAAATAAGAAGCAGGCAACATTATCTCCCATAAATGTAAACAAATTTGTTTGTCTTAGTGACTGGCTGAACAAGAAGTAGGACTAAGTGGACGTGTAGTCTCTAAAGTTTTACATTGTGTTGTTTTTGAGTGCAGTTAAGTATCAAAAAAAATCTACATTTGTAAGTTGCCCTTTCATGATAAAGAGATCGCACTATGATACTTGTATGAGGTGAATTTAAAATATTATTTCTTTTGTTTATAGTATTATTTTTATTACAAATATTTGCACAGTAAAAATGAGAAAGTGAACACTATCCACTTTGTAGTCTGTGTTGTAATAGAAATCAATATATTTGAAAATATAGGAAAAATCCAAAAATATTTAATACATTTCAATTGGTATTCTATTGCTTAACTGTGTGATTAAAACTGCGATTAGTCATGATTCATTTTTTTCATCAAGATTAATTTTTTTGAGTTAATTGCATGAGTTAAGAGTGATTAATCGACAATCCTAGTAGAAATGTATAATTTTAGAAGACTAAACAAAATTGCAGTAGTGAAAAAAAATATAAAACAAAGATTATCCTCTCTTCTTAAGCAACAGAGATTTAACACTTTTCTTTTAAGTTGGTGGCATCATTCCTTTTTTAATATTTCCAGTATATATTAAAATGTATCAAACAGAGAACTCTCAGTATTATGATCTGGAGCAATTCCTCAAAAAAAATAAGGGAGTATTATAACAAGGTCAGAATATCTGAGAATTATTGTTATTAGTTAGATGGTAAGTTAGCATTAATTTATTTTGCAGCCACATTTTAGTCAAGATTTATGGCAAAGCAACATTTAAAATCTGTAGGTTTTTAATCTAGAATATTAATTTCTCTATTCTCAGTTTTGGTAAACAAAGAAGCACAGTTTTCCTTTTCTCATCCTCTGCCCTTAAACAAATTGTCTTGAGGAACTTCTGACTAATAATGTTTCATATACAATTAAATCAACTTGAAAAATGAAATTAAAATAACAAATGCATTGCGTAATAGAAGCTGGAACCTTTGGTACCCCGAGTCAGTGGTCTGAGATAAAATGTTTTTAATCATGTGTATGTGAAAGATACTTAAGTTAATAAACATGTAGAAAATATTATGCTTACAACATTATAAATACAACAATCCATCTGTCCAAACTCTAAGCTAGCCTGAACATAAATTACATAACAGACTATCCACCACCGCACCTGGCTTTTTTAATATAAAACAAGCCATACAAAAATTATGGTAGCATTTTCTAGCATGATCTTCCTTTGCTTATCTAGCACAAGTTTCCTCTCTACCCCTTCAAACACTCTCTCTGCTATTAGCTTGAGCTCCTCATTAGTGCCTACTATCTAGAGAAGTCTTCCTGTGCCTCTCCATTTCCCTCAATTCTGTATCTCAGTTCATATCTCCCATAATGTTCATTGTGACACTGGTAGGCCAGGTGCCAGCTCATGCCTGGGTTCCCATGTCTCAACTGGACACTAACAGATACATAGCTGAACTCTGTTTGGCTCACTTGTGGGTTCATATTGATAAAATAGGTATTAGAATTATAAGAGAGTGTTTAGGGTTTAAACTCTATTGAATGCCTGTGAATTGTTTCCTGATTTAATTTTACTTGTAATATCTGTGTTCCATGTTGTAATTTAATATTTGAGTGAATGTATTGTGAGCCCTTGTGACTGTATGTATCGCCATTCAGGAGAGGGGCATTAATTAGTGTGACGAGCCGCTCTCCTACAGAAATCGTTATGCCCCTGCTGACAGAGGAGACCCCTCAATACCAGACAGGCTGTGGTTGGAACTAGCAATTGGACATTCCCTACATCTGTATTGAGAAGCCATCAACAAAGGGCTTAAAGACTCTTATTGTTCTTCTCTCCTCCCTGTGAAGATGACTGATGCAAGTGGACTCCTCACATCATCTGAGTTTTCAGCTCAGAGCACATGGCAGGAGGGGGATAAAACCCCCAAACCAAAGCCACGAAGCTGCTTTGACTCTGGGCAGGCAAGCTGTTTCTAGGCATAAGCAAGCTGCTTAGCCTGGGTTAGCCCTAAAGGACAAATAGGGTTTGCTGATTATAGAAGCCTTGAAGCCTAAGATTCAGTCATGTAACTCAGTCATGTGACTATGGTTGCTTGCTTTAACCTTGTAAATAACTTTCTATTTTACCTTTTCCTATTTAATAAATCTTCATATACTTTGCTATAGGATTAACTACAAACATCATCTTTGGTGCAAGACCTAAAAGCGCAATTGACCTAAGGTAAGTGAGTGATCCTTTGGGATTAGGAGTAAGCTGAATGTTGCTGTGATTCTTGGTGTAAGGGACCAGCTATCACAGAAGTACCCTCACCTTAGTAGCAAGACAGACTAGAGTACCCCAGGGGACTATCTGTGACTCTGTGTTAAGGCTGCCTGAGAAGTTTGCAGTTGGTTGGTGACATCTAAGTTTAGAGCTCACAGCCAAGTTGGGGTTTGTGCCCTGGTTTGTCTGCCCTGACGTTGCTACTCATGCTTTTACATCACCGCTGGGAGCGTCACAGTCATGATAACAGTACTCTTTACAACTGTAATGCCTTTCAGCTGAGAATGTTGATATATGTGAAAGCCTGAATTGAGCTTCATGGCAACGCAGAGAAGTAGGTTCTATTAAAATTATTTTACACATGGGTAAATTGAGACACACAGCAGCTAACGTGACTTGCCCAGGATCACACAGAGTCAGTTACAGAGATGGTGTAGGGAGCTGGGGTGGCCTCCTTCCAAACCAGAGGGCAAGGAGCCACTCTCTTAGCCTGAGCGGGGAGAGCCAGGCCAACCTTACTTCACCCCCCCAGAAGGGGAGGGGTTGAACAGGAAATACAAAAGGTGGGGCCCTTAGCCCAGTGTGGGGAGGACCAGGGAAGGAGACAGACACAGGCTGCTGGCTGTTCCCTGTAGACCCTGCTACTGAACCAGGGGACGCCCAGGACCAGGGGAAACCTGATCCAGAGGAAGGACTCAGGCTACTAGGACTGCCGGCGTCAGAGTACTCTGAGGAACTGAAGGAGCTGGGCAGCGACCTGAGCTCGAGTGAGCCCGATGCTGAGGGCGAGCTGGAGCTACTGGGGCTACCAGCAGCTGAATACCCCGACGAGTTGGAGGAACCAGAGGGACCCACTCAAGAAACCAGGTAGGAAGTAGTCCAGGGGCGGAACTGGACAGTGCAGTGAGTTAGTGTTTGATCAGCATGTTACGGACGGATCCCCATTGATCCAGTGGTGGGACCCTCTCCTCCCGCCACTGTCCCGGCCCTGAGCTGGAACGCAGTGGAGTTGGGTGGTCCTGCGTTCCCCTACCCCTGCCACCCTGCCTCTGGGTGGCAGAACCCCGATAAAGTGCTGAGGACTCTTGCTGGCGCTCCCCTGCCTGAGGGGCACATCACTGACTCTTGCCAATGCTCCCCTGCCTGAGGGGCGCATCATGGACTCTTGCTGGCGCTCCTCTGCCTGAGGGGCACATCACTGACTCTTGCCAATGCTCCCATACCTGTGGGGCTCGTCAATGACTGTTGCCGGTGCTCCCCTGCCTGAGGGGCGTGCCACCGACTCTGGCCACTACTCCCTTGTTGCGCCAACTGCAATGGCACACCTCCCTCCACTAATTCTCCGTTGTCGGAGAGGTGTGACCAAGGCCTTTCGGCAAGGCGGTAGCTCCCCACTGCCCCCCAGCGGCTTGGCGAACCAACTGTGACCTTGCTACAGATAGGAACAGAATGCAGGAGTCCTCATCCCCAGTTCCAACCACTAGACAACACTGGAACTGTTTATTACTCTGTGTACACATGGGATATTTTCTAAACATTCCTCTAGCTCCACTGAGGTTAGTAATGCTGGTAGCCCTAGAGCAGACAGTTTGCTGTCAGAGCTTTTAACACTCTGTCACGAAATCCTGTTCATAAAACGGCTAACTGATGCATGGTTAAAAATACTAGAGCCCTGTCTACATGAAGGTTCCCATTTTTGTGGAACCCGTACTGATAAAGGCAGGATATTTTTTAAAAACATCCTTAGTGCTGACAGAATCTATTTAATCACCTTTAGTCATACATTTTCCCCTCCATTACGGATTCCTCTCAGTTTCCCTCATGAGCTGTTATTTTATTTATCTCTGAAATCATTTTTATAAAATCTGTAAAGCATTTTCTGACGCAGTTTGCACTGTGCAAAGTATAATAGTATTGTACTGCTGTGGAACCCTGGTGTTAGTTTTGGCAACCCTATTTTGATCCTTATACCCAAAAAATCAGTACATCCAGACCCATAAAACAATATCCCAAATTCAGACATGTGCATAGAAGTAAAATCTCCATCTTGCCAAGGCAGAGCAAGTTCCACTAGTTTTCGTGCCAAGGCAAGTTAGTTAAGTTATAATGGGCTCTAATTGGCACTCCCACAAGTGTAACAGTCTTTACCTGCAGCCAAGTGGCATTCAGAAGGGTGTGAAATTCTTTTCTACCCTTGAAAACATCAAAGAAAATCAAAGAAACTATGTCCAAGCTGATCCTCATTATTATTAATTATTATTCATACAGCATCATTAGGGTGCATGGGGATGAACAATGGGAACATTTGCCAAACAGATAACAGAGTCCCTGCCTGAAGGAACTTAGTCTATAAGTCAAGTCCATTGCAGAACAATGCGGAACAGAACAAACACAGCCAGGGTGTGGACTTTTAAAGCTGGAATGCTCTATGGAACAGGTGGGCCTTCGGGTGTGTGTGTGTGTGTGTTGCTGAAATAGAGCAGACAAGGAACAGGCTGGCATGTTGAGGAAAATGAGAGAAGAGATGTAAACAGAGGTCACACTTGTGCAGAGCACTGAAAATGAGAGCAAGTAGTTTTGCACTTAAAGCAGGGACTCAACCTCTCCATTTTGTATGAACAATACAGCATATCCTTCCCAAAATTACAGAACTTTATGACTACAGAATGAGTGTTGTGAGAATTTTCCAATAAAGCTGTTAATTAATTTATGAGTTAAAAATCAATTTAAAAATGTCCCCTTGAAGAAACTTAGCGTCCTGTGTCAGACCTGTGCTTTGTCCTGAATGATGGATTCTTCAAACTTCCTATATAGTTAAAACTCAGTGAAATCTTGTGTATTGACCACATTTGAAGGTTGTTTGTTTGTTTGTGTTTTAGGATTAGTATTCATTTGTTACCGTTATTCTTCATAACTGAATGTTTCTCCTTCAGTAGAGGCTGAAAAATAATTGTCAGAAAATTCCACGAAGAATTGCCCTCTTTCAAAATTGCTGCCATGAAGGGATTTGGGGCCCCAGGCTACCTTTAGCAAAGATGATAGCTGCTTCTATTCACCTCCTCCTTTCCATCTCCTGGCAGCATAAAGAGAGCTACCAACTTCCCTGAAGACAGTGTCTTCACTTACATTGGGAACTGTGGAATAGAGTGGCCAATTTGTCTGAGTTTCTCTGAAGGAGAATATTTTAAGCACCAGATTCTACAGAGAGATAAACTGTCCATAAGGAAAACAATTACCATTGATCTCAAATGTTTCTCTGTAAAACTGTTAGTTGTACCAGCTCCAGTCTACACTGAGGTCCTGAGTGAGGGATACACTAGGAACAGTTGTGCGCAGGGGGATATGGGAGGGAGAAGTAAGGGGGTCCTACAGATGAACGACTTCTGTGCAGGGAATACAAAGAAAAGCAAAAAATCTAATAGATATTTTAAAAGTCAATTTAATATAGTCTTGGAAACAAACACTGAAATGCCGTAAACATAATCATACGATTGTTTGATAGTATTGCTACAAGGCAGCACCTGTGCCTGCTGTACATTTCCATACATATTTGGATTTCTTTTAAGTTTAACCTTAACTCTGAATTTCCTGGGTTTACGATACCTGTTTGTGGGGTAATTATATTATTCCTCTAATGCATTTTACCTTAAATTACTCATAAGTATTCTCTACATTAAATACAGCTTAATGTAGTTTTTGCCTGGGAATTAAGAGGAATTTCTAACAGTTTAATAGGTAAAGGTAAATATTACATATGAATATAATGTCAGTGGATTATAGTTGCTAGAAAGGCCTTAGCATTTTCTGACTTTCTGGTTTTAAACTGTGCAGCCTTAATGAATTTGTGTATACTTAAGTGCCTTCTTATAGGATAGGGAGGGAAAAGAAATATGAATAAGAAATAGAACCTAGCAATACAGAGTGCTGCAATTATATTTTTCCTAATTCCAAAAGTTTTCAATATTGCCTCTCAGTAGATACACAAAAACCTGACTTTGCTACTATGGAGTTGTACAAAACCTGAAGAATTTATTTTGTGTAACTCCATAATGCCATATACAAATATATAACTAAAATCTGAGGGAAATTTCTTAGTACCTATATATGAAAATGTATTTTTATTTTCTTGTTGTGCCTATATTATTAATACATTGTTTTTGGTAGCACCCACAATGCACTAGTCACTGTACAAACACAAGCGAAGGCATGGTCTCTGCCCTGGGAAGCTTAAACTGCAAACAAAATTCGTAATAACTTTGTTATTTTAACAAAATGTCAACATTTGCACTTGACTAGTCCTCACTGAGGAATAGTCCCTGCTGTGTTTGAGACATTTAAAATTCTGCTTTAAAAAAAAATTTGTGCACAAATTCTGAAAAAATAAAGTAAAATAGTATATTTTCTTCCTGCTCGCTTAAGCAAAAAATAGGAGAAAAATAGATTAAATGAATTGTCCTGGAACCTTCCAGAAAAATTCAGCTGAAACTGAAACCAAACATGTTAAGTGTTGCCTAAATATCTGAATTTTGGGATATGATCAAGCAATTCATTTATATTCTGTCAGAAGTGTCCAGAATTGATTGAGTTCATAGTTGACTAGATGAGCAATATTAGGGGTGTTTTAAAAATACAGCCTTTTTGGGACCCACAACTGAGCCAGAGCTCTCACATGTCATACAGAGGGAAATATTGCTGTCTTCTACCCAGAATTCTCTTTTTGGAGAGCTCAAGTATTGGGAAATATCCCGCATCACCCACAAATTCATGGGCTATTAGAACACAAAATTGAGAGCAGTTATAATCCCTAAGAACTATATAGAAAACCAAAAACTGGATTGAGCACATGCGTACAATTCTACAGAAAATTAGCCCCAAGGGAATAAATTACAGCAAGTGAAACCACCAACAGGCTGAATGAAAATCAGTTGAAAAATGACAGAAGATAAAGGAATATGGCCTCAAGAATCAGTAGGTGTTTAAAGTAGAGAAACAGGAGCCAATTAAATGTGCTACCATGGAACTCTACCTGTACTCAACAAGGCCCAGAAGGAAAGGACTATGAGAAGCCCAAAGGAAGTCAGCAGCCCAATTATTGATTGAGCACAAAAAAGGAGTCACCAAAAGGAAAGGCCAAGTAATTGTGATGGTGACTCAAGAGCGAGGAACATAGACTGAGACATGTGTAGCCCAGATATAGAAAAGTAAGTATAGTATGATGCCTTCTCAATGATATTACCATAAAAATATAAACACTGGTCAATTTCAGACTAATTATAATCCATGTAGGAATACCAAACCAATGAAGGGAGATCTGATATAATCAAGAATCACTTCAGAGAGAAAAGAAAATAGGAAGATGGAGGTAACGCAGGCAACCTTTTCAAAGATACTTGAAACATGAAACATACATGAAAAATGATGGTTTATACTGGTGACATGTCAATGGGGTAGAGAGGAGGTTTTTGGATCCATAGACCGTTGAAATAATGTCTATGACAAGTGCTCATTTCTATTTGATTTAGTAACTATCCAATGTACATAATAGATGAAGATATTGATAAAGTAACTGGGGTTCTCTATATATCAGTCTTGCCTTAACCAATGGTAACAAGCAGAGTTCAGAATCTTGTACAGTCACAAATGCAACTTTTGGTCAAGAAGCCTGATTTCTCTCTCACATAACTGTAAATCAGAAGTTACCCATTGACATCAGTGAAGTTACACCAGTCTAAAACCAGAGAAAGTTCAAAAAGAACCAGGCCCATGGATTCTTTCCATTTATAACTATTCCATTTGACCTATGTGTGGCCCCAGTCATGTTTCAGTGACCAATAGACTGTGTTTTCAGGAAGCTGCAGAGTACGACGCAGCTTACCTTGAAGATGGGAGCCTTTTGTTCTTGTTTTTCATGACAGATGATGGCCAGCCTCTTATTATTTGAAGAATCACATCTCCATTTGTAAATATTTGTAAACAGTAAACAAGTTGAGTGAAATCCTGATCTCATTGACTTCAATAGGGTCAGGTTTTTTTTTCCGCCTTTGCAGTTGTCTGTGCTCCTTTCTGTCCCTGGGTTGTCTGTATCTCTCTGTCTGATATCATATGATCCTTTGCATATCAGTAAATATTCAATAGTAAACGTACATATGACTTAAAAGTGGTTTGTCTTGTTTGTATGGTATCGCAAATAGAGCCAATTGAAACTCAGATTTTCTGTTTCATGGGAAATTTCTACATTTCGAAATGTGGTTTCATAAATTAGAATGAAAACAGTAATTTTTGAAATTTCTCATGAAATGGAAATTCTGAAAAGTTTCCATTTAGGAAAATTTCATTTCTGAAAATGTTCTAAATTTCCTTTCAAAATGATATGTTCAGTTTGATTATTTTATAGTTTTTATTTTTTCATATACTACTTCTATTATTTTTTACATTATATCATGGCATATCAACAGTAGTAGTATGTTATGACAGTCATATATTATAACACAACATGTCTGCAGCTGCTCGTACTGGATGGAGTCTCTGGCTAGTTACTAGCTTTCCCTCTAAAGGCCATATAGCAGCGGGAGAGGGGAGATTTGCAAAATTCTACTCACTCTGGGCAAGTAAGTAGGAATTAATTAAAAAACATTCATTGTCTTGTTAACATCAGTCACCATGGCAAAGAATGGTCAAGTAGATTCTATGCCCAGGCTGGTAAATTTTCAAATTAACATGGCAAGCCTTTATATCTATATATCTACAGAGAGTTCTTCTAGTGGTTGCCAGCCCTCAAATTTTTGTCTTTGGGGAAAGGGTACAAAGGTGCAAGGAGAGTTCATACATTAGGTATGTTGTTTATGTTGATATGAAGCACATGTAGAGGTACAGAAAAAGCACTGACATAGGTAACACGCCTTCATCCTAAGGGTAGAATAAATTAAATTTGCTGGTTTCAAATATCCAAATCCAGAGCCTTGTAATGTTTGGCTTAGACTGTGCTACCCTTAATCAGATGAGAAGTCCCATACTCCCAATATGAATAAGAGTTGCATAACCTAGCTCTTAGATATAGCAGAGCACAGTCAGGTATACACTAGGCAGAAAAGATATACAGTACATTCCCCTTTGAGGACAGTCATTTGCAGACATATTGACAGCAGGTCTTTCTATGGTGTTCCTGGTGTGCTAAAATCAGTCTTGTTGGAGCATGCTCAGTTGAGACAGTGCTATGGCATCAGGAAGGATTATCCTCCTTTTATAAGCAAAGGGTGGAAATTGAGAACTTTATGCTAGTTCCTGGACTTTGTATTCTGCATGAGTCATCCGAGAAGAGACTTCTAGCTCTTGACTCACACTGAGAGTCTGTAGCAGTGAAACTGCGGCCAGATTTGCAAAACTGATTTTTTGCAGAATGTAGCCAGTGGTTAGCAGTTTATAATTATGTTAATTTTGTTCTTAATACCAAAAAGCTCTAGAGACATAATCATTTCAATGTCAACCAAATGTTGATACATTTGATACAAATGTTGATAAATACAGTGAAAAACAGAATGTCCAATACCAAAAATCATCAGGGACCCAATTCTTTCATCACTACACATATTCAGTAGTACTGCGATCAACATTGCATAATAAGATCCTATTCCACATGAGGAAGGGGAGCAGAATCCGGCCCAAAATTAGAACAGTTTGCAAAATATAAACTATTGAAATTCCAGTATTTATGGTCTTACAATAAAAATCTAAAAATTATTCTTATAAAAACAAACACAAAAATCCATTCTTGTTATAATATTATAAGTATTTTATTAAATGGAAAATGGTCCTAATTTAGCCCATTTTCTTTGGAAATATAAAAAGTTAAAGCTTTGCCTCTGGTTAACTAGCTGATCATCCCCATTTACATTTATTTTGTCTGAATCGTTCTTACATGGTAGCAACACTACAATATAGGAGTTTGAATGCTTTTTAAAAGAGTTTAGAAAGATATACAAGGTTTGCAAAAACTTCTGAGAAGCCAAACTATATCTTCTATGTAGACCAGGGGTGGGCAAACTTTTTGGCCCAAGGACCATGGGCGGGCCATGAATGCTCACAAAATTGGGGTTGGGGTGCAGGAGGGGGTGAGGGCTCTGGTTGGGGGTGCGGGCTCTGGGGTGGGGCCATAAATGAGGAGTACAGGGTGCGGGAGGGGGCTCCGGTCTGGGTCAGGAGAGTGGGGTGTGGGGTGGGGGGGTGAGGGCTCCGGCTCGGGGTGCAGGCTCTGGGGTGGGGCTGGGGATGAGGAGTTTGCGGTGCAGGAGGGTTCTCCCGGCTGGGACCGAGGGGTTCGGAGGGCGGGAAGGGGATACGGGCTGGGGCAGGGGGTCGGGGTGCGGGGAGAGGCTCAGGGGTGCAGGCTCTGGGCGGCACTTACCTCAAGCAGCTCCCAGAAGCAGCGGCCATGTCCCCCCTCCAGCTCCTACTCGGAGCAGTTCCTGGCCAATGGGAGCTGCGGGAGCGGCACTTGTGGCTGGGGCAGCATACAGAGTGGAGCCCCTTGGCTGCCCTTACGCATAGGAGCCAGAGAGGGGCCATGCTGCTGCTTCTGGGAGTCACATGGAGCGGCCCCCGACCCTGCTCCCCGGCTGGAGTGCCGGAGCAGGCCAAGCCCCAGACCCCACTCCCCAGCAGGAGCTCGAGAGCCAGATTAAAACGGCTGGCAGGCTGGATCCGGCCCACTGGCCATAGTTTGCCCTCCCCTGATGTAGACTGTGTGAGGGAAGAGAACTCTCTTTGTCCAATGTGGCTTGATGGAACATACAGACAGGCACCCACTGCTACCAAAGTAACATGCCAAAGAAAGTAGCAAAAGGGCAGGGGGGAATCTATTAAAAAGAAAACATAAGGGAATTATGTTCGATTGTGGCATTGGAACAAAGTGTAATGGATGGGTTTGGGTATAGCCATCAGTGCCATCAGCACTGTTAATTTTGCTGAATCATTCTATTGTCAATGCAAAAGTCTCAGGACAGTCAGGCCTCCTTGTGCAAAAACTAAGAGAAACCTCTGAGTAAAAATCAAAAGGCTCAGAGAACAGAAGTATAACTAACCAGTGGCCAGAAATTATTACTCTGGGGAAACAAGCTGCTCCAAGCTCACATGGAAATGCGCGTGAAAATGCTGCTGTTTGCTTTGTAATGAAAACTCAAGCCTGAAAGCTTTTGACAATGGCACCAAATTGACACCATGCTCCGGAATCTGAACTGTTGCTGCAAGCTGTCAGAGCTGTCTGCACTGATGCTACAATGCAAGGCAAACACAGAATTCAAAATGAGATTCTCGCATCGTGACCTTTTTCTGAACCAGTTTTTTCTGGAAGCATGACTGAGTTCAGAGGGATAGAAAGTCAGCCTGGACTGTTTGATATTGCTATTTTAAAGACAGAGATTTATTTAAAAAAGAACCTCCTCCCAAACATCCCTGAATAATGTACTTTTACAGGGTGTGATCCTCAGCTGGTGTAAACTGGCATAGCTCCGTTATCATCAATGGAGTTATGGCCATCTATATCAGCTGAAGATTTGACCCATAGGAACTTATTTCAGCTTTTTGTGAATTTCTAAAGAGCTCTTCTAAATGTTCTCTCCTGTTCCTTCTCTCCCCCCTCCTCCCCCAAGACCAGGCAAGCAGAGAGAAAATTTGACTGAGGGGAAAAAAAAGTCAAAACCACCCTGTCGCCTCCTAGGTAAATTGCAACATTAGGAAAAGTTGGCTCCACTTGGTTGATTAATCTGAATGGCATATTCATGAGGCAAGACCAAATGCCCATATCTATTCCATGTCAAAGGATTAGCATTAACAAAATGTTAAAGCTTGAGAAATCAAGCACTCAGCATTCAAGAAATGCAGAGATAATAGTGAAAGCTCAAAGGGTATGTCTGCACTGCAATTAAAAACCCGTGGCCGGCCCACACCAGCTGACTTGGGCTTGCAGTCAGCGGATGCAGATGTTAAAGGGCTGTTTAATTGTAGTGCAGACGTTTGGACTCAGGCTGGAGCCTGAGCTCCCACCTCACGGGTCCGAACATCTACACCGCAGTTAAACAGCCCTGCAGCCCGAGCCCCAGGAGCCCAAGTCAGCTGGCACGGGCCAGCCATGGGTTTTTAGTTGCAGTGTAGATATACTCAAAGTTAACTTTGACATCAATGGAGCTATGCTGATTTACACCGACTGAGGATTTGGCTCTACATGTCTTTATATCATTCCAAGTTATTTCTCAATCTTCTGCTTTATTTGTAATCCTGCAGACTGCTCCCCCTTCCATTCACGCTCACATAACATCCCTGTAGCAACTACAGCAACTGGAAACATTGAAAAGCAATATTAGATAAGTATGGAATGTACTTTAAGCCAGTGATTCTCAAAGCCGGTCCGCCGCTTGTTCAGGGAAAGCCCCTGGCGGGCTGGGCCGGTTTGTTTACCTGCCGCATCTGCAGGTTTGGCCGATCGTGGCTCCCACTGGCCGCGGTTCGCCGTCCCAGGCCAATGGGGGCTGCGGGAAGGGCAGCCAGCACATCCCTCGGCCCGCGCCGCTTCCCGCAGCCCCCATTGGCTTGGAGCGGCGAACCGCGGCCAGTGGGAGTCGCAATAGGCCGAACCTGCGGATGTGGCAGGTAAACAAACCAGCCCGGCCCTCCAGGGGCTTTCCCTAAACAAGCGGCGGACTGGCTTTGAGAACCACTGCTTTAAGCTTCTTTGAATATGATTTAGTGTAAACAAGAAGAACCTGCACCAAGTGATCAGCCAGTTCTCTACAAACCACCAGTGGCCCCCAAACCAGAGTTTGAGAACTGTTGGCCTATAGGGCACATAATTGGGCAGTCCTGATTGCATCTGGTAGAAGGCAATGTTACACATACACATTAGCCAGGTCATTACAATGTACTGGTGTGTTTGGTATGTGCACTGTTAAAGAAAGGTTACTTACTAGCAAATGTTATTCTTTGGGAGTTACCTCTGTGCATTCACACTTGTGGGATTGGCACCCCTGGCAATTTCCCAGGTAACATTGCCTCTTCTATTCCACTCAGCTGAAGCCCCAAAGGATAGCTGGGACAGGCTGACAAGACTGCAGCAGCAGGTGACCCCCAGGAAAGAAGGTGAAGAGAGGCTGTTCACCTTAAGCAGTGGGACTAATACTGCAGAGTTTCACCAATCTGATGGTTTTGTAGTGGGCTGTAGCACTGAGGGTACTGGCCCAGGGCCTTTGTAGCTTCTAAAAACCAATAGCTTCACTATTTGGAGAGAAACTCTCCCTGTTCGCTATTCGGGGATTAGTGGCAGTTTACCTATATAAGGACAGAATAAAAATTACATAAGGACCTTAATCTTTAGCTCTGCATGCATCAAATTTGCAATTATGTCAAGTATTGTGATGAATAATTCACAGAGAGCTTCAATGTAGTGCTGGTGGTCAGGCAAGTGTCAAGAATGCTCAAACTCATCTAAACAGCATGTAGATATTTCCTTATATAGGCTTTTTAATGAATATTAAAAATACCAATTGCTCAGTCTTGTTCATTGAAACACTTTGCTGATATAAATGCAATGCACTTGAATAAAGTTGATGCTCTCTCTTATAAGCACAGCATAAATTTTATATCTGAGGGAAGTGAAAGACAGTGCACTAGCTAATGCTGGGAATAGCACAGACTCCTATTATCTCATTTTTTTGCCAACATCATCTGGCAGTGCATTTCCTGTGCAACAGCCTTGCTATTCCAGTCCTTAGCGTATCATCATCTGTGACTGCCAGTTGTGCCAAACCATGTAGTTCACCTTTAAGCCATGCACCTTTAAATCAGCAAGTGACATGAAAGCTTCTCCCTTCATTTAAGAAGGAGGGGGCAAACAGGTTCCTAAAAATGGTGCATTTTAAAATCAATATTTCTGTAGTTCATTCTCTCGTGAGGGGTTTGTGTTTATCTGCAAAATAAAAAGGGAGTTGAAGCTTGATCGGCTGTTATTAATCACTGCAGTTTCACGAAACTATTCTTGTTGAATCACTGATATGTTGAAAAATGCTGATACACTGAAGACGTGGCATGCTGGAAAAATAGCATTACAGGCTCCCAAGTCAGATCTCTAACTACACTACAGTGTAAGTTTGAGTTTTCTTTTGATTTTCTGTAACAAGATAGGGTAGATCATGTACTAAAAAATAAGGAATGTGAAGTTGGGGGAAATTCTAGGATCTTTTTGTATTTAATGCCTTTGTTGATTTGTTTGTATTGAAAATATTTGGTTTAAAGGGACATTGTCAGGTAGTTTAGATCCTACATTTACTGGCAGACAGTTTTTTTTAAATATGAAACTAACATTTCATATAAATAGTATATGTCCAAGGAAAACAGTCCTCATTTTAATTTAAGCATTGCCTTTCAGGGTTTGCAATCAAAGTGTTTCAGCATTGAGAACCCACAAGTGAAACTGACTAGAAACAAAGGTTGAGGTTTTTCAAAGCTGTCTGATTAATTGTAATTAATCTGAGTTTTGTGTCTAAACACCCTAGCCCAGGGCCGGTGCAAGGAAATTTCGCGCCCCAGGCGAAATTTCCACCTTGCACCTCCCCCCCAGCCCTGCGGCAGCTCCCCCCCCCCCCTCCCCCCCTGAGGCCCCCCCCCCACAGCAGCTCCCCCCCCCGGGGAGCCGTGCGGCAGCTCCCCATCCCAGCTCACCTCTGCTCCGCCTCCTCCCTGAGCACGCTACCCTGGCTCTAATTCTCCTCCCCTCCCAGGCTTGCGGCGCCAAACAGTTGATTGGCGCTGCAAGCCTGGGAGACGGGAGAAGTGGAGTGGCCACTGCGCTGGGAGAGGGAGTCTGAGCCGCATGTGTCAGTTCGCCGCCAGCAGCCCAGCCCAGGAACTCTGTAAAAAAAAATTGGGGGCACCGCTTTTTGGTGTCCCCAAATCTTGGCGCCCTAGGCAACCGTCTAGTTTGCCTTAATGGTAGCACCGGCCCTGCCCTAGCCAGCATTGAAATCGCAACAAAAGGGG
This sequence comes from Terrapene triunguis, assembly GCF_002925995.2. Lineage (NCBI taxonomy): Eukaryota > Metazoa > Chordata > Testudines > Emydidae > Terrapene > Terrapene triunguis. Next base: position 9,009,395 of record NW_020664530.1, read on the forward strand.
AACCTGATTAAGCTATTGCCCAATGTCCAAGTTGACGGAAGTGCAAAGAAAACAGATAGTATAGTTGATGAAAAGCAAAGCTATAATTTAATACCTCGCATGTTTATAATAAAAACTATCATTACCAACATTGCAAAGATACATAAGGCCAAGATGTACATAAGCAATTAGGCACATAGGACCTATTGTAGGCATCTGAGTCAAAGTTTTGGGACCACTGCGTTGCACAAAACTCTCAACAGACCCTATAGGTGCTCAAACTCACTTGGTACTTACATTTTCAGGGTAAAAGTTCCTTAAGCACCTATGTTTCTGCCTCTGGGCATGTACACTGCAGCCTCCCTTTAGTTGACCAACCTCCTATCTCCTGCCTAAGCCCCAGAGTGACTCGTGAACCAGGGGAGTTATATACCTAAGTTTCCTGCAGGGCCCAATCTGGTAGATGGGCTCAGAGGCTGCCTACTGTATCAGTTGCCCTTCAAAATCTCGATACAGGAAAAGGAGGAAGTGGTTCTCATACTGATTTTATAACTTTTAGCCCAGTGGTTAGTGCACTCACCTGGATGTGGGAGACCCAGGTTCAATTCCTGCCTCTGCTAGAGGAGGAGAAAAGATTTGAATAGCAGTCTCCCACCTCTCAGGAGAGTGCTCTAGCCACCGGGGTCTGGGATAGTCTGATTCATGGGGGTGGAGGAGGCTCTTTCAATCTCTCCTGTTTCATACGTTCCACTGTGGATAAATATTGAAAGGAGTGAAGAAGGGGAACTAGGGTCTTCTACCTCCTAGGTGGGTGTCCAGACCATTGGATCACTGGTCTACACAGCGTCATTCACGCTCTCTCTCTCTCTAGCCCAATCATTGTTCTACTGTGGATAAATGCTTAAATAGTCAAAGCTACCAGGTTTTGTGTTGTGACAAAATAGCTCCTTGCATGTGATATTATTTGCAAATCAGCCCATTATGTATTTTGCATATGTCTAGACATTACCTCTTAAGTTCAATACTGTGACAGTGTACCCCATAAGGCTTTATGGGGAGGGGGTGCTTATAAATGTATGTATGACATAACTGGAATATGTTTTGTGCTGCCTGTGCCAGGTAACATATCTCCGTAAAGGTTATGGTCTACTATATCTATTCATCCTATTTGTACATATATATATATCATTTTCTACCTGAGGTTAAGAACATGGGCTGTATGCTTGCTTGGTTTCTAAGTAAGCTTTGGGAGGCATTTGGTCAGCTTCTTTAGGAAGGAATTCGCCAGGTTAAGTACCTGATCAGGAAACACTTGGGGAACAATGCATCTTGGAATGCTCCAATCCACATAAGAAGTCTTCCTGGAGACATGCAAGATACCATGTGGACAATGGCTTCGGCCTGTAAAGACTGAGTCATGCAGGGACATGTGACTTGCCCAGGTGACTCCAGAACTCCATCTTGGAGCTGGACTTTGCATAGGAGGGAGGAGGGGGGTCTCCTCCCACAAGAGAGAGTCTATTTAAACCTGGGGGAGACCCCTCCATTTGGTCTTCAGCTGGCTAAAGAAGGAGCCTCTCCACCCCCCCAGGATGCTTGAAGGAAACTGAAACAAAAGACAGTAACTACAGGGGTTGTGAGAGATTGCTGGACCCAGGCTAAAGGGAGATTAGCCTGTGAAAGGGAGCATTCTGGAACTGGTGAGGAACTTATCTGTATTTAGTTTGATTTGGCATAGATTTGCGTATTTTATTTTATTTTGCTTGTGACTTACTTTGTTCTGTCTGTTACTACTTTGAACCACTTAAATCCTACTGTCTGTATTTAATAAAATCACTTTTTATTTAGTAATTTACTCAGGGTATGTATTAATACCTGGGGGAGCAAACAACTGTGCATATCTCTCTATCTGTGTTATAGAGGGCGAACAATTTATGAGTTTGCCCTGCATAAGCTTTATGCAGGGTAAAACGGATTTATCTGGGTTTAGACCCCATTGGGAGTTGGGCATCTGAGTGCTAAAGACAAGCACACTCCTGTGAGCTGTTTTTGGGTAAACTTGCAGTTTTGGGACAAGTGATTCAGACCCTTGGTCTGTGTTGGAGTCAGACAGGAGTGTCTGACTCAGCAAGACAGGGTGCTGGAGTCCTGAGCTGGCAGGGAAACCAGAAGCAGGGGTAGTCTTGGCACATCGGGTGGCAGCTCCCAAGGGGGTTTCTGTGATCCAACCCGTCACAAATACACTCTACTCCAAGCACTGGTGAGGGTAGGACATGGGAACAGCACCAAACGTGGCAGCTGGTTGGCTGCTGAAAGGTGTCTGGGGAGTACTTGGGTGCTGGGGAAGCCAGGGCAGCTGGTTTGTGGAGATGACTGTGTAGAAGAGGGGGTTGGATGGGGTAAGTTGGGTGGTAACCAAGAGAAGGTGGGTTTGTGGGGATGCCCAGGGAGGTAGCTGGGAATGGTAGGTTTATGGCAGTGTCCAGGGGAGGGGAAGATTGGGTCAAGTTAAGTGGCTGGGAAAGTAGAGGGTAAAGGTCTGTGGGAGAGGAAGCTGGGGTAACTGGGTGTGAAGAATGAGGGAGTTATGTGTAGTGTTTTTTTTCTGAATACTGAGTAGACTTCAGTTTACCTGTTGGCATTACCTTGCCTGAGTGCACAGAGTTAAATCAAAGGAGGCTGCTAGGAGAGAAACACAACAATGGCAGAGATAAGGTACCTTCATGGATCAATGAAGGGAGCTATTAATTGGAGAAGACTCCTGCTTGGCTCCAACCAGGTTGACCAGGTTTATTCTCCCCAGACCTGAAGCTAGGATCAAAGGGGATGCTAAACCTTAAAAGGACTCCAGCTCTGAAAAGGAAGGGGATCTAGCAGCACTGCATGTCCACATTGCCTCCACTCTGCTGTTGCTGTGGCACTGCATTTGGGGTACTTACCCAGCATCTCCTGTGGCTTGTGAGGGATTTCAATAGGGTCCCGGGAATTGTGGGAGAAGGGGTCAAATTCCCATAACTCCATGGGAATTGCTGCCATGTCTGAGGCTTCTTCTCAAAATGGAGGCCAAGATGAATGGTCAGAGCTCACTCTTTCCTTAGACAGACAATTTGCTGCTTGTTCTATTAGTAGCCTATGAATAATAGAGGAACTATACCTATAGCATTATTTGGAATCCAGGGAGATGTTGCTATATTACTGATAGTGATATAATTGACTGTGATTGGAAGCAGAAATACCCCCAAAATTTCTCTGAGGCAACATATGGTATAAGGGATTAAAAAAGTTAAAGCTAGCCATGTGCAATTAAACTTTTAGTTTTGTTTGTTTTTTCATTTAGATGTGTTTTGGAAATAAACATATAGTACAGTGCTTTGAAACAAGTACAGTTCTGGTCCCAAGAATCTATGCAAGTTTCAAAAGTTTGGCCCAACAAATTTCTTTAATATGATTCTTATTACCCAAACTGGACATTATGCCTGGCAACTGCCAACAGCTATGTATAAAATCTGCAAAAAAACATTTTTTTGAATATTAACACTCGATAGATGTGCCTGGTCTGTTAAATATGTGCAATCAGAGATTGCTCTTAATTTAATAAAATCACTAGAAATGCCATGTCGTGGGTGTTGTAATGATGCTCACTATGTAATATAATAACACCCTATTAAATAGAGAGATCTGACAATTATATTCCTATGTAATGTCTCATTAACCAAAAGCTCTCTGTTACAATGATTATCATTTTGTCTCTGATATTTACATAGCAAGGATTTGTAAACCAGTTAAAACTTCCTAAATAAATAGTAAAAACAACTAGGAGTCCTTGTGGCACCTTAGAGATTAACAAATGTATTTGGACATAAGCTTTCGTGGGCTATAACCCACTTCATCAGATGCATGGAAAAATACAGTAGGCAGGTATAAATATACAGCACATGAAAAGATGGGAGTTGGTAAGGTAAGGCAACTTCCATCTTTTCATGTGCTGTATATCGACTTACATTTTCCCATATACTTCATCAGTAAGCTTTCAAAACAATGTCACAACAGCAAAACATACATAAATAAACCCAAGGAATAAAGGGAAAGCCCTACAAGCCAGGCTATTGAGTTGCTTTTGATGTTCACAAAATATTCTTGCATACTTTGAACATGTACTTCTATAAGATGCTTGCCACTTTCTCTTAAGATAATAGATGTTGAGCATTTTGTGCAAATGTTGGGAATAAGAATATAGCCATAATGGGTAGTGTGCACTGCATGGAAAACAGGAGGGCTTTTATGTATGTACTATACATAGTGCCAAGTAACCACTTTCTTTACTAAGTACATAAAATGTTAAGAAATGATTACCTTGTTCTAAAAATGAATTTGAAAATTAAATGTTGTATTCCTCCCTTCAAATATAAGGTAGAAGATGTGGACAAATTCTGATTGAATAGTAGGCTACTCTCAAGTGAGTTAATAATTCCAAGCAGGAATGTGTATAAAGAATGAAGTTTTGCTGTTTACCTCATCCTGTCTACTGAATATTTTGGGGATTTCTTTTCCAATGGCAATGACATTCAGTGCTCTTAGAAATTAAATAAAACACTTTAAGAAACCTGGTTTACTAAGTTTATCCAGAAACACACTGTCAATGCTTAGTTGCTCTCTGACAGCACAAAGGAGAATTAAAGTTGACTTAAATCATAAATCACTTCTGTTCAAAAAATTTCATTGCAAAGAGGAATAGCAAGAAAAATGATTCTTGGAAATCTGCTCATAGAAACAGTGTAGTATATGATTTCATTTATTTAACCCCACACATAGCGTTCATTGAATTTAATTGGAATTACTTATCTCCTGTGGGAGAAAACTGGGCATAAAGATACTGCAGCAATAAGCAGTATTTTATGTGGTAATATGGGAAACAAACAGATTAGTTCATATCATATAGTAATATTTAATACTAATAGAAAATACAGCACACTTTCACCTTCACTTTGAAGACTTTGAACTTGACACTGGTCAAGGACTAAATATTGCCTCAGACCAGAGTAACTTTGGATGGGAAGGGACTGGGGGAGGGAATTCTAGGTTTTGCAGGGATAAGAAGGAAATAGTTTTCTGGCTTAAAAAAACAACAGCAGCTGTTTGAAGCTGCTCAGAGGCTTGTAATGCTGAAATGAGTCCTAGAATGGAGATGGATTAGTGGGCAAAATGTACATGGCTAAGTGGTCAAAGGTGCATGAGAAAAACAGTTCATCACTTGGGTATCACGACCACATATTTATTTATTCACATTTATTTCAATAAAGAATTTATAAAAAGTTTTAAGCACCCTTACAAAAAAATTAAATACAGCAAAAGATAGAAGTTTTAAGTATTAGACCACGGCTCACTGTACCACCCCTTCCCAAATAATAACCACTTCCAAAAGCATTACCAGCCTCATCTGGCCTTCGTATTCCTCAATTCACCTGTTTTCCCCAAACCCGGGAAAATACATGAACCTTGTAGCATGCCTCAAATGTCAACAAATTCAGGCTCTGTCAGCCGCAGGTGTAGTGAGCTTCAGTGTCAAAGACTGTTCATGGAGAATGCTCTGTAGCCAGCCCCTCCTCTTACAAACTAAGGGCGCTTAACCTTAGCTCGCCGTTGATCACAAGTGCATCAGTATCAAAGAAGAAGTGAGTGGTATTGCAGTTTGACAGGTTGTAAACCATTTAAGGCTTTATAGATTAAAATTACCACACTATAATAGTGGCAATTTGCACTGATTTAAGTTTCTGAATGGCCCCACCATGTAGCTACAGTATACTACAGAGTATACTACAGTAGTTTAAATCTCAAGTTGACATAAGGCTATCTTGGCCACAGATTGTACATAATAAGCCAGGAGCAGTCCAGGATCTGACAGGACTCCCAAGTAGCTGATGGAGTATGCCTACTACGTGGCTGATATTTATCTCTGCTATTTCTTTCTGTAGTTGTTACCACACTACCAATATTACGCAAGTGTTGTCTAGACTGAGCTTCAGCCAGCTAGCTCTGATCCAAGGTCAGTCTCATATAATAAGTGAGGCTACGAATCTTTCATGGAAGTCACGGAAGTCACAGATTCCGTGACTTTCCGGGACCACTGTGACTTCCGCAGCTGCAGTGGCTGGTGTGGCTGACCCCAAGGCCGCCCAAGCAGCTGGGGACCAGGCAACTGGTCCCAGGCACTGCCCTGAAGCAGCGGTCCGGGAGCAGCAGTGGAGTCACCCCTGCCCAGAGGAGAAGCAGCGGTGGTGGGGCCTGGGCCGCCCCCTGCCTGGAGTGGGCCACAGGCCCAGAGTGGTGGCAGTGTGGTCTAGGGCCAACCCTCACCCCCCGGAGCAGGAGCAGCAGCAGCAGCGGCAGGACCCCAGGCCACCCTCAACCCACAGGAGCAGCAGCGTCCGCTGGAGTGTCCCCCCCCCCCCCAGAAGGTAATATTTAGTTAGGGGTATTTTTAGTAAAAGTCACGGACAGGGGTTAAAATTTTGTCTGAATACTTCAGGACACTCTGGCTGCCAATGAGTAGTTGCATGAGCACAAGAGATTGGATTTTCAAAAGGACGTATGCTTTGCATTCGGTTACCCATAACTTCCCTGGTAATTCAAATGTAGTAATCAAGTTTTGCATCTAAGGGGGAACCTTCCCACTTGTTGGATACAGTTTTATATTAATTTGCCATCTAGTAATTTGCAGCTTAATTGTTAAACTGGAAGGTTTTCAAAGATAAGTTGCTTAGCTGGCATTCAAGTATATAGAAACACAGCTTTCTTTCCAAATTCCTTGGATTGTTTACAATAGAAACAGTCTTTTGATACCTGGATCAAATATACATTGAACTTGCAAGGAGACCTCCATGGACATGGACTTTGACTGCTGTGCTTGCTCTTCAGCAGCCAAGGAGGCAGGAGCAGGGGCATGCACAGGAACAGCCCTTTAATAAATTTCCTCTTTTTGTACACTAATAAAACTGTCAGGAACATCCAAGGAAACCAGTCACATGCCATAATGGTGCTGAACATTCCACTCACTACCCAGAATCCTCTGTACCGTTTAAATGAAATTTCCAAAAGCATCTACTGGAATTAAGGGCTGACTCCCATACACTTTCAATGGGAGTTGGGCACTTAACTCCCTCAAGTCCTTTTACAATATCACACCCTTTGGCTAATTGTTGTCCTGGAGCTGGTCAAGCAGATACTTAATGTTGAAAAAACTGAGATTAGATAGGGGCGGTCTCTTGTCAGGAGGGGCCAGACCAAGCAGGGGCTTCCTGCAGTACTCTTGGCCATTCTAGCACTGTGGGAATCTGATACATTAGCCTGACCTTGAAGTGGAAAAGTTTAGCATTAGAATTAAATGTTTGTTTGTTTTTTTAAAGAGAGGGCTGTCCTATCTACAGCAGCTACCTGCTCTTCCCCTCCTTTCTCCAATTCCCAGCCCTCCTTCTCCTTCCACTGTGCATTGGCACCATGAGAACACACTTTCACGGACTCAACCACTACGATGTGTGGGAGTTATCTGATTCTGTAGACAGAATCAGTTGACTGAAAGAATTTTCTTCCATTCTTCTTTTCCTTCCTCTTCTTTGCAGATAGAGCCTCACTGATGATATAGTGTAGGGTCTTCCTAGCATTGCTCTACTCTGCAGGGTGACTGTTCAATTTGGACAGTACTTTCACTGTTTCCTTGCCCACAGGAACAACAAGCCAAGAAGAGCACCCTTCCTTCTGTATCCCCACTCAGGCTTTATGAGCCCAGGATTTTCACTAGCCCATCCAGCCCTGGAGGGCTCCCCTGAGGCGATGAAGGAGGAAGAGAATGTTGGGGCAAGGGATGAAACATCTGTGCCCCCATCTCACCCTGATAATCCCTTTCCCGGGAAGACCAGCCCCAGCTTGGACTTGAGCTAAGAGATGGGACAAGTCCAAGCCTCTCTCCCCCTTCCTCCCATCAACATCAGCCTCACAGTATTCCAGACTGGCCCTGCCTTCACCCCAAGGATGATGTCCACTTTTTTTCAATCCGCACTACCCCAGGGATCCCACAAAACCTGCCAGCCTTCACAGGGAAAATCCCACTTGAGAATGCTTACCCCTTAGGGAGGTGCTGCTACTGTCCTGCCAAGGGGATGTTCTACAAGAAATGGAGACAACAGCATACAGCATCAGCCAAAGAGAAGCTTCCACTCCCCACAGAACTGGCAAGATAGACTTGCAGAGACGCAGAGTGTGGTGGCCTTTTTCCTGAGAACTGCCACCTAGGACATGGAGAACCTCATAGGAGGGGAGGCACAGTTGACACATGACTAGTTAGCCCTGTAATAAAACAGCCTCCTATAACCTGACAACTAGATTTTGGGGCAGCCTACTAATACACTTAAGGACACTCATTTTGGGTGTCCAGAGCACATGTGCCTTTCTTTTAATGAATCCACATTTCTCTCAGAGTTCCCTATGTAACTGCTAACAAGTAGCAAACATATACTACAGCAAACTTTCAAACCAAGGAAATGTACAATTAATATTCTCAGAGGTCACAAGGAATTAAAAAAAAAAAAAAAAAAAAAGACAGCAGCACAGTTTTTTTCATTAAAGTTCCAAGTTGGGAAACATTCCTATTTATTTATTTAAAAAAAATTAAGAAAGCAAATACAGATTTTGAGTGGAAATACCATGGATGTGAGAGTCCACTAAGTACACTTAATTTTTTTCTTTTTCCTTTTGGACATAAAATACTTATTAAATCATTATAATCCAGAGCCCTACACTAGACATTTCACTTTTGTCTTCTAGCCGTTGTTGCCAATGGTTTGTTCTTTGAAGATCTAACCTCAGGTGCCAGTCTTAGCCTGTTAAGGCTAGGCTACATCCTCTTGACCACCTTCCAACAGTAAAATGCTGTAAAATAGTTTCTGTTTTTTTAAGTTTCAAGTTCCATTTGGAGTTTGGATTTAAAGGAAATGTGGAAAGAATGGATTTCAAATATTTCTGTGTTTACCTAACTCGGCACAGTCCTTGTTTTTTAGCGATTTACAGCTCACAGTTTTTGGAACTTGTTTGGTGATGTTTACAGAAATTAATTGATTTTGGTTTTATTTCAAAACCTTGTTTCTCAGAGATGTACTCTTGCTTACACTTAGTGCTGAAATGAAAAAGTTTATGCTTTACACATTGCCTAGATGTTCATATCAGTTACGCTGGGCCAATATTTAAAGTAATTTCTCTGCAGTTTTGTAATAAAATGGGGTAAACAAGTAGTTAAAATATAAAAAAACACTACAAAGCTACTAATTTCCACTATACCTAGGGCAGAATTCTGATAAAGAGCTATATCCTCATTTTACACCCACACACTCATACCACATAAATATTCATATATACAAGCATGTACACTCACACATATACACATTACATGCATGAAAACAAGCAAAATCTCCTTTATTTTGTTTTAATTACTTATAACATGCTCCTAGTTTGGGTTTCTCTTCCTTTCTACTATCCAAAGGAAGTTACACTTGGTTTGTAGCTTTGCAAGGCCAAATCAAAATATGTGGGAACTGCTATCCTGCAACATCTTTTTAAGTTTCTTCCACTATGTCTTACATTGGCATCATCAGAGTGCCAAGTCCATCTGTTTTTCCAACACTAACATCATCCCAACCCAATACTACTATTGTTGCCGGAAGACATACTTCAGAGAATGGCATGAAAAACACAGTTTTGTCCTCTGTGGAAGAAATATTGGTGTGGATAAGAAAACATACACTCCGTAAGCAGACTTCCAAAACTACACCTAAGTCCAGGAGTACTGGTGTCTTCTGTGCACTCCATCTGTAATAGATTGAGTGTCTAACTATGTAAAGCAAGCAAGTCAAATTTTGTGAAACCCTTGGATGCCAGTATGATATTTACATGGAGCAGGTATGTATATTGCATAGCAGGATATTTTCCCGCTAACTCTGGATTTTCCGAAGAACACTCAGTAGAGAGGGCTGTGTGTGTGAGAGAGAACTGAAGGTTCCTATTTGTTAGGTTTTGTATACATTAGAATCGGTAAACTTTAAAGGGGAAATTTTCAAAGGTTTGTTTCTATTTTATTTGTATGACTCCAATGGACTTTAATGAGGGCTGTGCCATTAAAACACTTTGAAAATTTCTCTGCATTTGTCTGTTGCTGTGGTAGGAGATAGTTAGGTTCAGACTTTCACAGTATGATGTTTGCTTTTCTGAAACCAGTGAAGACTTCCCACTAATTTAGAAATCACATTGTTCCTTTGATGATCTAACACACATCATAATAATAACGAGGAGTGGTTACATATTTAATGGTTTAAGGAAAGACTGTTAAACTCATGAGATGAGATCAGAGTCAAATAAGGTTTTTTTTTTCTAATTAGAGTCTTTTACAACTTGTTAATGATATGTAGAAGAATATGACCTTTAAGTTTATCTCCTTAAATCAAAAGAACAAATGGCATAGTCTACCTTATAAAAGGTAACCCCCTAGTTTAAGTGGAAGTATTTTTAGTAAAAACAATAGTGGAAACTTTTAGGCAGTCTTTTGAATTTTCCAGCTCTTTGAACTGCACTTCACACTGGCATGAACATGTTTTTTCTGGCTCTTGATTGAACACATGTTGAGTACTGATGCATCTTTTCTTACATTTGTACCAATTAATTGTTTGAGTGAATATCGTACATACATATACATCCTAATCAGGATGTGTGATTTTGTGTGCAAACATTTTACTATGTTACTGCAGACTTCTCTGAAGAATGACAACTAATACATATTTTGTCAAACAGCACTCCATTAGGGTCTTTGGCTCCTACCTTGAAGAGCCAAAAAATGAATGTAAAAAGATAAGTTGCCATATTTTTTTAATCATCAGTTTGTTCTGTGCTTGCAAAGAACAACTGTAAGCTCCAATTTCTTTCCTTTCAGTCTGATGATAGCTGAGAATATTTTCCCATATTACATTCTCTCCCCTGGCTTCCAAGCTTTGGCTTCCAAGCTTTTGCTCAAGCTCTCTGCCAATTTGGTTACACATATCTCAGTGAACTCTTGATTTCCTATGTGCTGGTCCTGGCTATGTGGTACAGAGATGTAGGCCTTTATGCTACCTAGACATACAATGACTTCTATTAAAATCATAATAAGTTACAGTACATACCTACGCTTAACTTCTTTCCCAAGGCTATTTAAATGCAACTTTCATCCATGTCAAGAATTAAAGCTTGCAACTGAGCCTGGGACCAGCTAGCTCCACCCCACTAGTGAGCAACAGAGGACTCGCAGCTGATGCAGTCGGCTTGCAGCAACCATCCATGGTCTTAGCGCCATCCTGATACAGAATGGGAAAAAGTTTCGAAATCTCAACATTTTTCATGGGACAAGAAGTCAATTTCCCACCCAGATTTAATAGCTATATATAGATAGGCGTAGCTATGGATATGTGGGAATAAAAGTTAAGAATCAGTAAAATTCCCTTCTGGACTCAAATAAGCAGGCAGGAAAAGACAACAGCAATGTGAAGTCCGTGTACAAAAAGAGGACAGTGTTTTCCTGGCTACCTGCTACTGGCAGTTTCTCCCTTTTCAAATACAATAGTAGCACATCCTCAAGACGATCCATATATTCATTGCAGTATTTCCTAGACAAAATTTGTTCCAGAAATAACATTTCACATCATATACATTTCTGCCATGCTTGGAAAAAAAAAGTCAACAAATTATGACAAGGCCTGGGGGCCTTTAGAGATAGCTGCTGTTTTATCTGTTAATAGAATACAAAACCAAAAGGAGGAAAATATGGTTTATTTGTATTAAAAGATATTGTATATGTTGTTTTGTCCCCTTTGCCACTTTAGATTGTAAACTCTTCTGGGCAAAGATTATGTCTACAATTGTGTTTGGACAATGCCCATCACATGAGGGTTCTGATCTTGATTGAGTTCCCTGGTTTCTACCACAATATAAGTATTAAATGATAAGAATGATAAGGAAACCTGTAGAAGAAAAAAAAGTTTGATATTAAACAGTGCAAGACAGAGCCCTGCATAATGTGATGTGCCATATTTTCAGAGCTGTGGGGATTAGGGAGATGTTCCTGGACTAATAATGTATAGTATTTATAGTGCTACAGTACTTACTCAGGAGATGTTCACATCCAATGCATGCCCTGGGACTGGATGAATGCTGTAGCTGCACCTTAGTGTGGATAATTGCGTGCAAAGACATAATGAGACATTTCATAACTAAATAGTTTTTAAAAAATAAGAAGTGGAGTATAGAACTTTTGAGGGATTGCAGAGCACCTTGTGTCAATAGACAGAGACATTCTGCACTTTGTGAAAAATCTGAGATAACCCAAGTCTCTCCTGGGCATTACCACTGCATCCCTTACTGTGTTATTTGGAAAGTACAGTACTCATATATTCTCAGAGTATGGTACTCCATAATAAACCTGAAATATAGTGCCATAGGTTCTTTAATGGGGTTTAAATGTAGTTTAATGATATTTCACTTTAAAAAAATAGCTATTGGTCAGAACCTAGGACACTCCATAATATGGAATGGAAACGGGGAAAATAAAGATATTACTCCCATGGATGAGTTACTGTTTATATAACCTTCTAATGAACAGGGCTTCACTTTTCCCTCCACCACTGCTCTCTGCATACTATAGGAGGATTTGATTTTTAACTTTGGAACAATTGGTTTAGACCAGCTAGATTTACTCCTCCTAATCCCTTCATGTCATCATCAGTGCTGGGCCTCCCTAACAGATCTTCACGTGCTGGGTAAAGTAGCCATAACTTGACGGATCTCCTTTGGTTGCTGTGACACTAATATCTAATTGGAATACTGATGTCTGAGGGGCACAGAAAAATCAGATTCTGTATGCCTAGCTCAGGGACCAGCTGAAGAACTTTGACAGCAAATTACAACAATGAAGTTCAGGCTAAGCAAGAATGACTAGCATGGCTGAGCTGACCATTAGAATGGCTAGCATTATCATTAGCAGAATGGACTGATGTGAACTTGTGTGAGGATAGCATGGATTCTAAAATCGCAGGCACCGAGATTTCTCTGCAAGAAAGAGCTGTTGGGTTCTTTGTTATTCGAATCCGCTGGCCCTTTCTGACAATTTTGGCCTTCATAAAGGAAGAGAAGAAAATGAATGAGAAAATAAAGCAGCTCCTTTAATGCCTTATTCTGCCAATAGACCACTGTTAGTGCTTGCGTTACTATTAGACCACATCACCCAACTGTTGGACAGATTGTTTGGTGACACCCATTGAAATCTGACTATTTTTACCTCAGAGGTGTTCAAATGTAGCATTCTTGCTACCTATGATAAACCAGTTTGGAAGAATGCTAGTGTGGATGGCAGCAAAAGAAAAGTGTCTGTTTCTAAGAATTTTATGGGATTGCAGTTCTAGCAACAAACAGGCCCATTCTTTATTTTTATTGTTAAGAACTTTAAATAAGCAGTTCAGTCTTTCAGCCATTAACACAAAAAGACAGAATGAACACCATAATATAAAATGTTGTTATAAAACACTTTGGATGGAAGAAGAGGACTTGGGTAACTCCATCGGCTCATGATACTGTGTCAAAGTGGGTTTCTCTCTGTTGTTTGTTTCTATAGATAGATATTCTTATACCTGTGTTGTTTTATATTCAAGCAATCCACTAGTCTTAATAATAATTGCTAGTAACTCAACAAGAGTCTTTATTAAATACATAGTTAACATATATACAATATACAAAGCATCTTAACTCAGGTCAATCTATCAGTCTAACCGAAAACCAGCTGCCTCCTCCAAGTGTCAGCTCCCACAACCTGAAGATTTGATTCATTCTCATAAAGCCATAGTACCACCACAATACCCTTTAGCTAACAGTAAATTACACTGCATTTTGCTACCCAAGTCTTTTCCCTGCAACTGACTTTAGGTATTTTTGTTTGGATCCCTACTTTCTTCTTCCATTTCCAGTGAAGAACTGCTTGTCTGATCCAATCTGCCTTGCTTCACCGCTGCCCTCCTAGAAGTTTCTTCTCAAAATTTATTTCTTCAAACTATACATTATAGCTTTATTCAAATCTAAACAATTAATTTTTACCCTATTAAGAACTGTAGCCCTCAAGCTGCATTAGCATTTGCCTTCCATGTGACCATGCTGTCTTCTTGTCCTCACCTTCAAATATGCTTTCAGCAAATATTCAAGCATTGAGATTAAAATATTTGCTCTTTTGTGGTTGCTTATAGTAGTTAAGATTAAAAAATGTTCAGTGAAAGCAAAGGTAAAAGTGTAGTAGACATTGTTGAATCCACTATTGACGCAGGTCTAGTTGTTTTCTAGAGGTTGACTTCATTTTAAAGTTGATACCAATAACCAATTAACCAACTAACACCAGAGTGTAATTTTAAGACAACGTGATTTTGTGAGATCTGGTAGATTTTAGGGCCAAGGATTCACTGTGTCTCTGCCCCAAACTGGTTAGAACAAGCTTGTCCCCTCTACAGTGAGAGGGCTGTAACTGTGGACACCTAGTAAAGGCTCAACTTCTTTGAACTCAGAAATCAACTTGGTACCATCAATCCATTTGTATTTTGAAAAAAAAAAAGTTAAATATGTTGCTTGCCCAGCTTAGCGGTGCTTCCATTAGGCCAATATTTGGTTCAAGTAAAGACCAAGGAAGATCTTGGATGTTGCAGTGGCTGTGGGGGCAGGCTGCAATAAATCTCTGTTAGAGTATTTCTTATTGGGAGAAGGGGGCAGAGAGGGAAGACTGAGCTATTATAGCATGGAGAGGGACTTTGGAGCCAGGGGAGAAAGAAGCAGCCAATGGGTCTGTGAGTATGGGATTCCATCTGCCATTATTCCCATCCTTATTAGAGAAGGTGAAGGGAGAGCACTGGAACAATTTCACCAGTCTCTTAAATATATACATGCTTTTTAATTGCAATTCATTCTTTAAAAACAAACAACCCACCCCAACCAACCAAAAAAAAGCCAAGAACCAAACAGATGTCCTCCTCACCATCTTTATTATGACAACGCAAACCAAATCCCATTCTCCATTTTAGAAGTGCTTGTGGCATTTCAGGTTATTGAGAGAATTTGAAATCTTGCTACCATGTTCACTTAACAAAAAACACACACACACACAAAACCCACCACTGACTTTCCTTTTAAAAAACTCCTGTACCAAAGAAACATTAGAAATATGTCAGGACCTTCAGCACCCATAATTTAGCAGACTGGGAATTAATTGCCTTCATTTTGGCATGTGAAGCACAATCTGGAAAGGTGCACGGGGAGACAACATTAAACATTTAAAAGCTTTGTGGGCACCAGAAGTGGCAGCATTAGGAGTTTTGCTGTGATTAGGCTGCACTGAGGCCGTGGTCTGTCACTGACACTATGGAATCTACCTACCTCATCTGTTTCTTGGTTGATGGCTAGACTGCAAAGTGTGGAGTTTGTATTGCGAGTCAGAGTTCCTTTGTATAGTTAAAAATATGCTGGGCACCAGTCTCTACTTGAAATCTGTAGCCAAGTACACAGTCGGTCAGAGCTTGCTTAGATGCCAGTGAACAGCTGCATATTTTGGATGCTGGTGAAGGCCATGTAGCCAATGCACCTATCATGCTATACAAAGATCCAAAGGAAGAACAAATATACCCACTTGTGAGTGCAAATATTAGAATGGTGCATTTACTTTACTTTTCTAGGCTGTCTAAATTATTCATCGCCATGATTCTTTACCCTCTGAATTTAATATTTTGTTCATTAACAAATATATCCTGAACTTCCAAAGTATGGGTCTGACCCAAAGCCCATTGATGCCTGTGAAAAGACTCCCATTGACTTCACTGGGCTTCGAGTCTGGCCCTGAGAGACAACAGAGGCCTTTCAACTGGGGCATCTGCAACTAAGCCCGTCTACACATTTATTTTTCGTGAACCAAGTTATATTTTTCCTCACTGGCTGAGCCCCTTTTAAAAAGTCTTAATTGAAATATACTTGATGCACAGTAAGTTTACATGCTATTGAAGATTATTAAAATACAGATTATTTTGTTGGCTTTTGATTGCATACCACTTAGTGAGAAAGGTTACCTTTTAGTGTACTCCTTGTGAACACAATTAATTGCACATTGTTTTCAAATACAGAAGTATTTTTACTTCTGTTTCTTGACTCCATGTGAAGAATAATATAGAAAATTTAGATTCAGCTGTTCTGAGTTTGACTGGACCAAGTTGTGGTTATTATATATCATTACACCCTAAACTTCACAAAGCATTTGACAAACCCATACAAAAACCTGTCCCAAGAAATTACAACCTTGCCCAAGTACAGGAGCATTCTGAGCCTTAATTTTCATTAATGTTTGTGAAGTATTCAGGCCCTGATTCAAGAAATCACTTAAGCATAAATTTAAATCCATCCCTATTCAGGATAACACATACTTAAGCATTCGAATAAGGTTGTTTTCCTGAACTGGAGTCTCAGTTACAAAGGAATACCATATAAAATATATTCAAGTAGAAGAGAGAGGGCTGACAATACAAAAGAGAAGATTAACATTTGAAGACAAAATGGGTTTTCTAGATGGGATTTGAAGGAGGAGATGGTAGATGTTTGCTGCAGGGGGAGAGTGAGTCTATTCTATCCAATGGAGATTGTGTGAAAAAAAAAAGTCACAAAGCAGGAGATTAAGTAGATGACGAAGCAAGCACCATAGAGAGCAGATTGAACAGAGGACATAGCAACGAATCTAAATAAAGTAAAAAGAGATGCAAGTGGGACTGGATAAAAACTTGAAAATTAGGAAGAAAAATCTGAACTGGATAAAAGAAAGAAAGAAAGGAAGAAAGAAAGAAAGGAAGGAAGGAAAAGATTTGGCTAGAGAGGCAATATATACAAAAACAATTGGAATACAGCTATTGTTTAAATCAGGGGTGGGCAAACTACGGCCCGGGGGCTGCATCCGGCCCTCCAGATGTTTTAATCCGGCCCTCGAGCTCCTGCTGGGGAGCAGGGTCCGGGGCTTACCCCGCTTTGGCGCTCCAGCCGAGGAGCAGGCTCGGGAGCTTGCCCCACTCCGTGCGGCTCCTGGAAGCAGCGGCATGTCTCCCCTCCGGCTCCTATGCTTAGGGGCGGCCAGGGGTCCCCGCATGCTGCCCCAAGCACCATCCCCACGGCCAATGGGAGCTGCAGGGGCGGCACCTGCGGCTGGGGCAGCATGCAGAGTTGCTTGGTCGCGCCTGTGCGTAGGAGCCAGAGTGGGGACATGCCACTGCTTCTCGGAGCTGCTTGAGGTAAGCGCCACCTGGAACCTGCACCCCTGACCCCCTCCTGTGCCCCAACCCGTCCCAGCCCTGATCTCTCTCCTGCCCTCGAACCCCGTGGTCCCAGCCTGGAGCACCCTCCTGCACCTCCAACCCCTCATCCCCAGCCCCACCCCAGAGCCCGCACCTCCAGCCGGAGTCCTCACCCCTTTCCGCACCCCAGCCTCCAATTATGTGAGCATTCATGGTCCGCCATACAATTTCCATACCCAGATGTGGCCCTTGGGCCAAAAAGTTTGCCCACCCCCTGGTTTAAATCTTCCCAGGGTTCAGTCCTAGTGACATCAATAAAATAATGCTTTCTTCAGCAACATAAGAAAACATAAGACAAAATCCTGATGCTTTCAAGGTTAATCCAGAAGATGGACAAAAATGAATGCTGCAAATCTAGCCAGCCTACATGCTTGTACTACTCCTGTACAACTGCCTGCATTTATAACTCATGTCAGGACCATGTGGTAATCTGATCAGGGAGACCTACACCTTGAAGCCAGAAGATCAACTCAGGAACATCACTCAGAAACTCAACGTGAGGATTTGTGAAGGCCTTATGGAATGTGAATTCTGTAGCAGGAATGGAGCATAACAGTTGGACCATGCAGTTTCCATCCTGAATGTTCTTTTTTGGCAGTATCAGCCAAGTTCGCCAAAGTCAAGATAGGGAATGAAAAGACCTTTTGAAAAGATATGCAATACTGGACTCACGTATTTCGTGTGTGTATAGCTTCTTGTGTAAGGTTTATTCCAAAAGTTTAGTAGTAAATATACCTACAGTGAAGAACTGTAAAAGATGTATCTTAAATCAAATAGAGGTATGTTAAAAATGGGGAAAAACTGGGAGTTAAATAATTCACCAAAAATCACAAAAGTACAAAAGACTTGTAAAGACTTTTATGTGGAAATTCTAGTTTGATAAAGAAGCCAAAATCAAGTCTAGTCAATCAGTCAGTCTTCTTTTTTTTTAAACCCACAAGGAATTTAAAGTTTTACCAGCATCCAAACGAAAGAGACAGATTTTAACAATGTGGATGATTAGATATCGGTGAAATAGTTTAGGTAACATAAGGATCAGTCCAAACCTTCATTGTAAACTCAACTGGGAGACTTGATAGTCATTTGGAAAAGTTCATTTAATTTTTTTTAAATATTTTTTTCACAGTTTCATGCACATCTGCACTGAATGTAAAGGCTGGGACTAGAAACAAAAATGAAGGAATTGAGAAACAGCAGCAATTTTAATAATATTTTCAGTGTGATTGAAGAAAGACAGCATGAGCCTTTTAACAAGTAACAGTCTTCTCAGGTAGGGTGACCAGATGTACTGATTTTATAGGGACAGTCCCGATTTTTGGGTCTTTTTCCTATATAGGCTCCTATTACCCTCCACCCCCATCCTGATTTATCACACTTGCTGTCTGGTCACCCTATTCTCAGGGGATTTCCAGTCCAGTTTTTTAGACAGAAGAGGTTTGGATAATTTGGAAACAATCTGGGTAAACATCAAGGTTTTTGAGTGTTTATCTGAATTTAACATCCTAACCTTTACCTAACTGTTTTTGAGGTTTATCTTTAATGAATAGCCAAAGGGTTAAAAAAATAGACTTCCACATTCCTTCACTTTGGCCAACTCATTCCTCAGAGCATAACTGAGGTGGTTCAAAGGCACAGAAACTTTGGAATCAATGTGAATTTGGCATATGCAGCAATGCACATTGGATGCATAAAAGAAATGTGGTTAAAGACGTGCACATTTTTTGTCAATTTAATCTATTTAACTCTGTGCATTCATTATGTACATTATTCTGGGTGAAAGGTCAAATTGAAGATGCTATAGATAAATGAAATCAGTGCCAAATCCTAAGCATAAAGTGCTTTAACTTTGTGCAAAATGTCACAAAGGTCTGTCCCTCCTTCAGTCATTTATAATATTGAAAAGTGGGATTGCATGCTCTTTGGCTATGTTGCCAGGATGGAGAAAAACACTCCAGCACACCATGCTCTCAAACTCTCCATTGACACACAAAGGGGTGCATGCCCTGACCCTATGTGGTGCCATTGGCAGGGCTGCCCTAGAGATTCATGGATTTGCAGGTTTGTGCAAGATCTGGGGACCATGCCACACAATGCTTGGTGCAACAACAATCGACTGTGATCACTTTGGCTGGCACAAAGGTCCCTAGTAGACTTTGCATGTTTGATGATGATGTTATTCATGCCATATAAAACACTCCCCCCCCCCGCAATGCATATGGTATGTGACATACATGGGAAGAGAGATGGTCTGTAGTTGAGGGCCATGAATCCTGGATACTAGATCCAGCTCTGCCACAGACTTCCTTTATGAACTTGGGCAAGACACTTAAAGACAGATTAGCAAAGAAAGGTTAATACTTCACTCCTTCAAAGGGTTTTGTGAGGTCAAATTTATTACTAGTTGGTGTTTGCCATCCTTGGAAGGAAGACTCAATAAAATATTTATTTTAATTTGTTGCTGTGCTGACAAAAGTGCAACACAAAAGAAAATCCACAGAAGGGAGATTGTGTGAAGCTTGCTGCTAACTATGCTGGAGATGTTCATGGTCTGCTTTCCGGATCTGACTTGACTTCCCACCTACCCTGTCAGCATTTGTCTTTCTGCATCCCTTGCTGAGATGCCAGACTTCAGTCCTTCTCACCCTCCTTCTTACAGTTTTCCAGATTGCCTCTCCCCCTGCTACTTGGAGATACAGAAACTTCAGCATGTGTGTGATAGGTCTTGTTCTTTTATGGTCTGACTCTCAGACTCCACTCACTTCTGCATTGATGGAAATTCTGGGGGGAAAAGGAGTATGCAGAGACAAATCTGCATCTCTTCTCCTATAGTATGTGGGTTTCAGCCCCTCTGGTCCATGTCCACAAAAAGGATCTATTCTAGAAGTACATTTGCTCTTTGATATACATATTGCGCATCTTAGGTTATTAAGAAATTTAAAAAGAATCTAATGAAGTTATGGAGTTGCTGGTTGGAAGTACATACTTAAATATAAAATTCTGACTGTTAGTTTTTGTGTCTTTTGAAATTTTGTTTGGTTTTTGTATAATACATTTAAAAAAGGAAGTGTTTGAAGTTGGTCTCTGTCTGAAATTCATCGGGGTTTCTAATGCATTGTGTGTTTCTTTGGGACATTGTTTACCTGCATAAAAATTGCCAGACATACAAATCTTGAGTAGGTTTGTGTGATGGATAGTTTTAGAAAGAAAATATTTACTGAGAGTCTTTTTTACTATTATTCTTTATAACTAAAAATGTATTCTTCAGCAGAGACTGGTGCAAAATAATTTCTCCTTCAGAGTAACTCTTGAAGAATGCCCTTTTCCAAAATGGCTGCCATCCCCCATTGTTCTGAAAAGGACTGAGGCCACAGGCCTATTAAGGTAGTAGTCATTTCCCTATAACCTGTGCAGAAAGAAGTTTAGTTTGCCATTTTTTTACACTACTTATTCCTATTGGAGCTGTAATCAAGCTGCAGTCATGTAATAAAGAGCCCCCCTCCCCAAGTTATCAGGTGATAGAGGGCAGATTGGAAAAGGCAGGTTAATATTGTGCAGTGGGGACTCAGGTCATCTGAGGGTGGGGAATATGGAGGGTTAGAAGGGAAAATGCATATGTGTGAGCAAGGAAATGTAGGAGGGCAGCTGAGGAAATAGGTTGATAGTAGAAGTAGAAAGGAGCATGAGAGGGTGAGGAATAGAAGAGCAGAGGAAGAATGTAAAGAATGAGGGAAAGGTAAGGTTGGCAACCCTCCCGGTTTTGTCGGGAGTCTCCCGGAATCGGGCTATATCTTCCGGAGGCTACTGAAGCCAAACTGGGAAATTTTAGGCCGCTAAAAGTCCGGCAGCGCAGCAGGCTTAAGGCAGGCTCCCTGCCTGCCTTGGCCCCGCGCCGCTCCCAGAAGTGGCTGGCACATCTCTGCGACCCCTGTGGGGGTGCAGAGGGCTCCGTGTGCTGCCCCTGCCTGCAGGCATCACCGCTGCAGCTCCCATTGGTTGCAGTTCCCGGCCAATGGGAGCTGTGGATTTGGCACGGGGGTGGGGGCGGTGCGCGGAGCCTCCCTGGACACCCTCCCAGGGGCCGCAGGGACTTGCCCCACTGTGCCGCTGCCCGAGGTAAGTGCTACCTGGCCGGAGCCTACATCCCTCACCCTCTCCTGCACCCCAATCCCCAGCCCCAGCCCTGAGCCCCCTCCTGCACTTAAACTCCCTCCCAGAGACCGCACCCCCTCCTGCACCCCAACCCCCTGCCTCAGCCTGGTGAAAGTGAGTGAGGGTGGGGGAGAGCAAGCGATGGAGGGAGGGGGATGGTGTGAGCAGGGCGGGGCCTCAGGGAAGGGTCAGGGGTGTTGTGTGATTAGACAGTTGGCAACCCTAGGGAAAGGGAGGGCAATGTAAGAAAAGAAATTGGGTGTGTATGAGGAACAGAGCAAGTGGGGTAGAAGAATGGGTGACACAGGGTGTGAGACAAAAGAGAGAGGTAGCAAGGAGAAGGAGGTGGTGGTTGTGGGGTATCTCAAGCAGAAATAGAGATGTCAAGACCAACTCAGCCAGTTTGCTGACAGACATGTCCAGCCTATATAGATGACTCCTACCAAATTTTAGGCAGATTAGTTCAAGCATCTAGATGCTATTGCTGACAATATATCCCTGTGTGGTGGTCAGAGGCAATTAAGCTCCACTAGGAATTTAAATGAACAGGAGGCCCTTAATAAGAGCAGGGAACTCATTCAACTGCTGGATCAAAAGCAAGTATGATCGATGGAGGAAGACAGTGACAAAGATGGTGTCATAACTATAAAGGGAAGGGAAACAGCTCTCCTGTGTACAAAG
>NW_020664530.1:9031636-9033709 GCF_002925995.2 Terrapene triunguis
CCCTACATTTGTACCCTAAAGTTCAAAGTGGGGATACAGCCTTGACAGATGGACTTTACCCATTCCAGCCCCAAAGCCTGGAAGACCATTATAATAAAAAACCAACCAACCAAACACTTTCTGGAGATTCCAGCCTCAGCAAAAAGGAATTTCCAGTCACCACAAATACTATCGCATCCTGCTAGTGGCTAATGGCCATACACAGACCTTGGATAAATCTTTCAACTGTGCAGTCAAAACTCAGGTTACAGAGAGGTGGCAGGCTCCTAGTGTAGATTCAAACCCAATGGCTCCTTTTTCAGACAAAGAGCTGGACCAGCCATATTAAAACAGGAAAGGCTCTAGGCCTGAATTATACTTCACCTACGTCCAAAAGCGAAAAGCTGACTGCTTTGGTTCTTCAACTGACGTCTACAGAACAACTCCACTCCAAAGGTTGTACCCATTCTGAAATCAGGAAAACAGCTGGAAGATCCCAAGAGCAACCAATCCATCTATCTCCTTTGTGTCACATGCTAGCATACGGAGCGACTTATTCTGATGTGCACAACTTCCCTTTGTTCAAACTGGCTTCACATGAGGACGGTATACCCAAGATCAAGTTATTCACCTAACACAAGACACCAAAAGCAGCAAAGAGTCCAATACGTCTGTTCATCTATAAGGTGCCACAGGACTCTTTGCTGCTTTTACAGATCCAGACTAACACGGCTACCCCTTTGATACAAGACATCAAATATGCCTTTGAGAAGGTCAAAAAAGTTGGCACAGTTCTGGTGACACTGTCAACTACATATAATACTGTCTGGCATGTGAGGCTGACCACCAAATTTACAGGCTATTCCCTGTAAGACCATGGTGAGGTTCATCATGGAAATGATAATGAATCAGAGCTTCATCTTGCAAGTTGGAGACAAGGTCAGCCAGCTTAGGCACCTCCGCAATGAAGTCCTGCAAAAATCCATTCTAGTTCCTCTCCATTTTAACATATATACTTACGACCTATGAACAACTAAGCCAATAAGTACGTATAGGAAGATGACATCTATCTTGCTGACGTGAGTAACAATTTACACAATATTGAACAGTCACGCAGCCAGGGTATGAATGCTCTGGCCACTTACCTTCAGCAGTGGAAATTTACATTAAGTGAGTCTAAAACAGTGACCACAAGTTTCCATCTGAACAATTGCCTGGCCTGTCAATCCCTTACAGTGGGTGTTGAAGTTCATCCGCTCCCTTTCCAGCCACTTGTCGCTTATTTAGGAGTCAAACTGGACCATAGTATAACATACCAGTCCCATCTAGAACAGTTTAAAAAAATGATCACCTCCCACATTGCCTTCATCTAGAAGCTAGCAGGAACCTCCTGGGGAGCAGAGGCAAATATTCTACTTCAGTCCTGGTGCTGGCATTCATTCCAGCAGAATATTGTGCAGCAGAAGTTGGAATACACATCTCATTGATTTGGAGCTGAATACAGCTGCCAATATCATTAGTTGTTGCCTTAGTCACACATTGACATCTAATTTATATGTGTTGGCTCATATAGCTCTTCCAGAACTTCAGCAAGATGCCCTCACCCTTAAAACTGCATACAAAGCTATGATGGATGAAAATAACCTGCCACATACAAGGCTGACAATGGTTCCAATAGGTGCAAATAAGCAATACAAGAAAATCTGCCTGTCACCGGGGGAAAAAAAACACACAAAACACACCAACATATACAGTCGCCATGACTGACTTTGCAACATCCTATTGCAATGACTGTTCATGCACTCATGTCCAGTGCTGCCAACCCAGTGCCAGTCTTGGATGAATGGCATATAAGGGCCAACAGCTAGGTCCTTGCAGAGTGGCAGCCACCGTGGAAGAGAGAGACAGGCATGCTGATGAATTTCATAACCTTAATATACATCCACCTGTTTGCACCCTGGGACACAGATCCTGGACTAGGGTTAGCAGGCTGCTGACTGGAATGGGCAGAGTGACTGCCACAACCCAAATAATTGGTTTAGTCCAGTCTTTGCAGTGGGGCAGCAATGCCTACAGTCAAACATGTAGTGGAAG